>NC_053447.1:1423812-1738334 GCF_007990345.1 Gossypium hirsutum
CCAATATTTGTCTTCTTCAAATACATATAAGCCATCTACAACCTAAGAAATGGTTACAAGTTACAAACAGTACATAAACTCAGTTGTGATGATGGGGTAACCAAAGGAGAATTTAACATAGACACTATTTCCTTTCAATGTCCTCAGAGAAACAGCCAAAAGGATGATTCCACCCTTCAAAGCTTAAAGAAACATCAACTTCACATTATCATACTGGTAAAAAATCTACATCCCTCTAACACTAACTCTCCAGTTACATGCCTGCTTTCAGGGAATAACACAACAAGATAAACATGTACATGTTTGCTTTCAGAAAACATTTGAGGAAAAGAAAAAGGGATACAGTTACCATGGACGGATGTCACTTCCATTTGCTCGCAATATGTTCTCTCGCATAGCCAAACCAGTGTAAAGGAACAACAACCATGCCTGACAATTACATATCATACACTCAGCATCAATTCACAGAAATATAACTCCGCCTTAAATCAGCAACAAGTGAACCAAATCTAAACAAAAACCCTAAGGAGTAACCTTTATAATACCTCGTACAATTGAACTGGAAATGCAGGCAAGCAGCCTTCCCAAATCCAAGATTTTAAAATAAGCAAGGTTAACGGGAAAAGAAGAAACAGAAAGGCAGTCCTATCCTGTTGAAGGAAAACCAGTTCAGAGTAAGCATAAATACTTAAAATTTCAAAAATTCCCAATTTTCTATCTAATAAAAATTCACAAACAACTCATGAATTTGATAAATCCTACTATTAATTTGGTGAATTTCTATACGAGGGAAATGACATGCAACTGTTGAATTAAAGAATTTATTCATATGCAAATCAAAAGACAATCAACGAATAAAAATTAGAAAAGGGTAAAAGAGAAGTGATGCTTACTCTATAGCTGTTATATTCCTCCTTAACTTTCAACTGGACTTCTTTACGAGATGCCCGCACATTGATTGGTCCCAGAAACATCCTCAGAAACCTTCCTGCATACCAATTACAAATAATTAATCGCTACCTCTAATTACAAGAAATCAGATCACTTAAAAAAAGAGACAAACAGAGAACATGTAAGTATCAAAGTATACCCTGAGCTTTGGCAGGAAGAAAAGCAGCGGCTTCTCCATCTGTTAAGATGGAGCTGGCTCTCTGTAAATCCTCTTCGAGCTGTTTCTCAGATCCAAAACAAAATAAAATAATTAGAAGAGAGAAATGATAAGAAAAAGGAACATGCAAAGGTTAAGGAGTTTTGCCTTGCTTGCGAACTTAGGATCCAAAAGCTTTTTAGATACAAGCGAGTTGATCGAAGAACGAACACGGCGAATAGAGGATTCAAGAGAAATGGCTTTTTGGCGAAGAGACTGCTCCTCGTTTGAAATCTTCCATAAAAGCGAAGCTCCAGATTCGTGCAACTCCCTGGCTTGCTCCATCACCCTCCCTACTTCTTCTTCAAATTTATCCGCAGACGCAGACGCAGACGCAGACGCCGATTCATTCGCCCTCTGCATTTCCTCGTCTTTAGAATTTTCGAGTAAAATCGTTTTTTGGGGGGGGGGGTTATCCTAATAAAATCGAACAATGAATGGGTACGATTTAGCATTCCCTGGATATATAGTATAGGTAACATGGTCACATGGTCGATTTGTAATATTTTAGGACTGCTAACGTCAAGTTAACATAACACATTATATCATTATTTTAGATAAATTTTTAAAGTTAATTTCCATAATTACTCTTTATATCTTTTTTATAATTTAATTCTTTATAATGTAATTTATTTTTTTATAAAAAAATAATTATAAAAAGTCTTTAAGTAAATTTTCTTAAAATTGCTTAATCCTCTTCTTGATATTAAAGTCTCATCCAAGTAAAAGTCACTTAAATATAACGAAATGTTCTCTCAAAACTCACACTTGTTCAATTTCGAATTAATTTGCTTCTCATTCTCTTAAAATCTGCAACATGATTCGAAGGTGTGCATCGTGATCATCCTCAGTTTTGAAATATACAAAGATATATCAATAAATACAGTTACGAAACTGAAAATAAAAATAAAAAAGTCACTCGTAGTATCCGTATCAAGTCTTGAATGTGATTTTAGGGATAAGACAGGCATTTTGACATTCCTCGGCAATTTCTGGACAAAAAGTTCAGGACATTGCGAGGGATGGTTCTACGAATCCTTAACCCTTAAATCTTAAAGTTATTGCAAAAGCTAAAGCTGTTATTAGCGATCACGATTGAAACTAGGCCATCAGCATATCCCAAAAGCAATCAGTGTTGTGGCCGAGCTGTGGACTGTCCACAGTGGCCTGGAGATGGCCATAAATTTGAATATCAGAAAACTAGGGGACCAACTTTCAGTAAGATTACAACTAAATGTACTTGACAATAAAGCAATGCGAACAATAACACGAATTTAATATCTCAGACTCGTTAACAAATCAAAATTTATATAAATAAAAATACCTTACAAAAATACATTTCAAAGAAAAAAAAAAAGAAGCCTAGTCTTGGACTTGCCATTTTCTTAAAGAGTTCAAAATGGAGAAAGAATATCTAGGCGTTGCTTATGTAAGATTTACCTAACAATCAAGGACATTCTAATCCAACTCCGGCTTGCTCTTTGATCTTTTCATCTTTGCTTTAAACCTTGATTTTGTCATGAGTGTCTGTATTGTGTTTATAAAGTTCCCAACAGCCATCAAAACCAAAAGTATCCCACAACAAATTACCTGCCAAAACCCAGTTTTACATTATTGGTACCATTTTTCAAGTTCACATACAACCATATGTTGTTTACTAAGAGAAAACCTACCTGCCATTCGGTAACAACTCCAACGAATGCTGTCTTGAGCAATAGGAGTCCAACATATGCCTCAAACCCCTATAACCATGTTCACAACAACTGAAGGTTTTACACCCTTTTAGTGGTAAAAAGAATATCATAAAACGCATTTCGTCCCGTCTACATATTCTCAGCAATTAATCAAAAGTTAGCTTGCATTACCTGCATAGCAAAAAGAATTGGACATAAAACCCACAGTTGGCCGTCTACACCAGACGTTTCTCCCCACACAACATCCATTCTATTAGCCTGGAAACAACAATAAAAGATTTGCATTTAGAACTGATTCTCTATAATTTTAAGGATCTGACATGGAGGCATAATAGCCATTGCTTATGCGGGAAGAAGATAGCACCTTTCCAAGGGCAATACGAGTATAAAGTCTCTGACGCTGATATCTATTTTGAAGAAGCATGGCAACTCCTTGCATCATAGCCCATTGAAGGAAAAGTTCTACACCTCTCTGCACAGGGATTTAACACATGGTTAATCAGCAATAAGTTATAAAAAAATAATAAAATTAATTAGTGTACAATGGCACAGCAGTGACCTGCTTCTGAGCACAATTAGGCTGTCTTTTGATCTCCCAAGTGAGACTAACTAGGGCCATAAGCATAGCGCAATAGTGATGGTATATCCACCTGCGAAAGTATAGTGGTCATCAATACCAGGAAAATACTATGCACAAAAACAAATTACAGACGAACATCAAGAATGAAAATCTATACGTTCTAGAATTGATAATCAACTAACATATACACATTCCATAACCTGGGCAATAATTGTTCTCACAGGCTGTTGTAAGCCGCAAAAGGAGATCCACAAGATTAAATGGATTTGAACAATTTCAGATGATCCACATAAAGCTTTCATGGATAAATAAGATGCCATTGCAGTAAAATGCTAGCATGTAATCACAAGCAAGCCAAATCTCCATGGTCTCTCATGCAAATCCGGCAACATAGCCAACATAAGAAATGTGCAATAAGAGAGTGTTCTTTTATTTTCAACTAAGTTAGGGATAACATACAGATAAGCCATCTACAACATAAGAAAATGGTTACAAGTTACAAGCAATACATAAACTCAGTTGTGATGATGGGGTAACCAAAGGAGAATTTAACATAGGCACCATTTCCTTTCAATGTCCTCTGAGAAACAACCAAAAGGATCGATTCCACCCATCAAAACTTAAAGAAACATCAACTTCACATTATCACATTACCATACTGAAAATCTACCTCCCTCTAACTAACTCTCCAGTTACACGTCTGCTTTCAGGGAACAACACAACAAAATAAACACGTACAAGTTTGCTTTCAGAAAACATTTGAGAAAAAAAAAGGATGCGAATTACCATGGACGAATATCACTTCCATTTGCTCGCAATATGTTCTCTCGCATAGCCAAACCAGTGTAAAGGAACAACAACCATGCCTGACAATTACATATCATACACTCAGCATTAATTCACAGAAATATAACTCTGCCTTAAATCAGAAACAAATAAACCAAATCTAAGTAACCTTTATAATACCTCGTACAATTGAACTGGAAATGCAGGTAAGCATCCTTCCCAAATCCAAGATTTTAAAATAAGCAAAGTTAACGGGAAAAGAAGAAACAGAAAGGCAGTCCTATCCTGTTGAAGGAAGATAGTACAGAGTAAGCATACATAAATACTTCAATTTTCAAAAATTCCCAATTTTCTGTCTAATAAAAATTCACAAACAGCTCATGAATTTGATAAATCCTACTATTAATTTGGTGAATTTCTATACGAGGGAAATGGCATGCTACCGTTAAATTAAAGAATATATTCATATGCAAACCAAAAGACAATCAACGAATAAAAATTAGAAAAGAGTAAAAGAGAAGTGATGCTTACTCTGTAGCTGTTATATTCCTCCTTAACTTTCAACTGGACTTCTTTACGAGATGCTCGCACATTGATTGGTCCCAGAAACATCCTCAGAAACCTTCCTGCCATACCAATTACAAATAATTAATCGCTACACCTAACTACAGGAAATCAAATCACTTAAAAAGAAAGAGACAGAGAACAAGCAAGTATCAAAGTATACCCTGAGCTTCGGCAGGAAGAAAAGCAGCGGCTTCTCCATCAGTTAGGATGGAGCTGGCTCTCTGTAAATCCTCTTCGAGCTGTTTCTCAGATCCAAAAAAATAAAGAAATAAAGAAACAATTAAAAGACAGAAATGATAAGAAAAAGGAACATGCAAAACAGGTTAAGGAGTTTTACCTTGCGAGCGAACTCAGGATCCAAAAGCTTTTTAGATATAAGCGAATTGATTGAAGAACGAACACGGCGAATAGAAGATTCAAGAGAAATGGCTTTTTGGCGAAGAGATTGCTCCTCGTTTGAAATCTTCCATAAAAGCGAAGCTCCAGATTCGTGCAACTCCCTGGCTTGATCCATCACCCTCCCTACTTCTTCTTCCAATTTACCCGCCGACGACGACGACGACGACGCCGGCTCCGATTCCGATTCCTTTACCCTCTCCATTTTCTCTCGTCTTTAGATTTTTTAAGTAAAATTTGTTTCTTTTGGTTCCCAATAAAATCAAACAATGAATGGGTATGGTTTAGTATTCTTGGAATTATATAGTATAATGTTTATTTATAGTGTAAGGTCAAAGGTTGCATTTAAATGAAGAGAGGGTTCGTTTTCGTTGTTCAATTGGAAAACGTAACCTTTTAGGAAAGGCAAAGGGGATCGGAAAATGCTTCTTTTCTTCGTATATGCTTGCATGAATAAAATGAAAAAATAGCATCTCTAGTTTATACATAATGTACTCTCTCTCTTTTTTGTCAAAAAAAAATAACAATTTAATAATTTGTATTACAACATTAGATGAAAAAAAATTGTAAAAAAAATATGAAAATTAAATGTGATTTTGACTAAATTGGTAAAATTAAAATTTAAAAATATTCATCTTTTGAGTTTGAATTTTATCAATATAAAATATAATAAATAAAAATATTATAAATATAATATTATATAAAAAATAAAAATACTTTCAAAATAATATTTGTTGTTTTGTAAAAATAATTTTTTTCTTAAATTTATAACTAAAATGATCCCTTAACGCTATTTCTTAAAAAAAGAAATCATTACAAAACATGTTTGGTTGATTATTTTAAAATTGATTTTTTAGAAATAAAAATGAAAATACATCAACTATTTAAAAAGTAATTTTTTTGGTAAAAAACTTCTCTACTGTCTCTCGATTTCAAAATTAAGTAAATTAATTTCTTTAAAAAAATCAAAGGAATTTAATCTCTGTCAATTTCGAATGTGAGCAAAGGACGAATAATCATAACGTTAATGTTTTTCGTCATTTGTACATTATTTGATTGGTATAATAAATTTAGCTCCTAAAGTTTACACGTTCTATCAATTTGATTCTAATTTAGTAAAGTTATCCCGCAACATTGTGTAAATATGTAAATATTAAGGCTGAATTTGTTAATTTTTTTAGAAATAATACCAAATATGTAAACATTGTAGGCTAAATTTGTTGCTATACCAATCAAAATTATGAACAATTGACGGAATACATTAATATTATGATTAATTATCTTTAGTTGCTCACTTTCGAAATTGAAAAAGATTACATTGCTTCAAATTTTTTAGAAGGACTAATTTGCTCAATTTCAAATTTGAGAAGGATTGAAGATGTTTTTTTTACCATTTTTTAGGCAGTGGATGAAAAAAATTGTTTTTTTACTTACTATACATAATTTTCAAATTTCAAAAAATTAGGAAATAAAAAAATATTTTTCAGAAAACAAACAAAACCTTAATTATTTTATTAAAAATTTATATCTAGTGAGATGAGGCTAATAGGACGGTTGAATTGATCATAAACAAAGCCACATCCAACCTAAAACAAGATGCCACAAATGACCTAAATAGAAAAATCACATCTGGTGGATTAGTACAAAAAGTTAGGGTACAATTGATTTAAAGTTTAATATTTATTTAACTCGTTTTTATCGATTTTCATAATTAAGTTGGAACAAAATTTCAGTTAAACTTGAATGTTTTTAAATTTAAGTTTAATTCGATAATTAAGTTTAAAATTAATAATATATTTTAAAGACAACAATACAATTTAATAATAATATTTTAAATATATATTAGAAATAAAAATTTTTAACAAGCAATTTGAGTTGAGATTACTTATTTTGAATTTAGCTCGAGCTCTATTCAATATTTACTGAACTAGATTCGATTTTTTTTTAAATCGACCTAAAATAGCTTGCGAGTATCAAAGTGTAATTTTCACTAATGTTGTTTAAATCGAACTAGACTATTTGGTCGAATCAACTGAATTGAGAATCGATCGAAATATCGATTTGGAGAAGGATATTAAACTTATTGACTCGAGAACTGATACGAACCAATTAAATTGAATAAAAATTAATTTAATATTTTTTATTTTTATAAAAAAATTAATAAAATGCTAAATTAAATTTATCGGATCCATTCAACCACCTATATGAAAAGATTGATTTCCACATTGGTAAACAACATAGGCAAATAGCCGCAATCCCCCCTTACAAAAAATGTCTGCCCAATTAATTATAAACACGAGGGCAGCCGGGACCGGACCTAAACTTCATAACCGCACCGCACGGCAAAATAGCTGAACAGCTTATGTTGTTGACTTGACGGCTGCTTCTTCCCTCTATTACATTCTTCTTATTAAGGCTAAATAAAATAGATTATGTGTAGGGTTGCTTCCGGCCGCCAAAATAGTTAATTTTTAGTGGCCAAAACAATCTTAAAAAATAAAAAACAACACAAGCTGCTAAAAAAAAACATGTTTTTGGTATTGATAAATCATGTTTTTGAGTGTAATTATTTTTACAATTAAATAATTATATTTTAGATTTTATTTTAAATATTGCTAATGAAATTAAAAACTACATAATCAAGGATGAAATGATATCATCTATCCTTAAAAAATATTAAAATAAATTAAAATAAATATTTGTTATTTATTCAAACCTGCTTGAAGAATTAAAAAACTACACTAGCAAACTTTCTCAACCAACATTTTAAATGCAACTTTTTTTTAATTTTGAAATTAAAAATTAGCTTTTAAATTAGTATTAATTTTGGAAAGGCATACTAATGAATTTAGCTCTCAACTTTTATACCTTTTGCTAATTTAGTCATTTTTTTTAGTTAAATTTGGTCATTAATTTCTCAAAAAAGTGTCAAATTATTTTTTAACTAAATGTTGGCTAAAACATTAACTTTTTTAATGATGTTAATGTGGAAACCTATGTGGCAATCCACATATACTTCATGATAACATGATATTATTTTTCTTATATACCATGTCAGCAAATAATTTAAAAATAAAAAATGACATTCAAAAAATATTTAAAAATTTAATAAAATTTCAAAAACAAAACTAGTATGAAGTATACATGAATTGCCGTGCAGTTTATCATGTTTAAAAATTTAATATTTTAGTCAATATTCTCATTAGAAAAACAATTCGACTCGTTTTGAATGGTTAATAGTCAAATTTGACCTTTTTAACTTAAAAAAAAAAAGATAATGACCAAATTGACAAAAATATAAACATTAAATGTTAATTTTATCTTTATACCTTTTCAAAATAAAAGCCCGTTTGGTTGTATAAAGTGTGTAAGAAAAAAAAATTATTACATAATTATTAAAATATCTGGTCACAATATAAAGAATAATGGTTATAAATTAGACTTAAAATTAGAAATTTTAGTAAAAAATAACATCTCTTTAAAACAAGTTAAAAAAATCCTTTTATTTTTTTTCTCAAAATATTACATGTAAAGTTAGATTATTGTTAATTCACATATTAAGACATATCTAAGTTAGTTTATCGTGTTTAAAATTTTATTGGTTTTAAAAATATTAAAAAAATGTATTTTATAACAACTTAATTCTTCAGTAGTGTAGGAAACAGTGATTTCGAGGCTATCAAATCCAACGAGTAAGTTCGTAAATATTATTATCTAACATTTACGAATTAAATATGGTTTTTAAAAAAAAGGGGTCTTTGAATTGGTAGTTTGTGTTTTATAATGATTTATTAGGTCAAGTGGTTTTAAGAAGTGAGGTATCGAGACCTCGTTTCTATAAACGAGTCATAAATATTTTTATAAATATTTATAGAATATCATTAAGGTAGTAATAAAGTTTCGTTAAAAAATTTTAACGTTTCGATAGCTAATTAATTAAAAAGGACTAAATTAAAAAAGTGTAAAACTTGCTAATTATAAGAATTAAGTGATTAAATGGTTTAATTAATAAATAGGGAATATCTTAAGAAATAAATAAACCTAAATTAAATGGATGAGGCGACATAAGAGAAAAAAAATAAAGCCATTCAATGGTAAAATTGTAATTTTGGTTAAATTAAAAATAAAACAAATTAAATTTGGATAGTTTTCTAGACAATTCCTCTTCAAATTCGGCCAAAATAGCCATGGGAGAAAGATTTTAAGTTGATTATTCATATTTTGGCTTCATGTGACTTCAATTCTTACTCTCTTTTTTTTGTAATTTTTATGTTTTTGAGATTGTTACAATTAGGTCCAACTAAACCTTACCTTATTTTTTTATTTTATTAAAAATTTTGAAAGTTTCCATTGATGAATATTGGATTTTTTTGATGAATAACATGGATTTAGAGCCTTGATTTTGTTGTATGATGATTTTATAAAGTGATTTTGTTAAATATTGATTTTAGGATTAAATTGTGAAAAGGTTCAAATATTAGGGTTTGATAGTAAATTTTGGGTTTATTAGGGGCTGTATGAAGGCCTAGAATATTTGGATAGATTACTGATTGAGAAAATTAGTTAATTTAATATATTAACTAATTAAGGGATTAAATTACAAAAATTGTAAAATTTAGGGTAATTGGGCAAATTTAAAAAATAAAAGGGTATTAATTGTTCAGCTTTCAAGCTTCTGTTAAGCTCTTACAAGCTTCTGTTGGAATATCATAGATATTATAGAGAAATGATCTATTTACTCTAATATAATATTAAAGTTGTATTTTACCTACAATAAATAGCTAAAATTTATTAATTTACTCCGCACTTGGCATACCTTATCTAAGTGAATAAATATGTTCGATATAATTATAAAACATTTATCACTAAAAGATTAATTGCATTTATAAAATAGTAATATAAAAAAGATAAAGTAATATTTAGTTTTTAAATTTGGTAAAAAAATAATTTGATCCTTGAAACTTTTTGCTCAAATTAGTCTGGAACTTGACAACTTTTCTTGATTAGAAATTATATTACTTCATCACTTAAAAATTCCAAATTTATATAAAATCTAAAAAAACTAAATATACATAAAATAATTTTTTTTCTCATAATAACATGACACAATTTTGAAATATCATATCATCATATTTTAATAAAATTTAAATTCAAGGACCAAATTTAAAAAACCACCTAATTCTAAAACTGCCATGGATTAAAAAAAAAACTAGAAATCAAAGTTAAAAAAAATGTTTAAGTATTTTTTTTAACAATCTTATTATAAGTCCTGATCATATCTGCTCTTTTTGACACAATATCGTATTCGAACTCATATTATCCTACATTGACAACAATACTCGTACTGATCGAGCTAAGACTCAATTGGAAAAAGAAAATCGAAGTTTATCCTTATAATAATAAAAATAAATTGGTGGTGATAAGCTTTGTTTCATCCGTTTGTCCAAGCAAGCACGGCGCCGTACAAGTCTTGAAACCTAGAGCGCCCCCTAATATAGAAAAATGAATTGTTTAGTGGAGTTTGGCCAAGCTCTACATTGGTTGAATCTATATAATCCAACAACCCAAGCCCATGTATCCCACTAAGTCAAAAACCTCACCCTCATTTAAGATTATAAAATTATTAGTAAATTTATATTTTGATCATTTAACTTCAAAAAGTTACAAAATGATCACCAAACTATTCAAAAGTTTTTATTTAAGTCATATGTTGTTAATTTTTCTTTAAAGTCTAGTCATCAAGCTCCAAGTGATGATCGGTGTGGTGGATCAATACCATCAACGAGTAGAATAACATACTTTAGATTCAATTCGATCTAACGATTAGTGTTAGAGAACGAAGAAGTTGTTCGGATTTTGGTTTACATATTCGTGATGTTCAAAATTGGTTCATGAAAATAAATGAACTGTAGAAGAGAATGGGAAGAAGAGTTTTCCATTGGTGTAAGCTGTGTGAATGGAGAAGGTCATACAACAACGATTTTAATGGCCTAGTGACTTAAATGAAAGCTTTTGAAATGTTCGGTGACAATTTTATAACTTTTGAAGTTAAGTGTGACCAAAACATAAACTTATTAATAGTTTAGTAACCTTGGGTATGGTTTACCCTAATTTTTTTTTATGACTCACACACCATTAGGAGCAAATTAATGTCTCGCACACAAACACTTTTAACATGTAATTCTTGCGACTTGAATCCATAGTGTAAGTACGAGAGTAAGCTACTAATTAGCCCATTACTTCGAATACTTTATTTATTAATAAATAAATACGTATGAAGGGAAAAAAAACCCCATGTTTGGTTAACATAGTAGTCGTAATTACTATTCTAATACAACAAATTTCAAGATTTTTAAAACCTTTCCTCTATTCAAAGTAATCCAACTAAACAATAGCGTGGATAGCTTAGTCAAATAACCTGAATCTCTTAGTCAATACATGGTTGCTCGCTGTTATTCCTACCACTTTGTTGGATATCTTTACTAAACTTGTCTTCAGTACTTAGGAACAGTTGAACCAATACGAAATATAGACTATGCTAGACCTCCGAGTTGGGTAGGTTGGATGAATCTGGATATGGTTAATTCGAGAGTTCTTCCTAGTAAAATTAGTTTTGAAATCGGATCATTTTGAGTTTGGGTCATCTCAAGTTCTGGTCACTTTGGGTTCAAACCATTTCAAATTATTGTCATTTAATGTTTGGTAATTTGGGTTTAATTTAATACTCGGATTATTTTGAATCCGATTATTTTAAATTCAAGTTATTTGTATTTATATTTTAAAAATAGAAGTACATGAATTATTAATTGGTTTAAATTTATTATAAAATTAATAATTATAAAAATATAATAAATTTAAATTAATTAACCTATAATCCAATATATAAAAACCATTAAAAAAGTTGAAAAAAAATTATTATTTAGTTTATTTTTAAATTGTCATTATAAATTTTTTATTGTTAAAATAACCTTATCTAATTTAAAATTTGTGGGATAACTAGAAATTAGTTAGATTTTTAGGATTTAAAATAATGAAAAAATAAAAATAAAAATGAGCGGAAAATATTTTTAGAATTTTTAAATAAAACAGAATCAAAATATTGTAACAACTTATTTATTTTATTTTTCTAAAAAGTATACTTAATTTTAAGTTGGAATTAATTCGGGTTTGAGTTGAATCTGTTTGGAAATAATGAGACCAAATTTTTGGGTTTAGGTTAGTTGAAGGGTAAAGTGAAAAGGGTTGTTGGCTTGCTTTTGACTTGTGAGGATGACTTATTTGCAATTGGAAAACTAACATAAGTTTTCAATCATTTAATGAATAGTTCAACATTTCATATCCAAAATGGGTAAGTGGAAACTAACTTCTACCACCATTATAACTTTAAGAATGAAGATTTATACTACATGCACTCCGTGGGTGTGTATTTATCAGATAGTTTGTAGATATTTAATACAACTTGTATCGTGACACAAAAATTTCAGTATCGCAATAGCAAAGTCAACCGGCGATGTTATGATAAGAAATTTCCCGACGTTGCAACCATGAACGACGTGTTTCCCACAAAAATCAAGTTTCTTCACCTAGTTAAACTCTGCTATCTTTTTTCCAGTCGAATTCTAATTACTTTAGGGATATTTTAGTTGTTTTAACCTTTTAAACTTAGCTTATTTAAAGGGCTTTGTATCCTTGTTTTGATAAGTCAATTAAAGATGTAATACTACAAGACTTTTCTTTTAAGGACGATAAGATGTAGTTGCAAATAAGTTTTGGTGAGAATTTTTATAGTAATTATGGAGAGAATTTTGTACTAATTTCGAGAGAACTCTGTGAGAGTTAAGGTTTTGTTTTATGGGTTTTGGCCTTGTATGTTTAATACATTTAGATTTATTTTCTCCATCTTGTATTTTCGTTTGTTTACTCATTTAGTGAAAAGTCGAAGTCTCATTTGCCTAGGGGCTGGCAGGGGCCCCGACCCCTCCTAAAAATGGAAAATTTTCCATTTTGGCCCTTTAAAACTTTTATAATTTTAAATTAGTAACGATAAAAATTATACTTTGGCCCCCCTAAAAATAATAAAATTTTGATTTAATCCTTTAAAAATTGTATTTTTACTATTGTAAAAATTACAATTTAATTTCGGCTCCCCTAAAAAAATTTCTGACTTCACCCTTGCCTTTGCCCATGGTTTTTATCCTCTTATTCGGAGGAGTTGTGTTCGATTTTCTCTATCTTTTCTCTTTTGTTGTTTATATCGATCGATCCCCAATACACTCGATGATAAAACTATCTAAAAAAATCTAATAGTGACTCGCACTCAACTCGAGATTATGAAATTCTAATTAATTTTAAAAGATTCCAGGTTTTAAATTTCAAAGTTTGTCGAGGTGAGATTTAGAATAGGGAGGGATACAGCATATGGATCATTTGACATGCACATATGTGGTTGTTTTAAAAGGTCCTACTTTTCCCCCCGAATTGATAGATCATTTATGTTGAATCACTTTCTTAAAAGCATAGTCATTCGGCAATATCTTCAATGGAATTGGCATGTAGTTGTTGTTTTAAGTCTTCATTTATGTGTCCTTTCCCAGATTCTGATTCTATTGCTGAATGGAAGCAATGAGAACCCCATAATTACACCACACCAGGCTTTAGAGGCCATTTCAAACAGGTTCCATGTTGATAAGCTTAATGCAATAAGCACTTACAACTTAAATCATGTAATTAAATTATAATTCCATAATTGTTATGGATTCCTACCATTATTTCGGTTAAAAAAAACCTTCATTCAATCCAGATTTAACACGTGTCATTTTTAAATAATATAAAATTTTTAGTTAATATTAAATAATAATTTAAATACACATATATTTAATTTCATGTAAATAATAATATAGATAAAAATGGCACATGACAAGTTTTTGTTGATTGAAGTTTTTTATAACCGAAGATAACAATATCATAATGATTACGGAATTATGATATAGTTTGAGCGTTGCTTATTCTATTAAGCCTTATAAGTTAAATAATTATTTAGAAAAGAAATGTTCGTTTTTCTCTCTTCAAGAGTGATCTTGCTATATTATATGGTGGGTTTATCATGCACGTGATTAGATGTGAATCTAAACAAGCAGATAGAAAATCATGGAAAAATTGTAGTTTAGTTTCATTATAAGTGATGAAATTATAAGTTAATATATAATAAATTTGTACTTTAGCCCCTAAAATGTATAAAGTATTTGTTTAGTCTCTTAAAAACGATGAAAGCATAAATTAATACATGATAAAATTATGTTTTAACCTATTAAAAAACTACAATTCAATTTCAATCCCCTTAAAAGGAATTCCTAAATTTGCCCCCAAGTGTGACACATAACACACTTAATTTTTTTCTAAAAAAAGATGTCTCGCATTCAAAAAAAGTAAATAGATAGTTCTTTTTTTATATAATGCCTAAAATTATTCGTAACTCTTCCCTTAAAAAATGATAAAAACACATTTGAATACTCCCAAACCCGTGTCTTTCTACACTGATAACAATATCAACATCAATCAAACTAAAATTCATTTAACCCATTTTTAAAATATATAGGTAGAGGGCACGACAAACATATAATAAAATATTCATTTGACACGATAATATCACAAAAACATCTATATACTTTTCTAAATATTTATTTAATTCAATGCATTCTGATATTAAAAAAAAATCCAAGAAAAGCGCGGTGATGGAATCCATTACGGTTAATGCGAAAAAGAAACGTATATTCTCAATGTTTCTTCCTCCACCTGCAGTCAACGAATATGCTTAACTAAACCATAATATCCCCTAAACTATAATATAAAATATCCGGTGATCCGGGCATAAAATTAATATTTTTTTAAACTATTAGTAAGTTTATATTTTAGTTATTAAACTATGTAAAAGTTTTCATTTAAGTTACTGAATTAGCGAGCTCCAAACAATGATTCGACGATTAGTAAGACAGATCAGTATTTATGTAAAAGAACATACTTTAAATCCAAGTTGATCTAACGGTTTATGTCTGATATCAAGGAAGAAAATTGTTTGAATTTTAGTTTGCAGATTCGTGACGTTTAAAGTTGTTTTATGGGAAAAAAATGAATTGTGAAAGAGATCGAGAATGATAGCTTTTGATTAGTATAGGTACCACAACAAAGCAACCGTGATTTTAACAATTTAATAACTTAGATAAAAAAATTTGAATAATTCAATAATTATTTTATAATTTTTTAAAATTTAATGATCAAAACTTAAATTTTTTAATAATTTTGTAAAACATATAATTTAATCAAGTTCCGTGATCTTTATATTTTTTTACGTAAAATTATTCAAAATATATAAAATTGCTTCATCTAAATTATTATTATTATTAGATATTTGAGTGGACCAGGTTGAGTGCCGACCATTACCCTCTCTCCCACAAAAACCATAAACCCTGTCTGCGTGTCTTTTTTTTTTTTTTGGAAGTAGCATAATATATTACTATCTACGTGTCCTTAAGTAAACACATCTCTCACTGTTCCCCAATAACTCCAAAATACAACCCAATCACCCTTTTCCTTCCCTTTGGTTTTACTCGTAAAAAACCTCATCTTTTTATGTTATGCTAGTGTATATTTAGGGGTTAATATGTATTTTGCTCTTAAATTTGTTTAAAAGTATTTAATTGATATTTTGTTATGATCATTAGTGTCATGTTAGCACAAATTAATAGTAGTAGAGTGAATATACCAACTTAAGTGACAGAATACAAATTCAAATACTAACTAAATATTTTTGAACAAGTTCAAGAGCAAACTGTATATTAACCCTATAGTTAATTGTGATAATGAAAAAAGGGTTAATATAACTTTTAGTCCTGAATTTTAGTAATTAGGCCCCTTTTGATACGCTAACTAAGGGTGGGTTTAGATGGATGATTGGGTGCGGTGCGATGCGTTTAGCTTACTTTTTGTCTCACGCTACAGTATCGCTATAATATCTAATCTTATCGCCATTGTTGTTGTTACACTAACCACAGATAAACGCACCGCCCGTTCAAACTCACTCTAAGTCTATTTTGATTCTGAATTTGGTACATGCTTGAAATTTAAAAAAAATATTTTTTTATTTTAAAATGATGACATGGTACAATCTTAGAGTGACACATGATTAAACTTTTACATATATTAATTTCAGAGACCAAATGACTCTAGTTATCAAATTTAAATAACAAAATAAATCAAAAATATTAAAGTATCAAAATAAACGTAACTACATGACTAAAAATTATATAAACCCATGAAAAAAAATCTAAAAACAAGCTTGGTGGTGTTCAATAATCAAAATAATCTTTTTTAAAGGTGACTGGGGTGTTTATTTCATGGGGTCTACCTCTTTCTAAAAGGTGCATGATTGCAAATGCAAACTTATCCTATCAACTTTTTTTTTTACGTAGCTTATCTCAAACATCGTCGTCATTTGGTCAAAAGCAAAAAGTGAGAAACAACAATGGCCAATGAGTTAAACCAATGAGTCTGCCATTACCGAGTTGCTTCAAACCATAATTGGTACCTTAGCAGCAATGGGTTTCTCCTTATTTGGGCAAAGGCCATACTTGGTACATGAAATTAGAATTATATAACATAATTTGTATGTCAACCTCGTACTTTTGGGTATTGAAAATTAGAATTGATTTCATATTTGGCAGTGGCTATGAAAGAAGCAAAAATATGTGGGTAATTTTGCAAAAGCGACATTTTTGTTTCAATGCCATCAATGCTCGTATGATTAAGAGAGAGAGAAGAGATTCATGCATAAATGCATTAATTAATGGAGCCCAATTGATGAATGTTAGTAATTTCTCGAAACTCGTAGAATCATCTATTTACTTTGTAGTTTTAAACATTTTTGGGATATGTGAAACCAAAATGTGTTAATAAAATGTAATGTTAAAATATATTATAAGTAGTTGTATTTTTTAAAAAATTTAAAATTTTAGTTTTTTCTTTATTTTTATATTTTAAAATTTAGATTTAATTACTTATTATCATTACTGTTTTTTGTTAAATTTATTAACATGGTGTTTTAAAATTTTAAAATGTATTTGATAGCTATGTAATTAAAAGGATGATGTTGTAATAAAGTTGAAATTAGAAGGACTAAATTTTAAATGTATAAAGAATACAATGATTTAAACCACATTTAACCTAAATATAAAGACTATATATGATCATATTTAAATTAGAATAAATACACTTTTCAACCTATAAATATGGAGATAATACTGTTTAACGCGTGTCCTCCTACATACCAATCGTGTTAAGACTCAATTGACAAACAACATTAATTTTTTGAAAACTTTATTCACACTTTTAAATAATAATACTTGAATTAAATAAAATATTAATCCGAGAAATAATATTGAATGGGTTAAATTGTCCTTCTTTATTTTTTTAAAAAAATTAAATAAAATCAATAAATAAATAATTAGAACAATTATGTGATTCTTCATGTACTTACATCAATTAATAACGGTGACAAGAAATTGTTAACCCTTAAAAGCAAGTATGCATTTCTTGATGCTTGCTTGCTTAATAATATATGCCTATAAAAAACATCCCTCCTTACTTCTCCCACCCAATATTCTCTCTAAATTACCAAATGCGACAACCGCCGGCGCCACCAGTTTCTTCCGGCGAACCGCCGCGAATGTCTTCCACTTCAAACTCAACCTGTAGTCCCAACATTTGCAGGTGGCAACCATACTCGGACTCGAGTGATTTTCAAGATAACGTTGCCATGGTCTTAATCATTCTTTTTTGCGCTTTAATCTGCTCTGTGGTTCTTAACGCCGTCATCCGCTGCTTCTTACGCGGGAATTACAGTGGAAGCCGCCGCTCTCGGCGTTCAAACAATGGCAGTCACCTTCCTCAAACCCAACAAGAGCTTGAGCAGAGGAAGCCTGTAACGGAGGCGGGTGTAGCACGCATGTCGGTGGCTCCCACGGTGGTTTATTCGCATGGGATGAAGCTTGCTGGAGCGGAGGGTGTACCGGAATGTGCTATTTGCTTGTCGGAATTCGTGGAAGGCGACGGAATTCAAGTGTTGGCTAAGTGTAAACATGGTTTCCATGTACAATGTATTCAACGGTGGTTGGCTTCACACTCTTCTTGTCCCACTTGCCGTTCTATTTGTCTTCCTCCGTCGCCGTCACCGGAAGAAACTACCCGCGAATGCGTTGGAGACGGTTCCCAACCGGTGGTGCCGGACCCGGAACCGTAGCAGCTTTGGTTGCTCTTCTTTATACTGTATGTATTTAACATGTTCAAAAGCTTTAACCTTTTCTTCTTCTTTTTTTTGGTTAATTTGTTTTTTCTTTCAAAGATTATTTCTCTGTATTTAACATATTCAAAACTTTACTTTAAGAATTGAAGAACATAAACTGTTGCAATCATGTCGTAAATTACCCAGTATCATGATTGATTAACACCAAATTATATGAATCTTAAAATAAAATAGTAAGACTTAAAAATTAACTTCAATTATTTTGTTTATACTACCCACTTGGTCAAGCAGTACTCACGTCTTTTGGTAGGAATTCACGGTCCGATCTCATAGGATGTTCTCTCTCAACAGGTTGAACCTCGGCTTGACTCAACAATAATACTTGACTGTTACGAGATTTGTTGACTTTAGACATACTACACTTGCAAATCTTTTTGAGAAAGTCCCCTCAACGATTATGATAAGAGTGCAATCAATTAACATATTCTATTAATTTTTATTGAATAAACATAATAATAAAATTAAAATGGTTTATGTTAAACAAAAATATGTGAAATTTAGAACAAAAAACAGAATACTCAAAACATACTAGATAATCCTGTAGTAGCAATATCGTTCTGGGTTTTAGATTTAAGATTCGAGATTCAAGTTAAAAAAATAATCAAAATTATATATTAATGACATAAAAAAATTTATTAAAATATTATTAAATAATTGAAAAATATAGAATGACGCAACACTCCTATTTTGCACCGTCTTAATTAGATGCAATACGTTTAGATTGATTTAATTATGTGTCTTTCTAAATTTTTTTGATTATATTTATTACTTTAATATTATAATATTTATTTTTAAAATATAAAAATATTAAATATATATTTATGATAATTTTTAATTTTTAAATCATATTTAGGGAAAAGTATGAAATATCTAGGATGGTAGGTTATTAGTAAATAACATTTATGTTTTAATTCATAGTAAATATAAAATAAGAAAAGTAAAATATATTACAATATCAACAATCAAATACTTTGATATAATAACTTCAATCTTTCCTCCATTATTTTAAAATTTACATTTTTTTAACATAAATTTTATTTTCTATATTAATTATTTCAAACGTGATAAATTTGTTATCAACTTTTAAATAAAAGAATAAATACGTTTTAGTGTATTCGAAAACACGTAACTTTATACTTGATATCAATTAAATTAAGACTCAATTTTTAACAACGATCGAAGTTGATTCATCATATTCTACCTTGGATATGCACATCTACATTCAATGCTAACATAATTATCATGTTTAGAGTAGATTCTCAAATGGATTAAGAAAAGCATGATTTACTAAAAAAAAGAAAGAAAAGCATGATGAAAGCAATATAATATATATGGTTTAATACTTGTTTTGGCCCTTGTATTATAATAAAATTTTCACTTCAGTAATTTTACTATTTTTTAGATTAATTTATCCTTTTTTTTTAATTTCGTCTATTGCGTTAATTCCTTGACCATTTCCGTTAAAAAAAATTCCCCACGTAGATAATAATAAAAAGGTTGAAGTGAAAATTTCACTGTACTAAAAGGACCAAAATAAGTATTAAGTCAATTGTTTTAACAAAAATGAAGGGGCTACCGTATGACCAAAGTGAAATTTTCACTATTCCAAAGCCAAAACTAGTATTAAAAAAATAAGGGTAAATTGTACCTAAAGTTACTAAATTATTAGTAAGTTTATATGTTAGTCACTTAACTTCAAAACGTTAGAAAAATGGTCACTAATTTATTTGAAAATTTTCATTTAAGTCACTAGACTGTTAAAATCATTGTTGTATGGCTTTCTCTATTCGCACCACCAATTGAAAGCTTTTTTTCCCTACTCTTTTGCAATTCAATTTTTTTCTTCATAAAATAGCTTTAAACATCACGAATCTACGAAATAAAAATCCAAACAGTTTTCTTCTCCAATCTCCGACATTGACCATCAAATCAACTTGGATCTAAGGTATGTTTTTTTTACTCATTGATGGGTACTAATCCACTGTATTGATTGTTGAATTGTTACTTGGAGCTCATTAGTAAAAAAAAAAAACCTTAACAACTAGTGACATTTTGTAAGCTTTTATTTAAGTCATTAGACTGTTAAGTTTTTTTTATAAAAAAAGCCCGCCTGGCGAGCTCCAAGCAATCACCGATGAGTAAAAAAACCAAGTCGATTAGATGATCAGTGTCAAAGATTAAAGAAGAAAATTGTTTTGGATTTTGGGTTGTAGAAGAAAAGCTTTTGATTGGTATAAGCAATGCGAACATAGAAGGTCATATGACATATAGTAGCAATTTTAACAATCCGGTAACTTAAATAAAAATTTTTGAATAATCCGATGATCATTTTGTAACTTTTTAAAATTGAGTGACTAAAACGTAAACTTCCTAATAATTTAGTGACCTTTGAAGAATTTACCCTTAAACTATATATATAATACCTGAGGTAATGTTTTATGAGAAGCCAAAACTGATGCACCGATAATGTTTTTCCGGTGGTGGGACAACCTTAATCTCAATATCACTCGGCATAAGAGCTGAAAGTTCCTTAATGATTCCATCACCCACGCCGGGGGCAAGTATGGTGGAGTCACTGGAAAGGATTATGTTACCAAACAAGTCCTTTTTAGATTAAACATCATGTTTTAACCTTTTATATATATTCATCTTAATTTTTAATCTATAATCTATAACTATAAAATTGATTTTTATATGTTATAAATTATATGAGATAAAATATTACAAATTAAAAAAAAGATCAGACGGACTTGACCTTGAATGTTGAAGTCTATGCTTAACCTATATTTTAAACTGAGTCTAATTTTTAATTAAGTCTATTTTTCAAATTTAATATTTTTATTAAATTCTCTTAAAAATTGAAGAAACGAGCTTGAATGAATAACCTAACTAACTCGTGAATAAATATACTTTTTATCCGTGGGTGAATTAATTATATCTTGTTGCTACTACTAACCTGTAGTACGCTTGGCAGCATGAAGCGATATCACCGCCGGAACGGGAATATACATGGCCGGAATCTTCGAACATTATCTCGGCCATTTTCTGCCTTTTGGACTTGGAATTGTGCGGTGCTTCGGTGAGGAGCACGGGATGTTTTTGGGGATCGACATGAAACTCGTTATGGCAAGTGTGATACCAGATTTGTTCGATGTCATCCCAATTGGTAATGAAATCATGTTGATCAACAAGGTAATTCAATGTGCAAATACCACTCCAAGCCAGAGCTTCACACCGAAAAAGACAGCTTTGTGTTCCATTCCGGCGTGCGGTGGCCGTGCAACGACGCATGGGAAGACAGTCCTAGGAGTTCCTTCACCGGTAAAACCAGCCTGTTTGAGGATAACGAAGTGAGGGTTGGTTCCACAATCTTAGAGTGAAAAACACACAGGCAATAGCAGAAGATAAATATAATGGAACACAACAGATTATACATGCTAAACAGTTTGAAAATATTATACTTGCAATCGGGGAGGATACGAAGTTGATGGACTCTGAAACTGAAAGCTCGAGAGAGAAGATGATGATGATTAAATGAATGTGCTGGACAACGGAGATAAGATCATTTTCATTGTTGTTTATTCATTAATTTTCCAATTTTACCAACAATATCAAAATTTCGAGTTCATGCTTACGATAAGATTACATAGAACAAGTATGTATCAGAAGCTTTTCCTTACTGTTATGAATTTTATCTTTCTGGCGTTTAAATTCGGCTTTTTGTTTAGACCGGTATCAGCTTCGTTATACATTTTAGTTTTTGATGATATTCTCTAGACAAATGGTGACATGACAAGCATATTAGCCAACATTGCATGTATGCCATATGTCTCTACACCTAGTCCATATCATTTAATTCAATGTAATTACAAAAATGAACAAAAATATCTGATTTTCATGAATTAACTTTGTAGAGCAAGTGGGAGAGAGGAAGGAGTTAATTGAGCCGTGGTTCGGTTGGAAATTAATACAAGCCAATAAAAATAAAATTTTTAAAATCAGATGATGATCAAATCATTAATTCAGTTAATTTTGTATAATTAAATTAAACAATTAATTAAAAATTCATAAAAATATTAAAAAGACAATTCAATTGATTTTTTAAACTAATCCACAACCGATTCCAAAAAATTCAACCAATCTAACCCCTCACTGCACCAAATCCAACCGGTCAAAACTGGGAAAAAATGGAAGTGACAATGAAAATGGAATCCAGAAGAAATGAGAGTGTAAGAAGGGGATTCCAATACATAATTTTCAATAATTCATTCATCATTTGTAAGCTTTGATTCATTATTGAATTTTGACAGGAATGGGATGGGATCCAAGATTAATGGATGTGAGCAAACAAGTATGGAGAACAACCGTGTCATCACAGAGTATACGCTAAGGCATGGCAGAAATATCAAATCAATGGAATCTAATGTCCACATAGGTACAAATACATAGCCGGCCAACAACAAAGCAAACAAGTACTGAGAACAACCGTGCCATCCAAGGGCTATATATATGTCCAATCAACAACAGAGCAAAAAAGGTAGCTAGAACAACCATGTCATCACACAGTTAACACTAAGGCATGGCAGAAATATCAAATCAACGGAATCAAGTGTCAACATGGATATAGATATACATTGAACAAATTACGAAAAATAAACCATCATAGATCATTAGTAAGAATAAGATCAACTTACTGATTAAACTTCAAAATATCCAAGTCCGGATTTCCAGTAACATACTCAGCACGTAAGCAAATTGCAGAAAAATGAGATTCATTAAGGAACAGTTCTATAAATCAACACACAGCTTAAAATGGGGGAATAATTAGAGTACTAAAGATTAAACAGATATCCAAAATTCTGCAAACAAATAAAGATAACATCCTTGTCCTCTGTAACAGTTGCAATCCAGGGAAACAGGAAAGACGAGACAAAAAACGGAGTCCCAAGATATTACCACGACAAAAAAATAAAGCAGCACTATAACTATGATTCAAGGAGATGGTAATCATTCTTCTTCAGCGACCCGTCCCTTCTCACTAACATAGATACCATCAAGGAACTTTCTAATATCCTTGTTCTTCACATGGCATTTCTGTTCAAAAAGGAACAGATGATAAGATTGTTAAAGCAAAGTTGAAATCTATAAATGAAACATAAATTTGAAACACTTGCATAAGGCAAGCACTCAATGAGAAAGTACCTGGTTTATCAAAGCTGCAGATCGGGATACAAGTTCGATGTCATTACCATCCAAAACAATCTCATCCTTAACCTTCTCGGATCGAACAATGGAAACACCTTCCAACATATCCACCTTACGGACCTGACGTTTACCAACAGAGAATGAGCCATACTAATACAACAACATATAAAATTTAAAAAAGAACATCTGTAACTCTTTAAACAACAAGAGCATGACAACTCAGGGGTGGTTGAACCAGTCTGACCAGTTTGATTAAAAAATCATTAAAATTAAAAAATATTTAAAAACCCAATTCAACCACCGGTTCAACCAGTCCATACCAATTCCCGGTCTAACCAGTTCAAAGCCATTCTCCAGACCGGTACGCTGGCTACTTCCCAGTTCAAACATTATTGGAACTAACCAACTTAAAGTAAAACATAAAGGCGCATATGTAAATATATAACCTACAGAAAATAAGCTAATCCAACCAATCTTGCTTAACAACGGAAAAAAGGCTTTAGGATTTAGGGTTTACTGGTTGATATTATAATGGATTAACAGAAAATAATTCTTAGCAAATTTAGAGTTGTGAATAGAAAAGACTGCATAAAGAAGTTCAGTTAAATCATTAGGCATAAAAAATCACAAACTCTTACTGAAATTGATAGGAATGTATGATTTCGACGTACTTGAACATGAGAACAGGCAAACATTCAGCATAAAATTATTTGAAATCAAAAGCAAAATGAAGAATCATCCAAAGAGTACCAACATAAAATTGATACGAATACATGATTTCACCATTTTTGTATACTTAAATGGCCAAACATTCAACATAAAATTATCTGAAATCAAAATCCATAAACAAGCTAAAGCATAAACTTAAGCAGATTCCAGTTCCACATAAATTCAAGCATAAAAAAGGAAGGAATGCGAGAGTAGACCTTCTTCTCGCCAAGGAAGTTACGGATCTCGATCGACTTGTTGCCATTAGTGATGGAGGCGTTAATCGGAAAGTGAGCGTAGACGAACCTCATCTTGTAACGGTATCCTTTAGTGACACCGGTGATGAGGTTCTCAACGTGGCTAAGAGCTGTACGGATGGCGGCGCTGGTCTTCCTGGAGCCAAACCAAGCCTCGATCCTGAGCTTACGCTTGCCGGTCTCTTCGTCCTTGATGAGATGGAAATCAAGGTTGAGGTGCTTGAAGTTGCGGGTAAGCTTACCCCTTGGACCTTCAACCTCGATCACCTTAGCCTTGACCTTAATGCTAACCCCATCGGGGATGTCCATTGTCTCGGAGGAAAGTATAGTCTTCATTTTCGCTTTGCTCTTCTAGCTTCCTTTCCCGGCTCTCTTTTAGGCGGCTTCGAGAAATGGTTGGAAAAACCCTAACCCTAGCGCCCTTTTATATACAAGGTATAATTATTTCACGTTTTAAGAAATTTTTAATTAAATAATTATTTACGAGTTAATATGTAGAGCAGACCATTTTACCATTAAAATCTCATTTCCAACTTTATTTACGGAAATGGCTCAATGTTTTTATTATTTACCGGAAAGAGCCGATTTTAATAAAACGCGTCCACGTAGGAACATTTTTAGGGGAAATTTTAGCAAAACGCATCCCTGAGGGAGTAATTTTGCCATGTCAACACAAAACACACCCACGTGGACGTGCTTTGCTGATGTGGCAAAATCGCTCCCCTAGGGACACGTTTTAGTCCGTGTTTTTTCCCCCAATGGCTATTTGATTTTTTGACCGTTGGAGGTCTAACGGCAAAAAAAACCCTATAAAACCCCCTCCTATTTTTTCACACATTATTTCTTCAATTTTTTTTTAATTTTCTCAAAGCTCTCTTTAATTTTGGCAAAGAAGCTCTGTTTAATTTTTTTTTCTGAATTAGTTTTTTTTATAATTTCAAAAATATTTGATCGTGTTAGAAATGGCCGGGGAATTAATTCGTCTCGATCATAAACATATCTTCGTCGAACAAATGAGAATGGTAAGGGTTAATTTTAATTTTTTAATATTATTTAATATTTTTTTCATTTACGTAATTTTAATTAAATTTTATTTTATAATTTTTTATAACAGTCTGTAGATCAGGTGTTACAATGTTATATTCGTAATATGCCTGGTTCTCCATCACCGTTGATAGAGAATTACTTGCGGGAAGCGGGTTTTTGGCACGTGGCCACTATAAGCCAGGGGTACAAGTTAGACCCGAAACTCATTAGCGCGTTGATAGAGAGGTGGAGCCCCGAGACGCACACACTCCATCTTCCATGCGGAGAGTGTACCATCACTTTGGAGGACGTGCAGTTACAATTGGGATTACCGGTGGATGGGTCTGCACTCACCATGTTCGTTCAATCTGCTGATTGGGGAGTTGTATGCTACGATCTTTTGGGTGCGATTCTGAATAATATCTACTGAATTAGAAAGAATACGATATGCTCGGGCATACATTCTTGAGATAATTGGAGATTATTTGATGCCGGACTTGTCACAAAACCTCACACATCTGAGGTGGTTGCTGAAACTCATTGATTTTAAAGCAACTGGCAAATTTAGTTGGGGGTTTGTCGCGTTGATAACATTGTACCGGGAGATGTGCGGGGCGATGCCACCAACTAAAGCCAAAATCGGAGGTTGCCTATCACTACTACAATCATTGGCTCAATTTCACTTTCTATTTTTACGTCTTCGAGTGGACCACCCATATACATTCCCACTCATAACGAATTAAAATTTATATTAGATTTTACAATGATTACATAGATTTAAAATATAATTGTATGCTAAAAATTTATTTAATTAGGTGGAACCATTTGGCGAGTTATGCTGGAATATCTACCGCTCTTAAAGATATACGGCTTCTATTAGACCGACGGTCGAAAGCGCAAGTAAGTATTAAATAATATATATACATAAAATAGTCGTTTCATATTTAGCATTTAGTATAATGTATATAACTAATATTTTTATCACGTTCATATAGTTTCAATGGACACCATACAAGGATTCGGAAATTCGGGCAGTAATTTCGGATGAATTCTTTCAAAATCCAAACATTTGGCATGTGAATGTCTCATTGATCAACTATGCTACCGTGGAGATGCATCAGACGGATAGAGTGTTGCGGCAATTTGGATTTCAACAACCGGTTCTCGTGGCACCTGAGGTGCTCGATGATGAGCACAAAATTAACTTACAGCAATCGAATACGAATTGGCCGATATTCTGGTCGAAATATATCGAAATGTAGAAAAATCGGTAGTATTATGCTAGCTAACATATTTGAATCCATTTTGGGATGATTTAGTGAAACACTTTTCAACGAAGTACGTTAAATAATACAACATTACGTAATAATAGTATTATTCAAAAACCCTAAACACCCAGTGATATTGTATCGACAACACATGTATGTGGACATTTGTACTTTTTTATCTCCCACGAGTCTGTCTTTTTCCTAACCGAAGCCATAATTTTCTATGAATATGTACCGTCTTGCACTGCACACTTAGCCTCGAATTTATCGGATTTGGATTTAACCACGTTGTAGTTAACCCCGTTCACGATGCTATGTTGTTTCAATGTACCAAGAAAACTATTCTTACTGGAAAACTCCTTACCAACTTCCAATTCACTCGAATCCAATGATGAACTTGTACGGTCATGCCTTCTGTGTGGTAGATCTAGAAACTCCAACGCATCATCTTCTGATAAATCGACATTATGCATGTAGGCTGGAGGCGAGTACGCCCTAGATCGCAGATCTTCTTATTCTTCATCTGAACCTCCTTCAACATCTTCAGGTTCGGTTGGAACAGGCTTCGGTTCAGAAAATAATACAACTTCTGCACCATCGGGGCGAAGCTCTCGAGGTGGATCCATATCAGACTCATCATCCAACCCACCATCATCTGCAATGTATGAGGTCCCCTTGCTGGTGGACGTCGTAATGAGTACATCATCCCTTCTTGTGGACGTTTCTTAACGTCCCCAATCAGATGTGGATTGCCAACCACTAGAGGTTGATGTCATTCTCCAGTACATATTTCTAGCATCGAACATCGACCCACCGAGGTGCATGTCCCATCCACTAATCGAGTGTCGTGCAGGGGTTGTGTATTCCATACTGCTACCAAACACAGGCGCTTTCGTGTTCTACCTCCCACTGACGGAGTGTCGAGCAGGGGTCGTGTATACCTCTCGAACAGCAGTAGATGTTGAAGTCGCAAATGCTTTATTTGGCGATGAAAATTGTAAATATAACTCAAGATAGGGTGATCCACTAGCGAGATGAGTCTGCACCATCGCCTCTAAGCTACGACCACCTTTGATATCAAATGATTCATATGTCACGGGATCAACCGAAGCACAAAATTGATACTTAATAGACGAAACTCTCGTTGGCGTCGTTCTGAAGATTTTACGCCTAATTCTTTTACGAAGTTCTGGTTAAAAACTAGTCGCGTTATGTTCTCCGATAAAAAAACAACGCCGTTCTCGGTGTCACGAACCTCACCATCATAGTAAATAACAACACTAATACGTTCACTCATCTTTAATTTCTATTATACTTAGCCTCCTTAAATTTTCTTGCTGTAACTTATGCAACCTGAGAATGAAATTTGGCTCATTTATAGTCTAAGGCCAAACAGGAACTACTGTAGAAAAAGAGCATCCACGTGGGAACTTTTTTCATCAATTTTACTGACAGTGCATCCTGCTTGAAGCGTTTTTGACACCATTTTCTAATGATGGCTCCAACATGCAGAAAGCCCTAACTCTAGAAAAACACGAGCTAAAACACGTCCCTGGGAGAGCGATTTTGCCATGTCAGCAAAGCACGTCCATGTGGGCGCGTTTTGTGCTGACATGGCAAAATCGCTCCCCAGGGACATGTTTTGCTGAAAATTCCCCCAAAAAGACTCCTACGTGGATATGTTTTGCTAAAATTGGCCCTTTCTGATAAATAATGAAAAAATTGGGCCATTTCGTAAATAAAGTTGGAAATGGGCCTTTATTGGTATAATGGTCTGTAGATCAAGTTTTTTTTTAGCTTCATTCAAAAATTATACTCATGTTTTTAGGGTAGGTTACATAATCATCTAAACAGACCTTCGAGTAAAAATGTGAACAACATTTTCAAATATATATTTAAAATAAAATTATAATATATTAGAAAATTTATTACAAGTGTATTTGTGTAAAAATCATAAATTTAGAACATAAATACATGTTTATAAATAACATATAATAAATAAATAAAAATTATGGTTTGAACTAACTAATAATAACACATGAAATATGTATGTTATTAGAATGAAAAAAAATTAGATTAAATTGTTTATCATGATGTTATAATCAATATTGAGCTGGTGTTGAATTAACTTTTAATATCAACTCAATCAAATACATTATTAAGATATACAACTAATGGAGGTAATAGAATGTATATAATAAAATTAAAAAATATCAAAATAAAATTTTAGTCGAACAGTAAATTAAAGGTTTTTACCAATGCAATTGAGATGGGCTTGAATCCCACCATATACATATTTTAAATGATTTTAAAGTGAAAAGACTAAAATACCCTCAAATAATATTATTTATTTTAATTACAGAAGGACATTCTCATAATTTTCTAACTAATTTGGTGCCCAGTTGACTCATAACACTAACTCAGTAAGGAGTTTAAGTAATAATATAGATGTACAATTAACGGAGATAATAGAGTGTGCATAATGAAATTAAATCGTATGAAAATATTAAATTAAATTTTTAGTTGAGTGGTAAATTAAAGGTTTACTAATGCAATTAGTGTGGATTAAAATCTCACTATGTATATATTTTAATGATTTTTAAAGTAAAAAAAACTAAAATATCCTCGAATAATATCACCTATTTTAATTACGAATGAGCATTCCGTAATTTCCTAATCGAGTTTATGTCTGGTTGACTCGTGCCACTAACTCAGTAAGGAGTTCAAATAATAATATAGATTTTTAATTGATATAGTATACATTTTAGGGTTAATATACTATTTGGTACAATATTTGGCTTGAATGTTCAATTTGAACTTGAGGTTTTATTTTGTCCAATTTAATACCTGAGTTTGTCTTCAATGTTTAGTTTGATACCTAAGTTTTTTTAAATTGATACTTAAGTTTTTATTTGCCTCATACAAGTACCTAAGTGTGACTTTAATGTTTAATTTGATACATGAGTTTTTCTTTTGTCCCAATTAAGTACCCATGTTTCTTTTCACTAGAGTAGAGGTCAAATATTTATTGGATCACACAATGTTGTTCAATTTGGGCACTAAATTGAACATTGAAGCCAAATTTAAGTACTAAATAAAGACAAAAAAGCTTAGATATCAAATTCAACATTAAAACCAAATATAGATATTAAATGGTATATTAATCCAAAATTTTAATGAACATACAAGTAAAAAAGTTTAAATACAATTTAACAATAAATTTGAAATTTTCGATCAATATGCAATTTATTATATATTATTTTAAAAAAAAATAAGATGAATTAATATATTAGTTTTCTTGAAAAAGTAAAGCTTATACATATATATATTTCATTTCGTGCTCAAAACCATAGCCTATTTTTTTTTGTTCTTTCTAAATTCTAATACACGTCAACTTTGTTAATTAAAAATTCAAAGCCAAGAAAACAATTATTAAGACACAAAAATCGGATCTCCCTCCTGACCAACACTTCCCCATTACAAAATGATAAAATGCCAATCCAGAAGTAACATATTGAAAGTTTAAAACGAGAAAGAAAATTACAACAATACAAATACAAACACGCATACAAAAACCAATACTCGAAACACAACACGGTTCAGGTATTACTCTGAACGATTTGGCAATTCCTGTACAATTCAAATCAACCCTTCACGGTGGCCATGGCTTTCTGTAAAGCTCTTCCTTCAAATACAAGTGATCCCATCTTCTTAATCCGGAACAGCCTACATTTACAAGTGCTTTTTATCTTCACCATCATCGTCTCCATCTTCCAACTTGTATGTACTGAAGTGATTGACCTTGAACCTCCATTCTCCTTTGATGGGATCATAGGAGAGAAACTCAGCTCCTTGCTCCTCTGCCTTCCTCTTAAGCATGTTCTTGTATTTCTCGACTCGTGGCCCTTCTGTATACTGCTGCCTGGTCTTTTTATCGAAGCATTTAATGTTGAGAAGTGTTACCTCAGCAGGTTTATTAAGACCTTGTCCGACAGGAGGTTTCTTGCTGTCATCCAAGTAAACAATCACCTCACGGTTGTTGAATTGGACAAGGGACTCCAGATCAAGACGTCTCACATCGGTCTCACCCGAGAATTTGATGCTTCCGTAACCATGCCGCCCAACCACAAAATCCTTTACACGGCGACAGTACCCTGGTTCAGCCCTTTCCTTCGCTGCTAGTTCTTGGATTCGAGGTTCTGTAAAGTAGTCAAAACGGCGGAGCTTTGGCATTAGAGCCTCGATGTCAGCCCCATGCTCATAGACAATAGCTGCTTCACCAGCTCTGTGACCACTGATCGTCATGTACAAGTCCTCTTTCTCAGTAGAATAATCATCATGGACTCCATTAGCCTTTTGGTTACTTCTGATGATATGAATTCGCTCCTTCACAAGGCCATTTTCAGCAGGATTTTCTACAATGATCATACCATTGCAATTTCAGGTAAAAGATAAAATGGCACAATAGGAAATTAAAGGTGATTATAATTCCAGGTAAAAGACACTACTTACCGTCTTTATCCTCAGCGTTGGAGCCATCATTAGAAAATTTGCCTAAATTAAAATGTTGCTCCGAAGAGTCAGCCACAAGGACTCAAAAATTAATGTAATCAAACCATAAAAAAGAATCACATACAAATTATACTGCATTTTCTCAGTGCAATGAGAATACTGTATGGTACTAGAAACGACTTCTTGCAACAGATGACAATACAATTTTCTCCGTAGGCCAATTTGTATCGCATGATTATCTTCATTAATTGACTGAAATCCATGGGTGTTCGTATGTGGGTGCGTTTGAGAGAGATACGGGTAGCATAAAAATGAACTCTCGCTACCGACTTCCCAAAGATTATATATTATTCAAAAGGACTTTAGCAATAGCATTTTAAGAATATCACTAAGAATCTTATATGATTCAAAGCAATAATAAGATTCAAAGCAATAAACTTTTGTCCCTATCTATAAGCCTTTCTTCTAATCTCACATGGTATGAAAAAAGGATCGCAGATGAGCTTCAAAGCACCTTACCATTCTCATGCGGCGGAGTGGATGCATCCTTCAATGGTGATGCCTTCTCTGCAGAAGCTCTGGACGGCCAACTTTTTGTGGGGCGAATGACCAGAGACCTTGGGTTTTCCCTAGGAATAAAAACAGCACCGGCCTTAGGCACGCAGGGTGTCTCTTCATCATCACTGAAAAATGGAATCTGCAGATATTGATTAACAAATGAAATAATCACATGTTAGAACTCTAACCTCATATCACGAGCAATGTAATAGCATTTTAAATCAGATCAGAGTTACTACTTTCATGAGATGCAGCATCCTCACCTTTGGACTATCATTATTAGGATGATATTTCCTTGTAGGCAACCTAATCCGCCTTTGCGACAAGTATCGAGAAGTCAATAAGGGCAATATTCTAACAGGAGCAGGTTTGTCCACAACCTGATAAATTCATTACCAGTCAACCAATTAATACCATTATATTTTATTTCACACAAAAATCAATGCCAATAGTAATTACTAGCATGAAGACAGAAAAAATCAGAGAAACATCTAAAAGTAAAAAAACAGCAGACTCAAACTTGAAGCCTCGATAACTAAAGCAAAGTCAAGTTACAGGCATGCTAGAAATTCCATATTGAACAGATGGGGCAGCCCCAGTCCGACCAATTGAGATTTGTGGCATAGCAGGGAGTGTTCCATAGGGGTTTGCAATAGTCGAGGGTTGTGCTACAGCTGCACTCTGTGTAGAAGACCTGTCAAACAGAAGAGCACGCAGGATAAGCTCCAAAATGTAATCATTCAATTATTTGGTTAACCAAGGACAACGTATTCTGGCATACTTTTGCATTTACGAGTACAAAGGTACAAGAAAAATTATATACCAGTAACGAATATGCATATGTTTGTAGGCATATATAAGGATATGTATAAGAGCAACTGAAAGTAGAAAGAAAAACCCAAAGGAAATTACACATACGACAAGCCAATGTTACTCTGACCAAAAATGCTTGAACCACCACCTATAAAGCCGGCAACATCATTAAAGTCAGCACTATCAAAGAAAGCTTAAACATTGAATGATAAGACATCTACTACCTGGTTGTGACTGACCAAAATTGCTGAAACTGAAAGCACCACTAGTCTGAGCTGGCTGAAAAGGAGAAGAAAAAGGGGGCTGCACAAACAGTGGAGAAGGAAGCATGTTTTACGAAAAGACTTAAGCATAAACTTAAGAGTATTAAAACAAATTAAACATAGCAAAACTGCTCAAACATATAGCTAAGCATTTTTTTCATAAAATGGTTAAAACACATTTCAACAAATAGTCATGACATTTAATCAAATCAGTCCCCATGAACCCTGATCTTTAGATGCATATAGAAACTATCCTCAGGAATTAGCAATTGTGCTTCTTCATTCAACAAAACAAAGGCATCTAAATCTGGCAAGAACAGAGAAACTCTTATTTGGTTCTATATAATTTACGCAATACAAAAGCAAAAAACTGGGTCCTACTGCCAACTAAATCAGACATCTAGGAAGACTAAAACAACCAAAATTAAAGCCTCATTCTATAAACCAAATCACAAGAACAAAGGAACATAAATATGATGAAAAGAAGAATGATTGTAAAGATTTCACAAGCTACTTACAGTTGTTGAGCCAAAGGCAGCTGGGCTGCTAGAAGGAGCGAAAGATAGTGAGCTTGAAAACATATTCCCACCAAACCCAGCGGAAGGTGTGTTGAAAATGCTTGTTTGACCAAAATTAGTAGTATTCTGTCCAAATGTAGAGGTCACCTGCCCAAAAGCATTGCCTGTCTGCCCAATTGCAGGGGTAGAACTGAACAGGGGGGATGTCTGACTGCTGCTAAAATTTAAACCAGTAGCAAATGTAGGCGTTGTTGCCGGAGTTACACTAGTGCCAAAAATGGATAACGAAGTTGAAAAGGAAGGAGTGACAGATGAACTAAAAAGAGAAGACCCAGTTCCAAATGTAGGAGTGGAAGATGAACTAAATATTGAAGTTGTCATTGATGAAGTTTGCCCAAAAAGGCTTGATGAAGTCGATTGAAAAGGATTTGATGTAGTTGCTGAGGTTGTAAAACCTGTACTATTAAAGGATGGAGGTTTTAGACTAAATGGATTGGTACTTGTGCTGGAAAAAGGATTTGCAGATGTCTGACCAAATGTTGAAGAGGTGCTGAAAGGATTTGAAGGTGAAGTTGACACACCAAAGCCAATCCCTGCAGAAGGCTGAGAAGCTGGATTCGGTCCACCTGAAATTTCAAATTCATACATCAAGGTACTCAATGTCAAGCAAAGAAAAGAAGAAATTTTAACTGGACAAGTTTTACAAAGATACCTTTATCTCCTAACTGATAATCCTCCCATCTCAACTCCTCGTGACTTTTATCTTTGTAAACAGGCATTGCTGATATTGACTCCAATTTTCCAGCTGGCTGTGTACCACTCCCTCCATCTGCTTCAGTAGTAGAAGAGTACGGAGCTACTCTACTTCCCCCACGTTGACCCCCAAAAGGTGACTGGCCAAAGCTAGTGCTTCCAAATGCTGGTGTAGAAGATTGACTTCCTACATGAGAGTTTAAAAGAATTTTAATTATATACATGAACTTCACAGTGCTCAAAATATGGAAGGCCAGTGAAAATATATACTTCACCCAAACTGTTTTTGAAGTTCATAACTGATCATTCAGACCTTGCTACTCACCAAAAGGAGAACTCTGGGCTCCAAATGCAGTGGTTCCAAATGGACTACTACCGAATGCTGGTGTGGACTGGCCAAAAGTTGGGCTAGACCCAAAGCTGAAGGAAGGAGTAGAAGATGCTCCAAAAGCAGGACTGCTTGAAGTGCCAAAAGCAGGTGTGCTTGATGCTCCAAATGTGCCTTCTGTGCCAAAGACAGAGGCATTAGACATGCCAAATGTAGTTCCACTGCTCCCGAATGCTGGACTTCCAGTTGAACCAAAGGCCGGAGTGCTGGTAGCACCAAAGGCAGGGGTGCTTGTGGAACCAAAGGCAGGAGTGCTCGTGGCACCAAAGCTACCAAATGCTGGTGTTGACTGCCCAAATGCTGACCCAAAGCTGAATGATGGACTTGAAGATGCTCCAAAAGCAGGAGTGCTCGAACCCCCAAATGCAGGAGTGCTGGAAGTGCCAAAAGCAGGTGTGCTTGATGCTCCAAATGTGCCACCTGTTCCAAAGACTGGGGCATTGGACACACCAAATGCAGTTCCAGTGCTCCCAAATGCTGGACTTCCAGTTGAACCAAAGGCAGGGGTGCTTGTGGCACCAAAGGCTGGAGTACTCATGGAACCAAAGGCAGGGGTACTTGTGCCACCAAAAGCAGGGGCACTCGTGGCACCAAAAGCAAGGGCACTCGTGGCACCAAAGGCAGGGGTACTTGTGGCACCAAAAGCAGAGGTGCTTGTGGCACCGAAGGCAGGAGTACTGGAACCAAAAGGTACAGAGGAACCAAATATACCACTACCAAATGCAGGTTGTGATTGTTGCATTGTGCTTCCAAAAGGACTTGATTGAGTAGTAGTAGACCCAAAGCCAAATGCAGGCTTCTGACCGAAAACAGAAGACCCTATCCACAAGAAAGGTCATCATTTCAAAACTGAGGAAAATTAACCAACTCACCCAAGAGCTAAAGAATAAAAAGTCATCATATACGAATAACTAAAGGCAAATTACAAAAATCTAGCAAATTAAATGTATATTAGAAACAACAAGAGCCCCCAATTAAAAGGATGATCTCATTCAAGATCATATTTAGGTGCAAAATGAAGAATGAAACAAACAAGCAAGTCTCCCATAGATGAAACAGCAAATTCTTCCATCTCTGAAAAATAAAAAGTGTAACTAAATGGTAACATGAATATATTTATGCATGTACACATGCTTAAACATAAGTATAACAACTCAATGATCTATGCATGTGTGGCGTTGGAACACTAGGAATAAAGCATCACAGAAAATCAAAAGACTAAAAGGCATTAAACTTTCAAATCATATTCTCTTAACATATTTATCTACAACAGAAGGAATATGAAATGAAGATGAACTGAATTATAACACCAGAAAAGAAAAGAAAAATACAGAAACACTTACCACCAAAAGATGATGATGAACTGCCAAATGCAGGAGTAGAAGAAGATCCAAAAGCAGGCATGGAACTTCCAAAAGCTGGAGATGATGAAGCACCAAAGGCAGTTGTTGAGGAAAAGGGAGAAGAAGATTGGGCGGAGCCAAACACTCCAGTAGAAGTACCCCCAAATATTGAACCACCTGTTTGTGATCCAAAAGGGGTAATGCTACCAAAGGAAGGTTTTGGAGCAAATGGATTGCTATTTGCATTGTTGGTCTGGCCAAAAACAGATTGGGAAGCAAATGGGCTACTTGATGATTGCCCAAAAGCTGTTTAATATGTTTCTAACAATTAATTAATTTCCCAAAAACAGAAAGTTCACAAGTAAAAACAAATTCATTCTCAAAAAGGATAACATGTAACATATAGATAAAAGATAACAACAAAATTTAAACACAAACGGAAAATTACAAGCATAAATATCACAAACAAAGCACAAATAGTTGGCAAATAACAAGCACAATGATTCGACTAATCATTAAAATATTATGACTAACAACAGATCAAGAAGCTAAACACCCTACTCAATAGTTAACCCGCAAGATACTTGTAAACACGTAAAAGCAAAAGGTAACAATAATTTATGGATATCACCGCAAGCAAAATGCAACAAAGAATCCTAGACTCGGAATTCCAAAATTACTAACTAGCCACAAGCTCCAAGTTTTAATAAAGAACAGAAGCTAAATCATACATCCATCGAAAAAATCAGCTCAACGAATCAAATCAAAATAAGATCTCCAGTACATTTTCTACCGGATTTAATAAATAAAACTACAATAAACACTTACGGCTAGTTGAACCAAACATCTTCGTTTATATATAGCTCTTCACTTCATAGCTCGTCCTTGATCACATCAAAGTCAAACAAACACGAAAAAACTATATAATAAGTAATAAATCAATAAACTCCATGCGAAATTTGAATCAACATTGCGATAAAAATAAATCAAAACGCAGTAAAACATTAAGCAATGAAACCAAACTTCGGATCCATCGAAGCATTAGAGAGAGAAGAATATACCAATGTGATCAATGCTTCAACGAAAAAGGCTTAGCTATAGAATGTACTTTGCAATTGCGAGACCTATTATGTGCGTATGATTAATAAAAAAAGGGGGGGGAATGTGATAGGTAGCGCGTGGGAATGAGCAGTGAAACAGTGGGGAGTGGGAGAGAAAAAGGTGAAAGAAGGAAAATTAGGTTTTGCAGAGAAAGGAAGGGAAGGGCTATATTGGGACCGATCTAAATCGGGGGAGATTAGAAGATTATTGTGTCGGAGAGATAAAGAGCCCCGGAATAGAAAGGGTGGGGCGAGAGAACGAGAGAGAAGAAGAACCCCGAATAGAGCGACGAAGGGGAGGGGGTTCGTAGGGTCGGGTGATTCACGTAGCGTTGTTTTTAAGTCCGGATGGATAGTTTTTCATTTCGCAGCGTAGCGTTTTTCGGCTTTGTTGGGTCGTAATATTTACTTGGCTGTTACTATGTCTAAAAATAAATTTGTTAAATTGATCCATGATTCGATTAAATAAATTTATAAATAATTATAATTTATAAATAATTTGATTTTCAATTTTTATCGATTTATAAATAATTTGATCTATAAATAATCTTACATCACTGGTCAAATCAATTAGATAATGAAAATTACAAAGTTTTCAAAGCTAAACCTGTGATCAAACTAGTCACACAATCAATTTTCGAAGCAACAAAATTTTCCAATTTGATTGAATAATGTTATTGAACATTTTAAAAACCCGAAATTCGACCTGATCACATGAAAATGAAAGCTCTCGCAAACGATCATTTCTCCACCACCATCTCGCCACTTCGCAGATGATCACCTTGCCTCACCATCTCACAAGGTCACAAACCGACTGTGACTAACACCATGTGAAGTGTCATCTCACCTCCTCGTGGGAGACGACACGTTTCAAGGTACGTATCCAGCCTGAGGGGGTGAACGTGTCTTGCGCATGGCACCTCACGGTCCTCTAATACGTGACATTGAGGAACCGTGCCTTATAAATATGAAAAAGGATGCTCCTAAGAAAAGAGAACAAGAAAGAACCTCGAGAAATAAATTATTAAAAATAGAGAAAACCGATTCAACTAGTTCGACCAATCCAACCACTAAACCCTTATTTCAAACCAACTGATTCTCAATCCACCAACCAATTTGATTCAAATTTGAAATTTGTGGAGCATGTTAAAACCTCAAATACACTGCAATTAAACATGGAGCATGTTTAAATTTACAAGAATCAAATTATAAACGCCAATGTTGCTCTATGATTTGTACACACAAATTCCTTATCTAATATCCGAGCAATTCAAAATGAACTTAGTTGATATAATAAAGGTACTTTAATGCCTAATTAAAATTAAAACATTTTTAGGTTCAAGATCAAGTTAGAATAAGGATACAATTAACCCATTTACGACGGCCGGCAATGGCTAAGGTTAGAACATCAAACAGTTTCAAACCAAACCTCTAGATGGAATCCTAACTCACTCGCCTGCAACATCGAGCTCGAAGAAAGGGAAGAGATTTACCGACAAAGCATACTAATCGATCAAGAGACTATACGAAAAAATAATTAAAATACAATACAAACATGTATCAAAATCTAGAGGATTTTCTAATGAACTTACACTTATATTGTAAAATGGCAATATGGGGCAAACATAGTACTAGCAAATATTGATACAAATGACAAAAAGTAAGCAACTACAGAACCAATTCTTTCTTTTTCGGTTCGAGAACCGGTGGATCAATGTCAATTCCCATATTAGCAGCTGTCCCGGCTATAATTCTCATAGCCGATTCAATGGTTGTACAATTCAGATCAGGTAGCTTTTCAGTAGCAATTGCACGTAATTGATCGATCGTGATCTTCCCCACTTTCTCTTGTTTCGGGTCCTTGGCACCTTTCTCCACTCCTAAAACACCATAAAATGTAATAATAACCAATTTGCATTATAATTCGAAGAAAGTAAGAAACGATAGCCAAAAATTGTTCTCTTATGCGCAAGTTACTCATGCAAGGAATCTGCTACTACGGTGACTATTCCGGGACAAGATGGTTAAAACTTTCAATCATCTTGATCAAATGCTGCATGCCTAAGAAGATCAACCACAACCTACCATGTTCATATGACTAATAACTAGTAAATTAGTCATTAATTAATGGCCCGTAGAAGATGTATCCATTAGACCGACATTGGTTAATCCATATACAATGAGAAAGGGAACAAGGTTTATGTAAAGAGAAAAGATCGGTGATATCGAAGCATCAGTCACACTGTGAAAATCTTTATACCAACATGCAAATAAATCTAGCTTCACATAAACAACCATCTTACTCGGACTCAAGTGGGAATGTTGTATACGGGTATATGCCTAACATAGGTAGGCAAGTTCAATTTTCTAAGTTTCTTCATGTGTTTCGAGAGTCCTTGGAGGGAGCATATCTCCCTACTCATGTCCCAATATATCGAACATAAGTATCCAACACAGGTACTTAAAAGAAACCATTTTGTCTGAAGCTAGAGATTTCAATTGCATGTCATAAACATAGAAGCCATTTTTGTTTACCTTGAACAAGAACATTGTTGAGGGGAGGTCGCTCTATGGTCCGGTCTCGGACCCTCAACGGAGATATTACTTCCGAGTTGTCTATGCTCAGTTTTAGCCCCGGATTTTGTCTCCCTACTCCGGGGAGAGCCCAAGCGAACCCCACCAAGACCAAATGCTAAACATTTCCTTGGTGGACTAGGCACAATTCCATGAACCCCTATGGGCTCTCCTCGGAGTAGGGAGACAAAACCTGGGGCTAATACCAAGTATAGACACCTCAGAAACAATTCCTCCGTTGAGGGTCCAAGACCGGCCCAGAGAGCGACCTCCCCTCAACAAACATAAATACAAGCAGTAACATATGGAAGAAAACACTGAATTATCCCTTACACCAAACATAAAATCGCACCATGTTTAAAGAAAGATGCTAACAACTTTGAATGTTCATTGATGAGTGACTTAACAAAGAAATATACCTGCTGCCTTCAGTAACAAAACAGAAGCAGGGGGTGTCTTCAAAATGAAAGTAAAGCTTCGGTCCTGGAAAGTAATTAAACGAAAGGAAATCATCACCATTATTGATTTTAGCAAAAAAAAGGTTCAAAAACTGAAGAAATGATTATAAATAAATAAAGAAAACCCACATCGTAGACAGTAATTTCGACAGGGATAACATAACCAGCTTTATCAGCAGTTCTAGCATTGTAATCCTTACAAAAGGCCATTATATTTACACCCTTTGCCCCAAGCGCCGGTCCGACAGGCGGCGCCGGTGTCGCCTTGCCTGCCTCCAGAGCTAATTTTATCAGCCCAACCACTGCAAAAACACACAAAATTACAATAAATTTAAGGAAATTCAAAATTGGGTATCGAATAATAAGGAAAGACATGAACAAATCTAAAAACCTTTCTTGGCTTTGCCACCCGGTTTAGGAGGAGCCATGGCGATAACAGTTAAGAACCTTGGAGTTGAAGAGACGAATGGGGGTTGTTTTCTGTTGAGGAATTGGATAGAAATGTTGGGGTTTGAAGATAAGGTGGTGGGTGAAGGACAAAGAGAAGATGAAAGTTTGGCATTGTCGATAGTTCGGGGTGAAAATGAAGAGCTGAGGTGATGGAAAGTGGATAAAGAAGATGCCATTGATGAGGCTAAATGAAAGAGAGCAAAAGTTTCAGAAAATGAACAAGAAGAGCTACTAAATCTTTTTGGATAAAACCCAGAATTTCTATCTTCAAAATTTTCATCCTAATTTTCGATTGGGCTTCCATTTTTCAATTGGAGCTGGGTTTCACTCTGCAAACAATTCTCTTTTTGGGCTCATTTCCCTATTCTTTTTGCATCTTAAGTGCTTGAAATGAAAATAAAATGACATGATTTTATATGAGTTGGCTTAGAGTAAAATATTCACATTTTAATGGTTTGGTTGGTTTGTTTGAACGGTATTCAATGAAATTTATAGAATGGATAGTTTTGTAATACGTTCAACTTATATTGAATTAGTTTATTGGAAATGATTAAATGATTTATTTTGATATGAAATGTTGTGTTTGGGTATGTTTTTAAGTGATTATGTTGGATGGTTTAATTCGAATTTTGAAACAGACATCAAATGGTTCATGTTTACTAAAAACAGGGTTTTCATCCCAATGATCATTTTTTCTAGTCACAACGTCGGCCGACAGTATGTGACATCGCGACGTCAGGTGGCTTGACGTCGTGACATCATCTGGCATGTCATGTCACAACGTCGATCCTGATTTTTTAAAATTTTGTAATTTGGTCATATTTCGAGTTTGGATTTATAAAAAAACTTTTGCAAGCTCGATTAATACTCGATTTTGATTGTTTATCCACAAATGAATGTGTTTGGCATTGAATTACATGCGCGAATGATTATTTTACCGTGAATTGATTGTAGTTTCTCTGACTACGAATGTAACATATTAGAGCTCGGATCTAGCGATTGAGTTGGACGAGGGGTATTAGATTTTTAGATTAAGTATATATTAAAATCCACATTTGAGATATTTTTAACTTTTGCCTTTTACATATTATTTGAAAATCAAGTATATCTAATCAATTAATTTTATATAAACCCTTAAAAGGTATATCATTTTTATGCCAACAATAACACATATTAATATGAAAAATATATATAATTAAAAATATAAACTTACAATGAAAGAGTAATTAAAATATAATAAATTAATAATTTATATCAAGATATAAATATTTAAAAATATATATTAAAAATTGCATGTGAAGATAAAAAAAATAGGAAGGATTTTTTTTAAAATAAATTACTTACATATCTATAGTAATATACACTTTTTTATATCTTATTTATATATATATATATATTTGTTGATGTTAGATTAATTTGTTACATTAATTTAGTGAAATTTTCAATTAATAGTATATTGATTTTTTAGTAGAAAATAAATAATATTGTACTAACATGGTGATGAATTTTTTATTTTTCAGTAGAAAATTTAATGCAAACTTTACACCTCCAAAATATTGCCTAAATTGGTAAAGATACCCTCCTTTTGTTTAATTGTAAAGTTGATGTTTAAGTTTGAATTTTATTATGCACAAGTTATTTTTAGATTTTGTACATATCATTATTGAATGAACTTTATGCTAAGTAAATTTTTGATTGGTTGTCATCTTTGAGCGAATCTTCGACGCAAACCACCCTCGTCAAGAGCACATGGAACCTCAAATCCATAATTACAAAACTGCCCTATATTGTCACATCATCGTCTCTACAATGAGAAAATATAGTGAAATTTCAACACCTGCCATCCCCTCCACCTCATGCACATAAGTCTTCTCGCTTCTCTAACTACGCATTTTTCTTGAAAATTCACTCTTCATTCTTTACCATTCATCCATCATAATAACACGGCTTTCCGCCCCCACAAAGGTGAACTGTCACTTCTCTTACCGTCCTTCCTCCTTTGTTGATTTCTATCATCAACAGATTTATTATTCTACATCATTTGTGTGACCTTTATAGATTTATTTTGATTTTATTTCAAATATGTTTTGATTATCGTTCTGATCATGTATTGCAATTGATTTTGATTATAATTATTTAAGTATATTTCCATTATAATCTGATTCTATATTATTGTCGAAATTATTTTTTTAAATAAAAATTAGTTTTCGATAAAAATTAGAAAAATTGAGAGTCGCCACCAATCTTTTATTAAGCTGTAATTTGGTCACCTAAAAACGACTTTGGTCTACGAATTTTAGAAAAACAGGTCCGGGGGTCGGTTACGTATGAGGAAGGATTAGCACCCTCATTACGCCCAAAAATTGGTACCTAGTTAATTAATTAATGTCTTAATGTCGAAAATTTGAAAAATATAATCCTTAGCAAAAACTTAAAAAAAACGTTACGTATTAAGACTCTTATCATTTCAGAGAAAGAAAATGCTACACCAAATGCGTTAGGGCACGACATTCTAATTTCCTAAAAAATAAATTAAGCCAAAATACTCGTATAATAAAAATTTAAAAGAATATCCATTTATTCAATATTTAATAAATCGCGGCCCAATACGTTAGGGCACAATTCCTCCAAAATCCCAAACTCGGAATATTTCCTTTATTATATATATATTTTAAAATATTCATTTCGAGAAATCAATGCGTCACATCCAATATGTTAGGACACAACGTGTTGAATTCCCAATAATGAGTTCTTACTTTTTGATTAAAGAGAAATGCTCGATTGTTAGATTTAACGAAGAAAATCGGAACCTAACACGTTAGGGCTCAATTTCCTTGGAAATCCTAAATACAAGCATTATCTCAATTTTGAAAAATTTGAAATCGAGTAAAAAAAATGATGTGATGCTACATTAAATATACAATGCAATAATAAATATTACAATGGCATAACAATAATATAAATAAATCAATAAGCGAAAGTAATATACATAATAAAAATAATCTCATGCAACATATCAAACAAATAAAAACATTCTTTTTTAACATATGAACGAAAACATGAATTAATAATCAAATGAAAAAAAACAAAATATAAAGAATAAAGGGCACATAATATATACATTAAAATTTAAAGACATACACATAATTTACATATGAATTTTTTGACTATGAAACTTATACATATATAATACATGATGCGTTTATGAAAATAAAAGGAAAAAAAGGATTATAAAGTATATGAAAAAAATACATACGTTTGCATTTTTTTTAAAATAAATATATTCATATATACATATAAATACCAAAAAAGAAAAAAATTGGTTAAAATATTAATATGTATACATATATATACAAAAATACATATAAATTATAAAATATTTCATTACATATAAATAAAAACATTATTTAAAAAATAAATAAATAAATGCGCGTATGTATATATGTACAAAAAATAAAAGATATACATATATTTAAAAAATAAATAAATACGAAAAATATATAAATAATAATAATAAAATTAATAAAAAAATAAAGAAAAAGGGACCCATTTGAACTGTAAGTAAAAAATTATGAGGCCAATCTGCAAATAATTGAAGCCTGGGGACGAAATTGAATACGCGAATTACATAGAGGGGCTGGAAGGGCTAAAAGCGCAATTTATCCCTCCACTTAAAAACACGCGTCCTCCACTTAAAACACGCGGATCCTAGGCCTGGTCGGGTCGGATTCGGGTCAACCCAGGTTCAAAACGTCGTCGTTTTGAAAAGGCTATTTAAGCCAAATTATCCTTCAAAAATCATTTTAAAACCATTTTTTTTTAACAAAAAAAAAGCTCTGAAAAGCTCTCCCCTCCCCCGATATCCGGCCTCCGGTCCAGTCATCGGCCACCGCGCCGGCCGCCGATCTCCAGCGCCGGCACCGTCGTATGCGGTGGCCGTAAAAGAAAAAAATCTCGGATCTGGTCCCTCCGAAGCCCTCAAATGCAGATCCAGGTTATTTCTTTCCTTTTATTTGTCTTCTTATTCGTATAAAAGTAAATAAAAAAATATAAAAATAGTAAATATCAACCTTTGAATCGATTGTATTGCTCTTGGTGTTTGTTGTTTTCGACTGTGGAATATGGATGTTTTTATTGATTGCGAATTCCCTCCTTGTTTTACAGCATTACAATGGCTATTTTATAGCCGTATGTAATCAATCTAAAGAAGAAACAAATCTGTTTCTTTATTTAATTTACAAATCTTTTGATTCACTTTCCATTTTTGTTTTTCCTTGATGCGCAGGTGAAGATCTACGGAGATTCGGGGGCATGGTTGCGGCGGCCAAAGTTTACCCTAGAACTCTAAAGTTTCTGAAATTGTTCTTGGGCCTGGGGGTTAATTTTGGGCCAATCGTTGTTGTGTTTTGGTTTGGATTTTGGGCCCAAAAAACTGTTGTATTTGGACTGTTTTTCTTCACGAAGACCGGGCAAATTTGACCCATTACAATTATAATGACGGTTCTAATTATAATTACACTCAATAATTATTCTTATATATTTATTTTAAAAAACTTGGGCTGGAAAAAAGCCATGTCCTAAATATTGATTTGTAAAGTGCACGGGTATTAAGTCTGAAAAACCCATTAAACGTGCAGCTCGTGTCTTGCACACGTGAAAGTGAAGTGTGATTTTTGTGGCCGATGTTGTTAGATTCAAATGATTTTTCTTAAATAACGTTTTATATGTGGAATAATAATATGACATATTATAATTAATTTTTTAATAAATATAAAATATTTATAAATATATTTGTAGAAAATTTTGAAAAGAAAATTTGATTTTCTTTAAAAGATATTGTTTGCAATAAAATTACTCCAACTAAAATCTAGACATAATTTATTTAAATATAATATTACACATTAGACCAAACAATGCTGATGTTAGAGAAAAAATTTTAGGGGGTAAAATTAAATTGTATATTTTTATGATAGTAAAAATATAATTTCATCATTTTAATAGCCTATATATTTATAATTTTTAAAGGATTGAATCAAATTTTTATCATTGTTGTGAACCAAAGTGCAATTTTACCATTACAAATTTAAAATTTTATAAATTATAAATGGCCTAAATGAAAATTTTTCTATTTTAAGAGGCTCGGGGCCCCTGCCAGCCTCCCTGACTCCACCACTAAAACCAAAATTTAATTGTTAATATTTATTCTTTTATCATTTTGATCCTCCAAATTTAAAATTCAGTAAAATTATTTTTTAATAAAAAATTGATTGAATTGTTAAAATTTTAACGACATTAATATAACAAAATGTAGCAACCCACTTGTGCTCTATTGCTCATGAAATTAGTACCATTAAAAACAAAACCAAAATAATAAAAGAAAGTTAAAACTAAATGATAATATAATAACTATAGGACCCAAATTTTGCCCGGGGCCCAAAACACTAAAGCCCAATACCAGCAAAAAAATACACAGTCCAAAATAAACAGTAGCCCAAAATACCCAACAGGCCCAAATTAAGAAACCTTAGCCCAAAAATTAACCCCATTCAGCAGTACCAAACCCTAGCCCCTAAGCCTCCATGCGCCGCATGCCTGCCCCTAGCCTCTGCCGCCGTCTGCCACGCCTCCAGCGCACGCCCGCCTACTCGCTCGCCTATCGCCTCATCCGCATGCTCTGACACCTGCAGAAGAAAGCATCACACGCAACAAAAAGAAGCAGAAAAATAAATCACAAAAAAACAAAAAAAAATAGATATCAAAAGTGGTGTAAATAGGCTATAAAAGCCTGGATCTGATACTTGTAATTTTTCCTTTTTTACGAATATTTGAGAAAATAGAAACAGAAAAAATATTCAAGGCTATTTCTTTTTTTTTATTTCGATCTCTCTGTTTCTTTTATTTCTATTATTATTGTTATTATTTTTTTAAAAACGAATAAAAAGAAAAATAGAAAGAAACAAACCAGAATCGGCCTGTAGCCCCGCCTTCAGTGGTTTTTTCCCGGAGTTGGAATCGGCAAAAAAGGAGGCAAAGGTCGAATCTTTTTCAATTTTTTTTTACTTTTCAGGCATTTGCCTTGTAGATCTAAAACCTAGGCTTAAAACGGGCTAAAAATAAAAAATTTGATTCTCCGGCCACCGTGTACAGCAGTGCCAACGGCGGTGACCGGCGGCCACGACGGTGGCCAACGGCCGGATATTTGCCTAGAAGTGCGGAGGGGGTTGAGAGTTTGAGAGAATCTCAACTTTTTATTTTTTTGAGAAAGAAGGAAAAATTAAAAAAAAATAAAAAAAATTGGGCTTTATAGGAACATCAAACGATGTCATTTTGAGCCAAAGTCACCAGTGGCAAAACGGCGTCGTTTTGCCTTAAGAACCGTGGCCCGACCCAGCAGCCCACAGGATCCGTGTGTTTTTGCGGTGAATGGGCATTTTGCGCAGTCGGTCCCCCATGCTTTCAGCGCATTTCGTTTCAGTCCCCTAGTAACCTGTTTTATTTGTTTGCAATTTAAACTCTAATTTTTGGTCTGATTTCAATTCGGTCCATGACCTGTTTTTATTTTTTATTTTTATCTCTTTTCATTTTGTTATTTTTTTTATTATTTCTATTTATATTAAAAAAAAAGAGAGAAGGCTTCAATAAAGTTTTCAATTACTGTTTGCTTACTCATACTTTTCTTAATTTTGATTAATTTCATACTTTTATTTGTTTTATTTATTATCCCTTTTTATGTATACTTATGATTATTTGTTTTGCTTTCGCTATTATTATTGTCATCTCACTAATATTATATTTTTTAATTTTAAAATGTTTCTAAAATGTGGATACATTAGTTCACTTTTGCTGCTATTCTTGCTATTGTTAGGTTGTTATTTGCATTATTATTATTATTCATGCACGTTATACTAGAACTTTTAAATATTAAAACATTTGTATTTTACGATGTATGTTAGGCCTTTGTTTCAAATGCATGTTGTATTATTATTAATAGCTATGTACAATTCCTTTTGCGTATTCAATGATTTCTCTAAAAAACTAATAAATTAAATGCATTTTTTAAAATGATTTCTAAAAAACTAAAAAACTATTCTTTTACTTAAATTCGTAACAAATCTCAATAAATAAGGCAATATTTTGTATTTTAGAAATTCGAGAAATCGTGTCCTAACTTACTGAGCTTCGATTTGTCTCGTTGTTTCTAAGTAATTGAATATCCTTTTAAAATTAAAATAAATGAAGTTTAAATAAAAAGTGAAATGCAAACTTACTCTCAAAATATGAGATGTTGGGTCCTAACTAACTGGGTGTGACATCTTGTTACTTCGAGATAAGAAGGCATTTTTCCATTTTGATTTATTCGAGTAATTTTAAAATAACACACGTAAAGAAGGATCGTTTTTTTAAATTCTTTAAAGTTCTCAATTTTCGACACCAAGACATTAAGTAATCAACTAGGTACCAATTTTGGGCGTATCGAGGGTGCTAATCCTTCCTCATGCGAAACCGACTCCCGGACCCATTTTTTCTGAATTTCGTAGACCAAAATCGTTGTTTTAATAAAAATTAAATCGTTTATTAAAAACAACCACTTTTCGGTGACCCGATCACACCTTATCAAAAAAAAGATTGGTGGGGGCTCCCGATTTTTTCGTTTTTGTTTTTAAAATCCAAGTCGACCCCGTTTTGTCAAAAAAATGGTGTCAACAATAACCATTCAATATTAAGTTTAGCATTATATTATTTTGAATTTGAAGAAATAGCGACACATACCATCTTCCCTAAAAATTCAACTAACTTCTCCCATTGAAATTTTAAACCTAATGGGCCATCATCTTTTAATAATACCATTATTTTCACGTTTCCAATTTTATGTAGTCACGCTCGGACAACCTTTTTCTCCGTCCTAAAGCTAAAATTGTACTTCCACAAAGTCTAAAAAAGAAAACAAAAAATTATTTGTGGGGGAAATAAAAATAACGTTGGTGGGTCAAACTTCTAAATTGAGGCTTTGCGGCTGTTCATACCCAACGTCACATTATGTTACAAAAGGAATAGTGTCATCAAAAGTCCCATAAGTAAAGTGGGTTAACATTATATTTGTTTAAGGAAATAAAAATTGACATGACTAATTGAAAAAAAAGATTGAATTTTAACAATAAAAAACGATGAAATTTTTAACAGAATGATTAATTATTATTTATCCAACGTAAAAGGATTAATTTATTTATTTTTAAAATAAATAAACAAAATGCAACATGATTCCCGATACAAAAGTCTCTACGATACTTTTAACAATGCAAACCAGGTCTAAATGTTGTATAATATTTAAAGCCTAAACAAAGGGTAGAAATCAATGTTAATAAAAACAGATGAAATTAAGAGGATTGAGCAAACACAAAAGGAGCAAACATTGTTGAGCCTATCTTACAATGCCGTAGATTACCTCAAAGTGATTATCGCTTGTGACCGGCAGCTTACCCATGGTTCTCATAGATGCCATGGAGCATGATTCTCTATTTGCGTAACATTGGATTCTATCAATTAAATTGGATTTGTTAATCGGATATATAACCTACTCAATAAATCAAACATTAATTGTTGCTCGAAAAGAATCTATCATCTACTACTTTTAACATCGCTAGTAATAAAAATAATCTTTTTCTCATATTTTCTTATCAATTTTTTTTTTTACATTTATATTTGATACATATTCGAGTAATAATATAATAGGATAATGAATGGTAAAATCAAAGAGAAGATTCCCACGTTCTAGGCCAAACCAACGCCTAACATAAAAGCATAAATCACATGCAAATGCATTTGGTGAATTGGCATTTGCCAAGCAATGCTATTATGCTAATTAGGTAGATGCGTGGTGGTCGGTATATATATATATATGTTAAAAGAATCTTCAAAATTTTAGAAGTTATTTCTTAAATTTTTATTTTAAATCCAGGGCAATTGTTAGTATTATTAAATTTGTTAAAATTTAAGAATTTAACAATATTAAGGGTCGAATTGAATTTTAAAATATAAAAAACAGAAAAAATAATTTTTAAAAATAAAATAAATAGATTAAATTCTAAATTTTCGAAAATTGCAACATTAACCATATATATTACATGGTTTTGAACGTTTGGAAATTGGAATTGACACAAATACCTAATCTAAATTAGTGTTTTTGGAGATCTTTATTTAATTATTATTTTCGAGATTGTTTGCTTAAAGTGTGAACAAGTTTTGCATAAGGAACGCTGACTTGTCACTCAAAAGATAGACAGTCTTATTAAAATACTTAAGTCAAAACTAAATTATGAATTTTTAGAAAATGAAATTTAATTTTATTATTATATTAATTTGTAATTTCATTTTTTTAAATAAATCTAAATACAATATTTGTTATTTTCAGACCAAGGTCTTGTCTCCCAATAATGACGCGACTTTCGGATTTCTTATGATTAATTTATTATTTGGTAAATTTTATTATATAAAATATAATTTTTTAAACATACGAAATATTTTATAAAAAATTGTGTACTTATCTCTCGTTTAAATGCACAATTTTAAAAAAATTAGAATTACAATCCGACATACGAATCCCTTTATCTTTATTCTCTACTCGATCAGTGCTTGTGCAATGACCTTGTCATAGGTGTGTTGCCCTCGTAAGATATCCTTATTCTTATTGGGATAAATCTATTTTCTCAATATGTTCCTATTTTATCTCATGATAACTATTATATTTTACTTCATGATAAGTCAATTACTACAAAATTAAGTCATCCATCACAAAGACAAATGACACGTGACCATGTTTACTTTTCATTTATTATGTAATGTCGATGAGAGGATATCATTTACCCATTCCTTAGGCTATAAATTTCATTATTGGGAATGATGCTACATACTACAAAAACTGTATACCCAATACACTAGCTTTCGATTCCCAATCTATTTCAACTCAGGCTTTTACTTGTATCAAAGTATAAGAGTCACGTATACATAGTCCATCATCCATTCAAGATTAAGGTGTGACACACTATGAAGATCACAAGTGAATAAATTCATAAAAGGATTTAGGATCTATTCTACTTGGATCTTGTCCGATGTACTGTTAGTCCAATTTGTCACATCTATGTCTCTATCTTTTAGGTATCATCTGTTCTGATCTTTAAGACAAAGCATCTCCCCAATTGGACTTGATAGACGTTATTTTTGTCTTTCAATCAGTTTGCTCTTTTTTTACTAGACTAATGACATATTCAGGTTCATCTACTAATACAAGTTGTATTTTTGTATTACGATCCAACCACGTAATACTCGTTTGTATTAGTTAATATTAGATAACCAGTGAACTAGTATTTTCTTTCATTTTGTTGTGTGTAAACACCATTGAGGACAACATACAAAATGTATTAATGCAATTAATGAATAATTTTATTAAACTAATATGTTCAAAAAATACAAGTATGCAAATGAATATACTACACTTAGGGCAGCAGATCCAACAGGCTTGTGCACCAATTGCACGTTACTACCATCTTTTACACTCGACTCCTTTTGCTTTTGACCATTATGAACCACGGCTTGCTTACTTGTTTTGGCAATGGAACATCTTCCCTAAGCATGGCCAAAACACCCACAACCATAACAAATCATTGGTAGCCTTTCACACTTAATTTGTTGTAGCAAACCATCAATGCTAACATAGGGTATTAATGGCTTTTTCAAACCAACAACCACCGCTACCCGAGCAAATCGTCCCCTATTTCTAATCGTATTATTGTAATAGACCTTTATGACTACCCACAACTGTTGTGATAACCCTCGTTAGTTATTTCGTATAACACTGATAGAGCAACCCTAAAAACCGAATCCATGCCACAATCTTCGATGACAAAGTTTCCTTGATGGTGAAATCACGGCTTCATGGTTGAACAACCAAGTAGTGGCCATATATCATCCATGGCCTTCTTGACAACACCCATTCATAATCCTCCAAACATGCAAACTTAACTAAAAAATAATTATTATCAAGGTCAACAAAAGTCACCCACTAACTCCCACATGATTTTTATCCTGTTGACTAGAGCCTTGTACCCAATGGATCGAGCAAGCAACCTTGCAATGATCGTTTGCTTCATGCTTTAGTCTATCATCTTATGTACCCGTTTCAAGATAAAGGCCTTCCATGGACACATAAACGTCACCCTTAAGGAGAGATATCTCAATATCATCTAAACTAACATCCTTCCCATTATTAACATTGCTATCCTTCATTAGCATCTCCTTAAAGGAGACCTTCCCCGGCTTGGCAACATCTTCCATCTAATGATCCGATACCGTCTCTTCCATGACATCTTTATTATTGACTTTTTTTGTAGCCATCTCAAACTCTGGTGGTAGCGACGAACTAGGCCTTTCGAGTTTGTTGAGCTGAACAATGGGAACTACCATTCTCAGCTCTTCTAATTGCTTTTCTTTTAGCCTCCAGTAACGTGGTAAATGCTAACTTTGTTACAACTTTGATTTATTTGATTATTTTTAATAGTATAGGGACTAAATTGATTAATTTAAGAATAGAATGACTAATTTGAATTAGTCTTTATAATACAAAGACCTCTCAAACAATTTAACCTAATTAATTTATTAGAAAGTTTGAAGTCAATTTTGTTGAAAGTTCAAACTTTCATTTAGCTTTCAACACTAAATTAATTGACCAAAAATAAAGTCATACTGACCAAGCTAAACATTATTTTGCGTCCTTCTGGGTAGTTCAAGCATTAATTTTATTTTCTTTTTTTAAAAATATTTTCTATTTAATTAAAAACATTATAATATAAAAAAATACAACATCATGTATTTATTTTTCTATTTAAATAAAAACATTATAATATAAAAAATACAACATAATCTATTTCATATTTTTATAATCAACGAAAAATAACACCAACATGGTATTGAAATTAATAAGAGTCCCTATTAAAAAGAATATAATTAAGAAATATTTTAAAATAAAATAAAAACTCGAATTAAATATCACAAATAACCAAATGATTCGAGATGAAATTTTTTTATTTGAATTAATATTTATGTTTAAGATTTTATGTGGTCAAAGAATGTTATGTTGCCATTAATTTTAAAATATCCTAATAACCTCGTCCAAACTCATTGTCAAATCTTTAAATTGAACAAGAAAATTATAATATTATTTATTTATAAATAAATAAGTTTTAAAATAAATAAATTTTTGACAATTAAATTTCAAAGGCGAAACCCACAACAAATTCCCATTAATTGCTCACCATTATTGACAGATTGATGAAAGTTAATTCAGTTCATACCACAGTTAAAATAAAATTATAATAATTTAATTTATAACTTTCTACCAAATATCCCATTTAAATATTTTTTTGAATATATTTTATAATATGCTAAAATTTTTATGATTGAGACTTAAACAAATGTTTTCAATAATGTATATTTTCATAAATTTAATTTTTAAAAATTTAGTCTCTGTATTTTTAAGGTTTCAAAATTTAGGGCCTATTAATATTATGATTTTTTTTATTAAATTCATATTTATTATAATGTCATTTTTAGTTACATTGTATTAAATAAATACTTTTTTAATTTCAAAATGTCAACACCAACTAATTTAACAAAAAAAAGTGTAGATGTGAGGTGCATTTTTTTACTTACATGTGCATCATGCTTTTTTTATGACTATATGTATATATATATTATTTTTTAATATTTGAATGTTTTATAAAATTTAAATTATTGTGGATGTGGCGTATATAATAAATGATGCCATTTTAGTATGAAGTGCACGTAAACTGCTGTATAGGTTGTCACACTAACATTGTCAAAAGTTTAAAGTTTTAGTAAGCATTTACGTTAAAAAAATAAATTGATTCTTTTTAAAAGTTTTAGGTCAAATTTAGCTCAAAAAAGAATAAGGATTAAATTGATAAAAAATATAAACATTGAGTGTTAAATTTATCAATAAACCTATAATAATACAAATGTAGTATTATAATGTTGAAAAAGTAAAGTAAAAAACGAGTATGGACCTCTTTAAAAAATGTTCAAAATTAAAATAAGTTTAAAAAAAAAGTCAGTAAACGTGAAAAACGAGGAAACGCGGCGACGAAAATGAAAAATAAATTTCGTCGCTATATAAATAAGAGAAATGCCTCTCAGTTTACATATAGACAAAGAAAGCGGAGCATGTGCCAGCGTCTTCACCAACAGAGCATCAGCACCAGGCGGCAACTAAATACTCTTCCCAACCTACCCATTTTACCAACCAGAAGCCATTTTCGATTAAAATAACGAAATAAAAGCCTATTTTTAATCGACTTTTTATCCATTTTTGCCCATTTAAGATCCAACATTTGGCATTTATTCCAGACTTTATCTAAATTTTAGAAGCCCTTTTTCTGCTAGAAAAATTATTAATAATGGTAGAAAAATAGATAAAACGTTTTATTAAGGTTTTTAAGAAAAAAATCTTTTTTTTCTTCTTCTGATATTCTGGGAATCCTTATCCATAATCTATTCAGCACTTATCGTCTTTGTTTATCTTTTCTTTTTATTCGAGGTCGTTTCTTCTTCTCTTTTTATTTACCCCAGCTCCTTCTCCTTTTTCTTCTTTTAATCCCCTTTCCAGATTAAAAAAAGATTGGGTGTTTGTTTTTTTGGTCTGGGTTTAGAGTTTTTTATTATTATTATAGAAAAACAAACCCTTGAGGAATCGCTGTGTCTGAAGCTAACTCTTTGGATTTCATCGAAGGGGGGTTGTTCTAAAGGATGGTTTTGGTGTCGGTTTTTTTGGAGATTTTAAGGAAACCCACAATTGGAGATGTTTTGAAGGAGCTAATGATTTTCATAGCTCCTTTATGGATTGCTGTAATTGTTGGTGTTTTAGTCGGATGGGCTTGGAAGCCGAAGTGGGCAAATATAGGCAGAGAAATGATGATTGATTGCTCAGTCTCTAAAGATTCAACACCTTCATCTTCAGATTCTTCATCTACAAGTTTCAATCTCATTTCAAGCTTGAATTCGATCAAATTTTTATTGCCTAGTTGCATCTCTTGGATTACAGATGATGAAGCTCAAAGCGATCCTTTTTCTTTGCCACCCACAGTTGATTCCAATTGCAGGTTCGCAATTTCATCATTTGATTTCTCCTTTTAATGTTAGTTTGGGGTTTGAAGTGCAATGAAAATTGGATTTATCTTTGATTTTGCTAATCCCTAATATTTTCTTGTAATTTGGGTACAGTTCATCACAGATTCCAAAGGGGAAAACTAGTTTTGTGACAAATGAGGATTTAGAGCATTTTGTTAATTTAGTTGAAGAAAAAGATGGAGGACCTGCTTGGATTCATATGATGGATTGTTCTACTCCAACTATGTTTTATCAAGCTTGGCAAAGAGATCTTGAGGTATATATATATATATATATTCAATTTATGTCCTCTTATAATTTCATTTGGTTGATTATTGAATTATGTTTATGTCTTGGCTGTTCAATCAGGCTGGTCCTACGGAATATCGTAGCCGAACCGTTTTCGAAGACACCACTCCCGAGATGGTGAGGGATTTCTTTTGGGACGATGAGTTTCGACCCAAGTGGGATAACATGCTTGTTAGTGCTGCAACTATGGAGGAGTGTCCCACCACTGGGACCATGGTGGTTCATTGGGTTCGCAAGGTTTGTAGAACTTTTCTTTTTCGGTTCATTTTCGTTGTATCGGAGTATTATGTTCTAATATGTCTTGTGTTTTGCAGTTTCCTTTCTTCTGCAGTGATAGAGAATACGTGTTCGGTCGTCGGATTTGGGAGTCCGGGCGTGCATATTATTGTGTTACTAAGGTAATTTTCAGCTTTGGTATGTTTACTGTTTCGTAGGCTTTTGAGTTGCAGTAATCCGATAACTACTTGAGTGAATGGACATTCTTTTACGAATTCGATATCTCAAGATGGTTATCAGATAGTAGTAGGCATCATCATGTTAACCAACTCTCTACTCATAGCATGTTTACTTCACATTTCAGGGAGTACCATATGGTTCTGTACCGAGGAAAAACAAACCCAGGCGTGTCGATTTATACTATTCGAGTTGGTTAATCCGTGCAGGTATTGGACTCGACATCATTTTTTCCCTGCCTGCTATGTCCATTTAAGTACCGAATACATATACCATAATATAAATTCTTGGCCCGTAATCTGTTTGTTATTCGTTTCAAACAGTTGAATCAAGGAAAGGAGACGGTCAGCTAACTGCATGCGAGGTGTTACTTTTCCATCACGAAGATATGGGTATACCATGGAAAATTGCAAAGGTTGGAGTCCGGCAAGGCATGTGGGGAACCGTCAAGAAGATCGACCCCGGCCTACGTGCATATCAAAAGGAAAGAACATCCGGAAATACGCTATCCCATTGCGCTTTCATGGCTCAGATAAACAGTAAAATAAGTGCAGACTATCTGAGATCCTTTGAAAGCAAAAGTAACGATTCATCAGAGCTCGAAACACATAATTCATCTGAGAAACCGTCAGGGAAAAACATTCCCAAACTTTTAGTCGTTGGTGGGGCTATCGCCCTTGCTTGTAGTTTTGATCGAGGCCTCTTGACCAAAGCTGTTATATTTGGAGTAGCTCGAAGGTTTGCAAACATCGGAAAGAGATTGTAACTCGGGTATATTTACTGTCGTGATTCCGAGAATGCCAGCGGAGCTAATTGCTGCTGCAAATGAAAGTGAGAGATGTTACCACCAAGGGCCGAAATCTTTTTGCTTGCCTGCTTTTTTTAAAGGATCAAAGATCGTAAACTCTTTTTGAACTTCCGGGCTGCGAAGTTTGGAACCGGGGAGATAAAGATCAGATAGTTGGATTATAAAAGCCTCTGTTCAATTGCTAATCCATCTTAAATTTATTTATTTTTCTTGCTTGATTGTAGTCCTCATAAATATTTTCTGGAAAAAGCATGGAATACAAAGGTGAATTGCTGCTTGATAATGAACTTTGCATACCTGTTCATACAACTTAAGAGGAAGCTATTATTTAATTTAGTCCTGAGCCAATAAGGTTAAATTGAAATATAATTATCATTTACTGTACGGATTTAATATTTTTAAAAATTTTATGGTCTTATAAATTGAAATTTTTTTGGTTTGAAATTTAATTGCAATTAATAAAATATTTTCTATTGATTTTTAATAGAAACTGGCCTGCTTGTATACACGTGGCATTGTCCTACTGGCTAAACGAAAATTAATATCTCGTTAATTAAGAGGTAGATCCAGAAAATATAAAAAAAGGTCCAGACACAAGGGAAGAAAAAATCAATTTGGCGAAAGCGAGGGAGAAAAAGGGGAAAGCAGGTCGTCCTTGTTTTTCATCGGAGCTTCGAAAGTATCCACACTCAGTTCCCTGATTTGGATTGTGGAAATAGAAAGGAATCGGGAACATGAATTGATCTGGACCGCTTCTAGCGACTGTGCTCGCTGCTTCCATGGTGGCTTTCTTATCATCTTCTTCCCCCGAATTCCACAATGTTTCTTTCTTTTCAACCTCCTCTGATCAGGTTTTCCTTTAAATCTCCCCTTTCAAAACTTTAAACTTCCTTATTGTATTTTCTGTTGTCGCAATGTCCAGTGATTGATTTCGAAATAGAATCTAGATTTGCTTGACCTTTCCAATTTCCCTCTCTTTATTTGCAGCTTGAGTCTTTAATTAGTTTTTAAATTATCCTACCATTTCTCTACTCTCTTTTCTCGATTTTTCTGTTGATTTCTCTTTTTGCAGTATTAACTATGTCTTGAATTTGTTGAAAAATTTCGCTATGGATTTGAAATATATATTATTATTTTTGTTGTTATTTGTACTTGAGATTGAATTGATTATTTAGCGACCAAAAAATGGCGCCATATAAATTAGCTAACTCTGATAGCAAAAGTTGAAAAAAGTTGCAGGAAAAAAATTAAGAATAGAGATGATAGCAAGTATGCTATGTCAAAACGAAGCCTTCCATGGCCATAAACGGACACTGCCTTTTAGCTACCAAATCTCTACTCAAAATACTTACTGAGTCTTTTATTTAATATCATTTGATCTAAGGTTAATTTCTGATGTGTAGGATCAATAAATGAGTACAAAAGCAAGGATGTTTTCCAGGAGCCAGAAAGACTACCTCAAAAGTTGTACAGCCACCAGTACCAGCTGTATGCATGTTCCAGTCTACTACATCATTTGACAAGGATTTTTCTCATCTTGAAGAATTTTCCACTCAGGGATATACTCATGTTCCTAAAATCCCGACAAAAATGCAAGCTAACCAAGAAGGGAGGACAACCAAAATTACTGCTGCAGAAGCAACTATCAACTGGCAGATAGAGAATGCTTTAGCCCAAAACTCGATTCTCAAAAGCATCAATTCAAAAGTTGATCAGATTGACTCTAAAGTTTCTAGAGTTGAAGCTAAAGCTAATTAGAATTCAAAAATGATAAATGATTGTAATAACAGATTTTGCCCGGGCTTAAAAGGGCCCAAATTACAACGGGCCTATATAGCCCAAAACCTAAAATAAGCAGAGGCCCTAAACAATGGCCCAACACAATATCAGAAATCTTAGGGTTTCTGTGATGAGTCTCACGCCGCAGCCACCTAGCCTCGCCCTCCGAATTTCAGCCCCCGAATCTTCATCTGTGCACAAAAAAGGAAATAAACAGTATATGGAAAACAAGATCGAAGATTTGCAAATCAAATCAATATAAGTAGATTAGTTTCTTTATATATTTTGAGAATGGCTATAAAAAGCCATTAAACATACTGTAATAGTGGTCGAAAAATTAAATAAAAACGGAGGCTTTTACTTTCGCAATACAGAGATCATAGTCTATTAAAGGTTGATACTTGTATTTCTATTTTATTTTATTTTCATTATGTCTATTTATTTTTATCATTTATATAAATAATATAAATACAAAAGGAAGGAAATAACCTGTATTCGAGTCCTAACCGCCGCGGATAGCCGAGGAAGTCGTCACCGAGGATTGACGGCCGAAAACCGAAAGGTTTTCTCGAGATTTGGGCCCTCTCCATCAATATTTTGGCAATTTCGGGGTTAGATTCGAGTTTAAAGGCTTTAGAAGGGTCAGATCTAAAATTTTCGGCTCTCCGACCACCGCATATGGCGGCGGCGCCACCGGTGGCCGGTGCGGTGGCCGATGACCGGCCGACGCCGGACTTAGGCCGGATGACTGAAGAGGGGGGAGAGTTTCTTAAAAAGTTTTTTTTTTTTTGAAAAAGAATGGGAAATGAAATTTTTTTGGTTTAAATTTGGCTTAAATAAGCCCATCAAAACGACGCCGTTTTGAAGGAGGTGGGATCCGCGCGTCGACCCGATCCGGACCCAAGATCCGCGCGTTTTGATGCGGAGGGGAAAATTACGTTTTTAGCCCCTTCGCCTTTTAATACTTTTACAATTAAGTTTTTTTAAAAAAAAATTCGCCTTTAATTTGTATTTAATTTCAATTTAGTCCTCTTCGAACAGCGCCGTTTTAGAGGAGAGGGGAAAATTTCCCTTCTAGCCCCTCTATGTAATTCGCGTGTTCAAATTAGTCCTTTGGGTTTCATTTATTTGTGGATTTGCCCCAAAATTTTTCAATTACTGTTCAATTTAGTTTTTTTAATATTTTCCTAATTAATTTTAATAATGTAATTGTTATTTTTTTATTTTTGTAATTATTTTTCAAAATATATTTATTTATTTTTTATGCGCATTTATATTTTTAAACTAACGTTTTTTTCATGTATACATATTTTTTTGAATTTTGATAATGTTGACATTATTAATATATTTTATGTTTTCATAAATACATTATAAATTTTATAAATCAAAGTTTTACATGAAAATTCATTTGTATGCCTCTAATTCTTCATGATTTCATTTATTTTACTTATTTTGCTCATTTATTTGATATTTTACATGTCATTCGTTATTTTTCCTTTTGTCTTAATTTAGTTTGTTTAAACTTCATGTTATTACCTCATTGTTATAATTATTGTTGTATTTGTTATTGGGACATTTATACATGCATTCAACCTAATATCACATCATTTTTTTTACTCGATTTCAAACTTTTCAAAATTGAGCGAATGCTTGTATTTAGGATTTTCAAGGAAATTGAGCCCTAACGTATTGGGTTCCGATTTTCTTCGTTAAATCTAACAATCGTGCATTTCTCTTTAATCAAAAAAAAATAAGAAATCATTATTGGGAATTCAACACGTTGTGTCCTAACGCATTGGATGTGACGCATTGATTTCTTGAAATGAAGACTTTGAAGGAATTGTGCCCTAACGTATTGGGCCGCAATTTCTGAAATCTTGAATAAATGGATATTCTTTTAAATTTTTATTGCATGTATTCTGGCCTAATTCATTTTTAGGGAAATTAGAATGTTGTGCCCTAACGCATTGGGTGTGACATTTTCCTTCTCTGAAATGATAAGGGTCTTAATACGTAACGTTTTTTAAAGTTTTTTTGCTAAGGATTATATATTTTCAAACTCTCGACTTCAAGACATTAATTAATCAATTTGGTACCAATTTTGGGCGTTACGAGGGTGCTAATCCTTCTTCGTACGTAATTTACTCCCGAACCCATTTTTTAAAACTCGTAGACCAAAGCCATTTTTTAGGTGATCCAATCACACCTTAATAAAAGATTGGTGGCGACTCCCAATTTTTCATCGACAACTAATTTTTGTTTTTTCCAAAAATAAAAATGGTTTCGACAATGATCTTATCCGGTTAATGCAGAATAGTTTGGAAGGACTAGCCAGAGAGCCAGCAGCACCAGGACAATATTTCTTCTCTCATCTTGCTCAAAGAGAGAAAGAAATCCAAAATCTCAAGGAGCAGATCAAGATGCTAAAAGAAATAGGACAAATTCCACCTCCTAAACCGTCTAGGAATGGAATGGAATGGAATTGAATTGTTCCTTTCAATAAGGCAGATAGACGCTCTACCACCTCCAAAAGAATTGAGATTAACTTTTCCGCCACCAAATAAAAAGAAGAAACCTAACACATTTTATTTGTTTTTACAAATCAAAGCTCAAAAGAAAACGAAAAAAGAGGAGCAAAAAAAAAAGAAGAAACAAGAGGAAGCGAAGAGCAAAAAGAAGATAAATCCTTGGGGAAACGCCTATAAATGAAGAATAAGAGGATTCTCCTACACCAAAGCAAGTGTCTAAGTCCCTGATAATTAGGAGAATAAATATCATTCAAATCCTTTGTCAACATTCTTAAAGGATTATAACCAGCAAATACTTCCCAAAATAACTGCTTTATAAGAAGCCACAGAGAAATCCAACTCCTCTGAAGAATCCAGTGAAGATGTCTCAGAATCTTCTGATGATATCTCAGAAAGAGAAAAAAGTCAAGTGATAGCAACCACCCAACCAGAAGTTACAGTGGAAATGTCAGATGAAGAAATGGGAAATATCGATGAAACATCATATGTTAGACCTCCAAAATCTATATCAAGAGGAAAAACAACTTTCACCCTCGATAATATTCCAACTTCCAAATGGCCAGGAAGACTTCAGAAGTTTCACTCATGGCTTGACACCAGAAAATTGACAGAAGAAAGTCATTACAGTATCCTGTTAGAATTTGTTTCCAAATTTACAGGAATGTTAAGAGATTTGTGGAATTCGATCAGTCAAGTAGATCAGATACAATTTTTGGTCTTAACAGATTTATCCCAAGCCATTAGGATTATCCATAATCATTTTATTGGAAATCTTGAAGATCTCCTAACCTTGAAAAGAAGAAAATTCTTCAAACGAAAATGTTACTCTTACAATAAAAAAGACTTATCCAGGCATTTTCATGCTATGACCAAACTTTTTTGTTCACTCGGTCTAGAGCAAAGTCTTAAACTTGCAGTTCTCGTATCCATACTAGAGCCTCTTCAAGTTGCTATCAATCAAAGTCTCCACAGGTAAAATAGAAACATCATCAACCTGACAATTGGAGAAATCCAACAAGAAATTTATGTTGCTCTTGAAGACTTATGCAATAGAAAAAAGTTTTCAAAGACTATCTCCATGGTGAAAAACGGTTGGACAAAGCCTGTGATGATTCTTACCTACGAATGAAGTGTGGACATGAAAAATATTGCTATTGCAGGACAAAGAAGAAAAGAAATTTCAGGAAATTAAAAAACCCTAGTCTTCCAAGATCCTTCAGAAGGAAAACAAATTGGAGATATTTGAAGAAAAAAAGATCTCCAAAGGGGAACGAAATCAAATAGGTGTTACATTTTTAATCAAAAGGATCATTTTGCAAAAAAATTGCCCAAATAACAAAAAGGGGTTTAAAATAATCCAACAAATCCAGCAAGAATCAGGAATTAGGATCAGAGAAGAAGATGACCTCGAATCCTTCATTTCCATTGATGATGAAACAACAGAACAACCACTATTCAAGGAATGGCCTTAGAGTCATATTTGTCGTCAAATCTATATGATCAAAGCCCAAAAAGCCCAAATCCTCTCTACTACCACAAAAGTTTCTGTTATTCATATTCCAGTTTCAATCTATTTGGATAAATACAGTAAGCCCATAACTCTTATCGCCTTTATAGATACTGGAGCAGTTGAGACTATCATGAATCCAAAGATACTGCCCATAGAATTCTAGAGGCCGCAGGTCTGTTATTTCAATTCAGCAGCAGATCAAGTCTTTGCGACCCACTGGATTAGTAAGCCCATTAACATCCAATTTTTCTCAGGATGTTTTGTAAATACTACAGTATTGGGATCTGACCTCCCTAGAAAAGACCTTGTGGTTGGATTTGACTTATACACTAAGGCCCGACATATGAGGATACTGCCAGATGGAGTCTGTTACAAAAAATGTTCAAACCTTTTGTCCGGATTCCCAGATTATTTATGATTCATAAAGGAAAGATTCAGAAGATAATTGAAGAATTAAAGAGCAAAGCATGTGCTGATTCACATTCAGAAGTTAGCTGAAGAAGAATGTCGACAGCTACAGCAACAAGGGTTGATAGAAGGTTTAAATTTTCAATGGGCTTATGAAGCCTTTTATGTCAATAAAAGAGCTGAAGAAGCTAGGGAAAATTGAGGTTGTTTATCAATTACCAGCTTTTAAACCATTTTCTCCAAGATGATAAATTTCATTTGCCAAATTGGAATTCATTATTCTCAAGTCTTGCCCAAGCAAAGGTTTTCTCTAAGTTTGACTTGAAGGCAGAATTTTGGCAATTAGAAATTAACTCAGAAGACAGGCCTAAGACAAGATTTTGTATCCCAAATAAGTATTTCCAATGGACAGTAATGCCCTTTGGGCTCAAGACTACTCTATCATTATTTCAGAAGGCTATGATAAAGATTTTCTAGCCCATTATTGACCATGCTTAGGTCTATATTGATGATATACTTTTTTATAGTACAAACCAAAAAGCTCATGCAGAACTATTATAATAATTCAAATAGTTCACACTGAAATATGGGATTATGTTGATGAAAGAAAAATGCAGATCAATAAAGATTTAATTGAGTTCCTAGGCATGCAGCTCAAAGATGGAAAGTACCAGCCAGACAAGCATATTGCATAAGTATTGCTCTAATTTCCAGAAAGTAATTTATCAAAAAAACAAGTTTAACAATTCTTAGGAATTCTTAAAAATCTCTCTCTAAATTTACAAATCCTTTGAGAATGATGTTAAAGAAAGACCCTCCTCCATAGAGTACAGCTCAAACCAAGTAAAAATACTTAAAGAATAACTTTAGCAACTGCCACCATTACATATTCCATCAGAAGGAAAAAGAATTCTCAAGACAGATGCCAGTGACAAATATTTGGGGGGCCATACTCATTGAAGAAAAAGAAGGAAAAATATATATTTACGGATATAAGAGTGGAAGGTTCTCTAATGCAGAAATGCATTACCATTCAACCTTCAAAGAAGTCCTTGCAGTAAAAAAAAGTATTTCAAAGTTTGATTTTCATCTCATAGGATATCATTTCCTTATAGAGATGGACATGTCTTCCTTCCCAAAAATACTAATGTTCAAACAAAAGGATGGCCCTCATCCTCAGCTGTTAAGATGGTCAGAATGGTTTTTTAAATACTCATTTGATGTTAAACACATTAGGGGAAAAATCAATGTTTTAGCTAACTTCTTAACCAAACCACCTGAAAAAATCTTAGTGATAGCACATTCATCCTCATCTTCTCAAACGAAAAAAGCCATCTTATCAAACCCCCCACTTCCTTTCAGTACTCAATATGTGCCACCTAATTCACATCCTGAACACTCACTTGAAGTATTGAGTCTAATCCTTGAAAAAAGATTTCACAAAGAAGCTCTGAACATGATGTTTTCTCATCAACTTGATGTTTTCAAAAACTGTGGGGGGTTATACCTAAAACCTTTAGGACTACATTTAGAATATCCATTTATTCATCCGATTAAACTTCAATTTACCGAATTCCCTGATGAATTAAAATGGATGTTATGGTATCTTACCCACTTATATCACATTGGGATACAGTTTGATATATTGGATCTCCAATATTTTCTAACTGTTGCTTATCAAGGACAAGAGAACCCAGAACTCCACAATTGGGCTACCTTTCTTAAATGGTTTTATCTTTTAAATCAGTGGTTGGATATGATTACCTTGACACTTGAACAACCCAAAAGAACACCTCATTCAAGTGTAGTAATTATTTTTTATGAACCACAATATTTTATGCAACATGGTGCATCAACCCAATTAGGAGCATTTCCAACGGCTTGGATTCACAAGACATACAGCTCAGAGGTTGATACAAATCCTTATAACTAGGGCCGTGCATAATTCGGTTAACCCGATTTTTTTTGGTTAACCGACCGAGTTCGGTTAATCGGTCGGTTAACCGAAAAAATTCGGTCGGGGGTCTGTTAATTTTTTTGATTTTTTCGGTTAACGGTTAAATCGGTTCGAAACCGGTCGGTTAACTGAAAAAAATCAGGTAAACCGAATTTTGCAGTGTAGGGCCTAAAATAGGTCAAATTAAACTCGGCCCAATTTTTTCTCAAGCTCAACACCGAACTTTTTGGGTAATTTTCGGGTAATTTTCGGGTAATTCGGTTAATCGGGTAATTCGGGTAATTTTTAACCAAAAATAAAAAACACATAATTTTCGGTTAATTCGGTTAATCGACCTTATTAACCGAAAAAAATTCGGTTCGGTTAATTTTTTTTTAAAAAATTCGGTTCGATCAACGGTTAAAAATTTTAGAAGGTCGATTAATTCGATTATAACAATTTCAAGTCGGTTAACCGAATGAACACCCCTACTTATAACTACAAAGCACTGCAAAAATATCTCTGCCAACTTAACAGAACCATTCCCACAGAGATATGACCACCAGGAGATGTACTAGCACATTGGGACTTTAATACAGAGCTACCGACACCCTATCAAATAGAGTTAAAAAAGGCACTCAAAGAATATTAAAAAAATATTCCAGATCTAAAAAAGTGGTTACAATATTACCTATGGTTTTGTAGCAATGCATGGAAAGACACACCAACCTGGGATAAGGACAAATCAACACTAATGGACCTTGACAGCTCACCAAATGATAGCAAATGAGTAGAAAAACTCTACAAGGCAAAGCTAGAAAAAGAAATAAGGATTGAAGAGTAAAACCTCACATCAGATGTCAGTACTGAATACAGTGATTAAAAGTAGATTTCGTCTATCTATAAAGTAATGGTCATTATTAAAAGTTTGTATCATTTTACTTTATCTTTTATAAAAAGGTTGTAAAAGGATATTCCTCCTTATCTCCATAGTAGTTAGAAAGTTGATTTCTCTCTTATCAGTTGTAGAAAAATCTTATCCAAGTTTTCCTATAAAAGAGAGAAATATACTTAGTTGTAGGTAGATCGAAATCTATCAATAAAAATTTCAGAGTATTTTCCTAAGACTCATATCTCACTGAAACTCTTTCCTTCTTTCTTTTCTGAGCAAAGCCTTAAGGCAATTTGAGAATGAATCTCTCATGAGTTTATGAGTATACTCTGTGCTTGTCAAACTACGGATCCTGCACATCAAAAATTAAGCTTAGATAAAATGATATTAAATGTTAAAAGACTCAGGAAGTATTTTGAGTAGAGATTTGGTAGCTAAGAGGCAGTGCCCGTTTATGGCCCGGGAAGACCTCGTTTTGGCATAGCATACTTGCTATCATCTCTATTATTAATCCTCTTCCTGCAGCTCTTTTCAACTTTTTGAGCTGTACTCCATGGAGGAGGGTCTTTCTTTAACAGCTTTCTAAAGGATTTGTAAATTTAGATATTTTTGAAATAAAATCTAGGATAATTTCTTCCTTCTACTTAAAATATTAACGTAAGCAAACAGTTTATACATTAGTCCCTTATGTTTAAAATAGTACGTTTTAGTCACTTACATTAACATGTTATAACATTTTAGTCATTGAGCCATTAATTGTTCTTAATAGTGTAACGGTAAGCTGACGTAGCATGTTAAATCATCATTTTAAACAAAAATTTTAGGTTATATTATACAATTGGTTCCCATATTTTTTCGTTTTGAGCAATTTAATTTTTTCCTTTTATGTTCTTTTAACTTTATTTTTTCATTCTCTTTTGCTTCTCCCTCTATTTTCCTTCATTCTCCATATTTTTTCCTTCTATGTGTTCCATTTGTTAAAACTAAAGGGGAAGAAGAAAAAAAATAAAAAAAATAAAATTGTTTAAAAAAATAAAAGCACAAGGACTAGTTTTAACAAATAGAAAATATAAAAAAAATTACGTTAAAAGATATGAAGGGAGGAAAACAAAGGGAGAAACAAAAAATGTAATCACTGAATATTGTCCGAGATGAATTTGCATTTTTTTTAAATTACATTTTGGCCCCTAAGTTTTTTGAAATTGCATCTTAACCCTAAAGTTTCCTAAAATTATGTTTTGACCCCTAAAATTCCTAAAATTATATTTTAATCCTTAAATTTTCTCAAAATTACACTTTGGCCCCAGAAGTTTTGCTGCATTTGCAATATGGTCCTTCTGGCAGCAACTTGCACATCTACCCCCGTGATTTCCGGCCACCCGCCTAAGGCATGGCCTCCCTCCCCCTAGCCACCTAATCCCTGCAAAAAAGAAGCAAGAAATCAGCTATAAAAAGGGGTTTAAACCCTAAAATCAAGGGGGGATGACAAAAAAATCTCAAAAAAAAAAGAGAGAAAAAAAGCTTTGATAATAAGAGAAAAGGAGAGAGAAAGGAGAGTAAGAGAAGGGAAGCGTCGGGAGCACATCACCGGGCAGCAGCAGCGGCGTCGACGGCAACGAAGGAGGCTAGATCCGAGAGAAGAAGAGGAAAAAAAGAAGAAAAAAAGAGAAAAAAAAAAAGAAGGAAGAAGAAAAAGAAAAAAAAAAGAAAAAAGAAAAATAAATTTTTAATGGTCGGGCCGACCCGACCCGACCCGGCCCGACTGACCAACCCGACCCGAGCAGCTTAGCAGCCCACCAGCAGCCCCCAGGCCGAAAAAAAGAAAAAAAAAACAAACAAAAAAAAAGGAAGGAAAGCAGGAAAAAAAACCAACAGGCCCAACAGCCTAGCAGGCCAACAGCCCAACAGCTTGGCAGGCCAGCAGGCCCATCACAGCAGCAGGCCTACAGATTATGCCCAACAAACAGCAGCCCCAGGCCCAACAGCAGTCAGGCCAGCCCACCCAGCCCAGTCTAGGAAAAAAAGAGAAAAAAGAAAAAAGAGAAAAAAGAAAAGGAAAAAAAGAAAAAAGAAGTCCGAATTATGTAACCCGGTCAATAAAGCTCGTATTTTCGGGCTTTTCGGTAATTTCTTTTTTACGCACTTTTAATTTAATTTACACATTTTTATGACATTTCATATTTAATATTCTTGTTTTGTTTTTAAGCATTTTTTTATTTTGTATTAGGTTTTTTAAAGCATTTTTTTATAGTCGTATTTAATTTTATTTAATTTCATTAATTTTAATTTTCACAAATAAGGCGACGAACGAATTTAACATTAAGCCGTATATTTTCATCGCTATGTTGGGTGAATATATTTGGCTCGTGTTAAATTAGGGACGCCCTTTTAAAAAATTGAAAAACTTAAAAATTCTCATGTTTTAAATTTTTTTTCGTGTTTTCAAAAAAATTAATAATTGTTTCAAAAATCTTTGTGTTTAAAAAAATAAAAATTCTCGTGTTTCAAAAATTTTAATGTTTTCAAAAAACAATTTTCGTGTTTTCAAAAAAAATTTATCGTATTTTATAGATTTTCGTGTTTTAAAAAAATTTCGTATTTCTAAGATTCTTGTATTTCTAAAAAAAATTTTCGTGTTTTCAAAAAAAATTCTTGTGTTTCAATCGGATCACGATTAAATATTAAATTGAACTTGTATTTTTGAAAATTAAGACAACGTGCGTTTAACGAGATACCAATTTTGGGCGTCGCGAGGGTGCTAATACCTTCCTCGCGCATAACTGATTCCCAAACTCTAATTTTCTCTGGATTTTCACGTAGACCTAAAATTACTTCTTTTTTAGAAAAATTTAAAAATAAATTTTTCTTCTAAAAAGAAAATTTATTAGGTGTCCGATCACACCTAGAAAAAAAGATCAGTGGCGACTCCTTTTGAAATAAAATCGAGATTCTGTTTTCAAATTTTCAATAATTACTTTGACTAGCGCCCGTGCTAAAATTTTTAGGTCGCTACAAAAAAGAATAAAAAAGAATAAGTTAAAAGAACATAAAAGAAAAAAAATTCAAAATAAAAAACTATTGAGACTAATTGTATAATTTAACTTAAAATTTTTGTTTGAAATGATTATTTAACGTACTATGTCAGCTTACCGTTACATTGTTAACGGCTTAGTGACTAAAATGTTACAACATACGTAAGTGACTAAAACGCAACATTTTAAACATAAGTGACTAAAATATAATATGAAGTAAGCAAAAGTGACTAAATCTTAATACGTTACGATTCCAACCTCTAACGCTTCTTTGATTGTTTGGTACTCTTTGACAGATTCTCTTTGTTCCTACTTCAATCATTTTCTCGAATTCTCTTCTTACAACTACAAATTTTCTCCATATATAAGAAACACAAAACTGACCATTAGTTTGGTCGGTGCTTTATTATTATTATTATTATTATAAAATCAAATTACAAATTGGAAAAGGGAATGCCTATTTAATAATGTTGAACTCTCAGATCTTAGATGTCTAACAAGTGGTTTTAAAGAATGCTCCCTTACATTTTTTTACTTTTTTTTGGTAGGTTAAAAACTTTATTTACTATCCTTTTAAAATTTATTTATAGTATTTAATTTTAAATATTTTATTCATTAAATAATAATTTAGATCAAATTACTCAAATATATTCCAAGTCTGATTCAATTTGGATTGGATGGATTGAAACAAATTTAATTACTCATATGTTTTGAAAAAAAAAACTCAAATTTATATTTAAAAATCTATATATATCCAGGAGAGAACGCAAGCAAGTAACCATTTTGGACCTCAAAATAGTAAATTTGTTTTTAATTTCCTTGAAAAATTTTGCCTTCTTCCAAAAATTCATCATTCATTTTGGCCTTTTTAAAGTTTTTCTTTTTTCTCTCTTTGCTCTTGTATATAGCTAATCTTATATTTAATAATCTGATAGAGTTTATATTATGAGTTAATCGAACATCAATCAATTATAAATTTATTATAAGCATATTTATATCTTCCAATAATTTTATTTTTTACTTAAATAGCTTAAACTACCCTCCTCTTAAAATAGCTGAATGGTTAAGTCCAAAGAGTTCAATGTTTATGTTGGTTCTAATTACATATACAGGTCTATTAGTAAATTTATCAGAAAAGTATCCCTGGTTTTCAAATTAGTCCTTCTATCTTTTTTTAGTTAAATGTCGTATTTAAACTATCAATTTTTGTCTCGTTTTGGCTAAAAAGTGTACAACACCCAAAAAGACTATATCATGTGTCATTTTTTTTATTGGTTAGCATTGTTTTTTTTGGCGATCTACTACAAATTTGATAGTTTATGCACGCATCTACAAAAATATAAGGACAAACATGAAAATTGAGGGGTAAATTGCACCATAGTCACTTTCAAACGTGTTTTCTTTAATTGGGCAAATTGTATCTATCATTAAGCTATCAGTAAATTTATGTTTTGGTTACCCAATTTCAAAAAGTTACAACATTGTCATTGAACTATTTGAAAACCAAGCTATTAAAATTGCTACTATATTACTTATTTTGTTTGCATCAATTGTAAATTCTCTTTTCTTTTACACTTTAGTTCTTTTTTTTGAAACAACTTTGAATATTACAAATTTACAAACAAAAATCTAAACAATTGTCTTCTTCAATCTCTGATACTGATCGTTAGATTAATTTGGATCTAAAGTATGTTCTTCTACTTGTTGATGGATACTGATTCACCATATCGATCGTGAAATAATCGCTTGGAGCTCATTAGCCGATGTTTTTAAAAATAATTTAACAACCCCATACTAAGTTTAGTGGGCTTATGAGAAATTTACCCTTTTTTAATTATATAGCCATGTAAATGCAATTTATATAATGAAACATGAAACAATAAATTAAGATTTAAACACACAAAAATTTAAAATTTTGTGATACCCTTTTTGCAATTACAAAAAAAAAGTATAATTATTACCGCAATAGTAGTTTTTATAATTACTTTGAGATGTAAAAGAAAAAAGACAACAATGGTGTGCATGCGTGTACACGCAATAATAAACTTTGACGTACTGAAACAACGGCTGAGATCAGCCCATCAGGGATGATTAAGTAAAGTGGGGCCACCGAAAGCGACTTCCTCTCGCTTTTGCAGTATTGCTTTGTATGGGATGCGATGCCACGTATCGAAGGCCGTTTATTTGTCGTATTGTTATGTATTACACATAAAGCCAAGTGCACTGAATAAAATAATAGTTTCTCGAGTAAAAAAAAATTGTTAATAACAACCCTAAAATAATAAAAAATAAAGTGAAAGCTGAGCTGACCCATGTGAAAATTGTCGGTCAAGTAACCATTACCCCCACAAAAACAAAACGACACAATCATTAAAAATAAACCATTACGAGGTTTATTTCTTAATTAAACATCACTTAAAATTATTTAATTAAAAACGAGAGTTAAGTGAAATGATAAATTTTTTTTTTACCTTAATCAGTGATCGAGAGCTTGGTTCTCGTTCTGAGTATGGAGCAGTTATAAAATTTTTAACTAGCATTTACTTCTTAATGAATCTATTGTATGCTGAAGGTTAGTTACTGGACTTGTTCCAGTAGATATCTTACAATTAATATTTGAGTTTATAATTGTCCATTTTAATAATGTCATTTTTAAGATTCGAACATGTATCTTCTTTTAAGAATGCATGTCTGATTATTACACCTAACACTTGTTGGATAAAACATTATTCGAGAAAAAGAAACTATAGTGAAATCACTATTTACGGAGTTCTAATAAAATTTTTTGATATATCATGAAATAATTAGAGAAAATATTATTTGTCATTCTCCTATTAAAATAATTGCAGAGTTCTAATAGATTTTTTCTCTTGATTTTTAACTTTTTTTAATTATATTTAAAAAAATTTAAGAAAAAAACTAAAAATAATGAAGGAAAATCTGATTTATCATTTCTATTAAAAAAAGATTAACTCAATATATACATTAAAGCTCTAGAACTAATAGTAACCCTGACCTCTTTGGTTAAAAAATATAATTATATTTTCAATTCCTCTTAAAAATTAATTTTAAACCCTCCAAAAATTTTAATTTATATCCAGCTCCCTTCCATTAAATGCTAATATTTTTTTAATCAAATCATTCGATTTTTTAATGGAACAATCATGGATTGTTAATGAATAATCAATCATATCTTTCACCTTTAGTGACAAATGATAAGACTAATCACTGTCGCTAAAAAACTTGATCAACACTCAAAATATCAAAACCTCGTCTTATATAATCAAACCTTATTTCAATTCTCCAATCCCGGCGCAGACTTAGCTAAGCCCCACCATTGCTCTACTCCACTGCTCTTATCAACTTTCATTAAAGAACTCTTATTTTGTTTATCTTCTTCATCACATTTGGCCACCATTTTACTGCTTCGTGTTCATGGAGTTTCATAGATTCTTCTTTTATGCTTCAATTATTCTTTCAATTTCAGGTACTGTATAGCTCACTCTCTGTTCTAAATTTCCGGGTTGAAGTATAATGGCATTATATTGCTGATTTTCGTTTTTTTTTTGTTGCTTGTTGTAGTTTATTTGTTTCCGATAATGGCGAATTCAATGGGGATCAACTATGGACAAATAGCAGACAATCTTCCGTCACCGGAAGATGTGGTTCCGATTGTTAAATCCATCGGAGCGACCAAAGTTAAACTCTACGACGCAGATCCCAAAGTACTCAAAGCTTTCGCCAACACCGGCGTCGAATTCATCGTCGGCTTAGGCAATGAATACTTAGACAAGATGCGAGATCCGGCCAAAGCCCAAGCTTGGGTGAAACAAAACGTTCAATCCCACTTACCGGCGACCAAAATCACCTGCATCTTCGTCGGAAACGAAGTCCTTACTTTCAACGACACTTCTCTTTCCAGCAGCCTCTTGCCGGCGATGCAAAGCGTTCACACAGCGTTGGTCAATCTCGGCCTCGACAAACAAGTGACCGTCACGACGGCACATTCCTTATCCATACTCGAAGCCTCATACCCACCGTCTTCCGGAGCATTCCGTGAAGATCTGGTTGATTGTTTAAGCGAAACGTTGAGTTTTCATCAAAAAACTGGGTCACCATTTTTGATCAATGCGTACCCTTTCTTTGCTTATAAAGGAAATCCCAAACAAGTTCCATTGGATTTTGTTCTTTTTCAACCGAACCAAGGCGTTATCGATCCGGCGACGAATTTGCATTACGATAACATGTTGTACGCTCAAATCGATGCCGTTTACAATGCTTTGGCTTCGCTCGGGTACAAGAAACTAGCGGTTCATATATCGGAAACCGGGTGGCCTTCAAAGGGAGATGAAGATGAGGTCGGAGCTACGGCCGATAATGCGAAGAAATACAATGGGAATTTGATTAAATTGATGTCGAAAAAAACGGGGACTCCGATGAGACCGAATTCGGATCTTAATATTTATGTTTTTGCTTTGTTTAATGAGAATATGAAACCGGGTCCGACTTCGGAGAGGAATTACGGGTTGTTTAAGCCCGATGGGGCGCCGGCTTATTCTCTTGGTATAAGTAGCACCAGCAATGTCGCCGGAAGTAATACGACCACAGGTGGAACTAATGGGAAACCGTTGTCGCCGATTCCGACGCCGCCATCTACTCCGACGAGTTCTTCCACTGGTTATTTGTCTATTTCTCCCGCAACGGTAAGTTTTTTGGTAAAGTTTCAAAATGTTAGCTGATTTCTGTCATTGGTCCTGTAAATTTTTAAAAATTTAAAAATTAGTCCTTTTACTTTTATTTTCAAAAATTTAAAATATCCGTTATACAAAAACAGGTAAACAAACATTTTTTTTATGAGTTTTTCAATTCTCAAATTATAAAAAAATATTCTAAAAAATATATAAAATATCTAAATTTCTTAAACTTAAAACAAAAATGACTAAATTTAATATGTCCAATAAATATAAGGACTAACGGCAGAATTAGACCAATAAAAATGTTCACCTATTAACTATTTAGATTGCACATTCATTGTTACTATTTATGACAAAACTTCAAATCGGGGCAGCCATTAAAACGTTTTTCTTGAATTTTTTATATTTTATTTTAAATATTTTTGGTTGATAGCAGGAAAGATACGAGTTCGCGGGGACCGTGCTGCTTACTGCTTTGATATTAACTAAAATGTTGTTATGGTGACGGAGTCCAAGTCTTCTTTTTTTATCAAATTTAAGAAAAAAAAAAGGTAGCAAATGGAGAAGGAGATATTAAAGAGAATATGAGGAAGCTTCGTTCTTCGAGAAAGGTAATTTCTTTCTTTCTTTTTTCTTTACATCTACGCTAACACCGTCTCTATGTTCTCGTCCCTACAAAATTGTATTTTAAAAAGTCACAAATTTAACTCTCTTTATTAAAAAATTTAACTTAAAAACTATAATAGTAATATATGACGTGTCATGTGTGTTCTATATTGACAGTATATGAATTAAATTTTTACAGTAGAAATCAAAGGTAAATTTAAGGGGCTAACAGGAATCTCGACCCCCTTAATTTTGTAAAATTTCTTTCTAACCTTTGAATTTTGAAATTTTTTATTTTAACATTATAATTAATGTTTAAAAAAATGAAAATTTGTGTTTGACCCCACAATTTTTCAAAGTTCTTTTTAATTTGATAAATTAATACAAAGTATTATCTAAATATTAATTCTGAGAAAAATAAAGTATAATAATTGTAATATCTATGTATAAATAATTATAATATCTAATACAAATTGAACATTTAACTTATTTTGATTTTCCTAAATTTTAGAGATTAAGATTATCACAAATTTAAAAATATTTTTTTGTAAGGTTTGAACATGTATATTTTATACAAATACCTCAGCCTCTCTTATCAATAATTCTAGCTTTACTATCGTAGACATGAATGAAATTTTTATCAAAACAATTAGTTGCTCTATAATCTAACCTATAGAGATTAATTTATCTATTTTTCTAGTAGAGATGACAAAATACAATCTAATTTCTATTACGAAAGCCTTCATCATATTTTTATCATAACAAGTTAATCTTTTTTTAATTGAATTGATGTCCAATTAATTCACTCACAGAGTGGGTGTTTTATGGTCTCTGACTAATGGTGCCTTTGGATGGGCGGTGGCTATGGTGCGGGGGAATTTTTTACCTCATAACTACAATAACTAATCTCAACGTCACTACTGTTTTTAACCTTATCGAAGATAAATATGCCGTCAATAAAGAACACCTTTAAAGTATTTTTTGAACATAGTTTGGGGTTGCTTTTGAACTTTTTAGTTGGCATTCATGTTTCCATCTTTACCTCTTTATCTTTTGGTGGTTTGTTGGCAGGATGTTAGGTTTGTTGATTGAGAGAGAAAGAGAGGAATCGCATCTTTATAGTGTACAACTTTTGGATAATGATTCTTAATTTTTATTACATTTAATTATTATAATTATTTTCCTCTTATGTCCCCTCCTAGTTGTAGTGACCAAAATGTACCATGTTTGAGATTTTTATATATCTATTTAGCATTTATCTAACACCAACACCAACACCAACCACCTAATATTTTCTGATTAAATTTATATTAATAGGATATTTAAATTAAGTATGAAAGTTGGTAAAGGTATGATTTTTATATGGAAAAGGTGCTTATAAGAATCAAATTCCAAGAAAAGAGAAAGGTTACTCCTTTTCATGTAAAGGAATCAAGGAAAGGCAGCATCCAATCAAATAGAATTTACTGTTCAATCATTTTTTTTTATTTTAAAATAGAAATAAGTGTTACAAAATTTATAATTATTTAGTGGAAATATTTTTATGTTGTTTGTAAAATTGATTTTTTTCAAATTTTTTTCAATAATGTTATCTGAAGATATGACAATGGCTTGATTGGTGGTAGCAAAAGGACTCTCCTTTTTAATGGTGAGTTTAGATGGGCGGTGCGTTTACCTGCGGTTAGTGTAAAAACAGCGGTGGAGGTGAGATTAGATACTGTAGTGATACTGTAGCGTGAGACAAAAAGTAAGCTAAACGCACCGCACCGCACCCAATCGCCCATCCAAACCCATCCTAAGTTGGTTCTAGGTTGCGTCTGTTTGTATCGGGCCCAATTGGGTTTAGTGAACCTTTGGTTTGGGCCTTGTGTACATGTCATGCTAAACAATTTATGGAAAACTATTCATAGAAATTGATAGTCTCGATTGCATCACCAATGTAAGAGAAGTAGTTATGTAAGATGGTTTTTATGGTGTGGGGTCCTCAACAGAGTGAGGAGCGATAGAGATGGGAGAGCAGGGAATGGGTCGTGATAACGATTGATGATTCTTCTATTGCAAATAAACTAAAAAAATATTTTAGATTGATTATAGAGAGCTCTTTAACTTTAGTTAAAAAGTTTCAAGTCAACAATCTATTAATGGATTAACGAGTTTTTAACAGTAGTGACCAATTCGAATAATTATCTTAATTAAAATGATTAAATTGACAAAAAAATAGAGTGACCAAAATATGAACAACGCTATTTTAAAGTGACTTGCGATGTAATTTACCCAACAATTTCTTGTAATGCTATTGTATCTTTTGTATTTAACTCTTTATATACATACAATGAAAGTATAGGTGGCATCAAGGGAACAAGCACAACTGTTGGTCTTTTATTGATTTAGGTTATGTTTGATAAACCGAAACATTAAATACTAAAAAAATAAGCGTTGAATCTAAGTTGTAAATTTTGTTTTGTATATTAATTAAAATTAAAACATGACATGATTAGATTATTTGATAAACAATAATATAATAAAATGAAAATTATTCTTTATTACGTAATAAGTAGGTCGTATCTATTTATCATTTTTCACACAGTTTTTACAGAAAAAAATCTTTCTAACAACTTTCATTGTGGATTATCAGACGTATTTAAAATTATCTTAATTAGGTTTTTAAAATTTATAAATTCTAATTAATAAAATGATTTAAAAAGAATATCTCATATGAAAAGAAATTCCAAGTAACCATGATGTCATTTTGTGAAATTAAGAAATGTATAAACTCTTTTCGAGTAGTTAATGAAAAATTTTGCATAACTGGGTCCTAATTGTTAGTGTTAAGAGAGAATGACAATTTAGTTTATAATTATTCCATTATGATTTCTCAAATTTCCATTATTATACTTTGGCCAGCATGGCTTTGGTTGGACTCCATGCTAGTAAAATGGATAAATTGCTTATTTCGTTTTTTATTTCTAAAAAATTAATTAATTAATTTTATTTTATTTTAACATAAAAAAAACTGTTTTGTCTTCCTAAAAAAATTAATTTAATTTTAACTCTCCAGTACAATTTTTTTACTTAAAATTCCTTTTCTCAAAATAAAAAAAAAATCATTTTCTTAAAAAGTAAATTATTTTATCATTGTTTTTATCCACAAAATTTGAACTCGAAACTTTACTTAAGGGTATCAAACTCTTCACTATTCGATCCAATGTATATTGATATTTAAATTTATGTTTATGTCGTGATTTTCTCCCTAAATTATATATATTTTTTCATTCTGGTACTTTATTTTTGTCTCGTTTGGCATTCATAGGCCAGATCAGGTTGGCTTTGAACAAGATCTATGCGTGGCATCAACATCGTATATAGTTTACTCAAGCCCAAATATAAAAAAATAGACTTTAAATTTTATTTAAACCCGCTTATATTTGTAAATGACTAACTTAAGTCCATTTAGACCCGCCCACATTATTTTTATTTTTAAAAAATTAATTATGTAATAACCAATTTTAACTATCATTATATAATTTTAGTTTATTAATTTTTCAAACATAAGCAACTTAATATATTTTTCAAAATTTACTTTATAGTATAGTATAGTATATTAAAATTTTCTAATGACATTAATAACAGAATATATAAATGAAATAAGTCATATCCAGTGAAAAAATATTATAAATATTATAATTAATAAAGGATACGAGTGGAATGGTAATGAATTTGTATTTTAATAATATTAAACACATGTTTGATTAATTGTTCTTTAATTGTTTTTTTTAATAAGATAAAAAAAGTATGAAAAAACAAAAGTGACATAATAATATTAATTATAATTTAAAAGAAGAGATATTTTTGTAATTTCATAAATGAATTGGTGATTTGGTTAATAGTAACACCAACTCAATAAAGTGTTTAAATAACCGTGTATATTATATAAACTTAAAAACAAGTCGAGTTTAGGTTTTGACAATTGAAGCTCGGATCCATCCCATATTTTAAGCAAGTTTAACTTTTTAATCAAGTCCAATTCTCGAGGTTAAGATTATCATCCAAACTCTCTCAAATTGCAAACCGAACCTTTAAGTTCATGAGAGTAACTCGACTAAAAATCACATCAAACTAAACAATAAACTTCGATTAAATCCTAAGTAAAACTTGATTGGACATGTAAAATTTTCTATCAATATTTTTATCTTCCATAAAATTGGAGCCTAAAAGTTCACTTAAATTCATCCAAGTCCTCACTATTTGACAAAACCAAGGTTGGTATTTAAATATAATTACTGTAATAGGAAATGGAATATAAAAATCAGGGGCTCTTCCAAAATCCAAGTCAACATTTCCTTCACAATACCTTCAAAAGAAAAGAAAAACATTTGCTTCACAATAACTACTCCGTAAAATTCGTATGAATTTACCAAAACACCCCCTCATCGACCGGTCCAATTGTCCATAGTTTTAGGACACCAGTACGGAGGGACAGGTACAGCAGGTAAAAACAGCGACGGTAATTCAGTAATCGAATATAGTAAAAAACTCAATGTCCAATCACCACTCGACACCTCATTATACAAATGGATGTAGCCTAAAGAACATCATCATACATACATGCATATTTAATCGCATGTCATACATGGACATGAATATTCATTTATTTATTTATTTCGAGATTATTATTATTATTACATTTCACGTTTTCAACAAACAACAAAAAAATATTTAAAAAAAAAAAATTTAAGCTCAGCGTTTATGGAAGCCATCATCATTTGATGTGTTTGTTTTATTTTCTCAGATAAATCACTGTGAAACAGTGGTAGAAACAAAAAGAGAAAAAGTAAAAAATTACAGAAACTGTCAGAAATAGGAAAAAAAATTCCTTTTTCTTGACTATCATACTCTGTTTTATTTTGCTGTTATTTCATTACAATTACGTCTTCTTCGCGGTGATCTCGAGGTGGGTTTCTAGTTTTTTTTTTTCATCAATGGAGATTATTGTAGCTTTAGCTTAGTTTCTGAAACAGATTCTTATATAATTATACCCAACATTTCAAAACTCTATTTTTGCTTTTAAAATTTCTCTGTTTGGGTTTATAAATTCTGGGTTTTTATTTTTGTTGTTGATCAGTTGCTAAAAAAGGGACTTTTCTTTTTTGTTTAAATAATAGGGATAATCTAATCTAATCTAATCATCAGGCCATGGCTGTTGTTGAGAATGCTTCGAATCAAGACACGGCGGCTGCAACAGTGACGTCAAACGACCAAGATCAGTCAAAGCTTCGGTCAACAACCGATCTGAGCTTACACGACAACGAGCAAGGGTTGTACAACAAGATCGGTGGAACCAACGGTGGTGGTGGTAAAGATGAGCATGGGGATAGTTTCAAAAGAGATATGAGAGAGTTACAAGAACTGTTCTCTAAGCTTAACCCCATGGCTGAAGAGTTTGTACCTCACTCGCTTGTTAACAATGGACTCAATGGTGGGTTTCACACTAACAATATTGCTTTTCAAAACAACAATAACAACATCTCAAGGAATTGTAATGCTAATTGCAATGGTGGTGGTAAAAGGGTACGTCACCAAAACCCCCAGTTATTTTCATTGATGCTTAGTGTACATTTTGTATAAGGAAATTGATATGCTTTGTGAGTATTATTGCTGTATTGGTCTTATGTTTGGTAGGGTTGGTTCTTATTTTAGGGTTTTTTTTTGGCTGATAACTTAAAAAAATCGAATTATTCAAGTTCCTGTGATGGTCTCACCCTATATCCAATGTACGGTAACTACATTGTCTATCTGTTTTCTCAATAATGGAGAAGATGAAATAGGATTTAATTGAACAAATTTGGTTGAGTGGGGGTTATCCTTTTATGTTATGTACATTTTAAACTGTACGAAAGCTTAAATTCTGAATATTAGCGAAATTCCGTATGATATCATGGATTTTGTTCATTCATTTCATTTTTCTCAGAAGAAAAATTTAGGTCAAGGGAAACGGAAATCGAACAGCAGGACAAGTATGGCTCAAAGAGAAGAGGTTATCCGTAGGACTGTTTATGTGTCTGATATCGACCACCAGGTATGTTTATATATTCAGCATATTCAGCTTTGTTTGTATGCCGCAATCAAATTCTTCTGTTTTGGATTTGTCATCTCTTGTTGGGATGCAGGTCACGGAGGAGCAGCTTGCCGGTTTATTTGTGGGTTGTGGGCAGGTGATGTTATTTTCATTGCTCGTCTTTGCAGTTTTATCAAAAACAACCTATCTGAATGTACTTTTTTCTTCTGAAGGTGGTTGACTGTCGCATATGTGGTGATCCTAACTCTGTACTTCGTTTTGCTTTTATCGAGTTTACTGATGAAGGTGATGTTCAACCATGGTTATTTGTTTCATTCTTTAGTGGATAAACATGGTATTTACATTCTTTACTATGCAGAAGGTGCACAAGCTGCGCTGAACCTGGCAGGAACTATGCTTGGATTCTATCCAGTTAGGGTGCTGCCTTCGAAAACAGCTATCGCACCAGTTAACCCGACATTTTTGCCGAGGGTGAGGCTGATTGTCGTAAATATATTATACTAGAACTTATTACATTTTCTTTATGTATTCGGCCCGTTAAAACATTTGTTATTTGGATTTCAGAACGAGGATGAGCGTCAAATGTGTGCGAGAACTATCTACTGTACAAACATTGACAAGAAGGTGAGAAGCTTTTTTGCATTTTATAATGTTGAATATAAAAACGATCCCGATTGCAAATAACCCTTTAAATTTTTTATTATATGATTTTACATACTGCAGGTTACTCAAGCTGATGTTAAACTCTTTTTCGAAACAGTCTGTGGGGAGGTTTGTTTAACTCTGGTGTTCTGTTTTTACTATTTATTACGACAAAACTTATCGAGATGCATTTAAAGGGAGTACTTGTCTGATGCAGGTTTACCGCCTGAGGTTGCTTGGGGACTATCAGCATTCAACTCGCATTGCTTTCGTCGAGTTTGTGATGGTAGTTGTTTTTTTCCTCTTCATTCATGCAATGTGACTGAACAACTTTTCCCTTGTTTATCAAGGCTTTAATGAGGTATACAAGTGCATGACCTTTAGATCTGAAAATTTTGGCTAGCCGGTCAGTATTCCCCTTTGGAAGAGTGCATTCTCTTGTGAGCTGTGGTTTTTGTTTTCGTGGATTAAATTCAAAAGCAAAAAACTCGATTGAACTGTTGAATTCTAGTATAGTAGGTGGTACTGCATAGGGTAAAAGTACCATGGAGGCCCTTGTACTAGGAGTTGGATTTTATTTTGCTTCCCTACTCAAAAAATTGGCAAATTAGTCCCTATTCGTTAGATCAAAGAGCTAAGTGGCCTTTCTGTGAAAAATTTTATCCATTTCTACTGTTAAAAACTGGTCCATGGACATTAATATAAGGTACATGTGGCTTGCTATGTGGCACTGTCTGGTTATTCTGTTAGTTACGCTAGTTTCTAATAGTACAAATGAATGTATTTTGACAAAAAAAAACTAATTTGCTTTTTGGTTTAACGTAAAAGGATTAGTTTGTCCATTTTCTGGGTAGAGGAGGCAAAATGTAATTTGACTTCTAGTATAGGGGCCTGCATGGTATTTTTACTTACTGCATAGATAACACTCCTCGGAGCTGTGGATTTTGTTCCTCTGTTTGGCTTATTGAACCTATGTTGGCTTATTGGAAAAGTTATTGGTGTTTCAACACGGGTTTAAACTTTGGAAGTGATATTTAATGCCTATTAGTCATCCCGAGATTGGGTTACCTCAGTGTTGATGAACGAAAGATTGAGTTCTCTCGTATTCACCTGCAGGCTGAAAGTGCGATTGCTGCTCTCAACTGTAGTGGTGTGGTTCTGGGATCATTGCCTATAAGGTCAGATTCCCGATTCTCCCATCAGTTGTCGTAATGATATATTCTCTCGGTTTTCTTTTTTTTTTTCACCGTAATTTCTATCCAAATATCGATAAAAAGTATATATATATATGTTGCCTTTTAAGTGAAAACCTCGGGTGTTGTGTATGAACAGGGTCAGCCCATCAAAGACCCCAGTTCGACCACGAGCTCCTCGCCTTCCCTCGTACTAAATCATTCACTCCAAACTGATTTTAGTTCCAAGTTTATATATATATTTAAATACATACACAGCCATGTAAAGATGTTTCCCCCTGTTGCTCTTGCTGATCTACATATATATCGTCCACTGCTGCTATGTTTCGGCATCTTCGTTTACCATAGGAGTCTTGTCTTTTGTTTATCCACGCACGCAACTTTGCTGTACATAGAGAATTCTGATGGAACTTCGAGACTTCTCGAACAATGTTATGCATTATTGCTCTCTAATCTTGGACAGAATTTGACACTCTGGTAATTAAAGACTGTGTGAATGATGAAGTGGTACTTTCAGTACACATTTTTTGAGTTATTTCTACTCATGGATGATGCTTTTCCTTTTGGATGTTCTTCTTTTACCAGCATTGGTTCAAAGTTAGCTTTGTGTTGTGCTGCATTTTCAAGACATGACATTGCATTACTAGGTAATGTCCAAATAATGACTGGTTCTGAACCGGTTATTGATCAACTCAGTGAGTTGAATGATTACCACAGATATTTGAAGCATACTAAGAAAAGGCATTTTCTTCAAAAAAAAATTACACTTATAGTCATCTAATTATTGGTAAAGTATTTTTTTGACTACTTAACTATGTAAAGTTATAAAATACTCATTTATCTATTTGATTTTTATTATGGCTAATGAAAATATGAGATGTCAGTTTTTAAATTTGGTAAAATAGCAATTTTGATCACTAACATTTATATATTATGTCCATTTACTCTTTAATTTAAAAAAATTAGGGAATTAATTAAACGAGTTATTTGCATTCATCGGAGATGGTAAACAACGATGGAGATCACAATGACAAAAGTAAGTAGCTTAGTTGAACTAATATTAAACGGTTCAAGCATGAACCTTATGAAATCAATATCGAAGATTTAATTATTTTAGCCTTTAGTGTTCAACTTAAAAAGAAGAAGAGAAAAAGGGAATTATGTTGTTGGATGTTTTGGTGCTTTCAATTTTGGTATTTTTCAATTAAATGTAGTTGATAAAGTTGTTTTTTTTTAACTTTGTAGGTGTAAGGGAATCAAAATTGCAAAAAAGATTAAATTAAACAATGCATAAAAGTTGAGTGTTAATTTTTTTATAATCAAAACTAAATTGACACAATGTATAAATATTTGAGGATTAAAATTGCAATTCTGTTAATCTTAAAAGTTGACATAACCCCGTTTATGGCTGTTTGTTAGCGGCCAAAAAGAACAAATTGAATAGCCAAAAGAAAATTTATTAATAATTGAGTAACCACTAACATAGTTTACCAAAAGAGAAACATCAACGCTCATTCATCTTGTAGACCCAGAAAACATGGGAAAATACAAAGAGTTAGGTAGGGCCGTGACCCCCCTAAAATTGCAAATTTGCAATTCTAACCTTTTATAAATAATTAAAATATAAATTAACATATGATAAAATTATGCTTTGCCCTTAAAATAAAAAAAAATCTACTTTAATCCTTTAAAAAAATAATAAAATCATAAATTAATACATAATAAAGTCCTTATCGCATCTCAAAAATTTATAATTCAATTTTTAGCACTTAAAAAAAATTCTCCATCTGGGCATTTTGTTTCCATGCCAGAAAACATAGAAAAACCTAATCCCTGTTTCAATCTCTGCTCTATTTGCTGCTCATAACACGTGAAACCAAAGGGGTTCTAATCTGTATGCAAGCCATTAAAGCTCTAGTTTCTTCTTTCTCATGTTATCTTGTATACTTTAGCTCTATTAGAGTTGTTAATGACAAATATATGACAGTGCCCCATGTGTTTTTTCACATGGCACTCGAAAAATCACCTATCCTTTTGCAGATATATATTGGAGCTCGTACTGTTCCATAATCTGCAACAAAATGATGATGATGATGGTCACCATCACCATCACCGTTACTTTCTCTTCCTCTCTATTATTAATATATCCCTTCGCTTTCATCCTATCGCTTGCATTTTCACCATGGTAAACAAAACACCGACCTCGTGGTTGTCAATGGCGAAAAGGGCTTTCGGGTCTAATGCTATACATAACGAGAAAAAAAGTTGCAGAACAAGAGAGAAAAGATGATGGCTATTTAAATGGCCTCAACAACGTAAACCCAAAACCAAATCACAATCCATTGCAGCTGTTAACATCGTTAGGCTTAATTGCAGAGCTTCCAATAACGCCATTGTTGGTGAAAAAAACCAAGCTCCATTGTCATTCAAACAGCTTTTAGAGGCTACATAGTAAGTGAAAGATTCTCTCTCTCTATATGATTAACTGTTTATTTAGTGTTTTTGATGAAGTTTTTTTTGTGAAAGGCAAGGAAAGCATTGGGAGCATTGCAAGGGGTAGTGAAGCTTCAAGCTTTAGTGAGAGGGTACAATGTGAGAAGGCGAGCAAAGGTGGCACTAAAATGCATGCAATCTTTGGTTCGAGTTCAAATCGAGTGCTGCTCCATCAACAACGAGCGAGGCTTTCATATGAAGGATGTAGAAGGGCCATGTTTATTGAATCAAATTCATCGTTGGAATCTCCATGTCTGCAAGATGTTCGTAGTAGAGAGTCCATCGTAAGTGCTCTAACTTTTTTTCATTTGGTTTTACTGTGTTCCATAAATAGTTTAGCACTCTAATTCTACTTAATAATTTTGGTAACGAACGTCTTTAGGTACTCTTTTAAGATTAATTATTATATACTATCTGTAGTGCAGCACAAATATATTTATCATTTGCGGATTTTAGCATTGAGTAAAACTTAATTCGATTGTGAAAAATCGAAAAAAAATTTGAAGTTCGAGTTAATCGAATTGAGTTGAATTTTATGATTCGAATAACTCAAATAATTGGAATAAATATTTATAAAAATTATAAAAATTCTAAAAATTCTAAAAAATATATAAAGAAATTTAAAAATTTTAAAAATTTCTAAAATAAAAATTTTGAATACCTAAAAAGGTTAATTAATGGTTTAAGTTTATACTATTAAATATCCTATTATTATTATTTTATTTAGATTTGAAAAAGTTTTCAAATATATATGGTTTCAAAGCTTTAATATGGAATTAGTTATACTGTAACAATATTTTAATTTAACTCGATTAAACTTGACTCAAATTTCATTTCATTCGACTTGATTTAAAAAAATTTCAAATCAAATTAAGATGATAAAATAGGACTCGTGAACTCGATTAATTTGAAAAAATTTTACTCGATTCGATCGAACGCTCAACTCTAATAAATTTAATAATTTAACTCAATTAACATTGGTACAGTTGAAATTAAGAGAACGTGATTCCACTCTAATTAAATACGTATTATCTTTTAATTTAAACGTTTAGGATAAAAATATAATGGGCCAAACGGGGCCTGGACTCAATTTACAACTAATTTTCATGCCGGCTCAAATCCACCCAAATGGTACATTTTATTGTTAAAAAAATTTAAAATATTGTAATTTAATTTAATTATAAAAATATTTAAATAATGATTTATATTAGCCTGACAAAAGACCTTATTAGAATCATGCTAATAGTTTGAAGGATCAATTAAAATCCTTTAAAGTTTAGGTATGGATTTAAAATGCTAATATTTTGCTGTTAATTCATTTCAATTTCGTGTTCTTCGCGGTGATCTCGAGGTCGGGTTCTAGTTTTTTTTTTTCATCAATGGAGATTATTGTAGCTTTAGCTTAGTTTCTGAAACAGATTCTTATATAATTATACCCAACATTTCAAAACTCTATTTTTGCTTTTAAAATTTCTCTGTTTGGGTTAATAAATTCTGGGTTTTTATTTTTGTTTTTGATCAGATGCTAAAAAAGGGAGTTTTTTTTATTTAAATAATAGGGATAATCTAATCTAACCATCAGGCCATGGCTGTTGTTGAGAATGCTTCGAATCAAGACACGGCGGCTGCAACAGTGACGTCAAACGACCAGGATCAGTCAAAGCTTCGGTCAACAACCGATCTGAGCTTACACGACAACGATCAAGGGTTGTACAACAAGATTGGTGGAACCAACGGTGGTGGTGGTAAAAATGAGCTTCGGGATAGTTTCAAAAGAGATATGAGGGAGTTACAAGAACTGTTCTCTAAGCTTAACCCCATGGCTGAAGAGTTTGTACCTCACTCGCTTGTTAACAATGGACTCAATGGTGGGTTTCACACTAACAATATTGCTTTTCAAAACAACAATAACAACATCTCAAGGAATGGTAATGCTAATTGCAATGGTGGTGGTAAAAGGGTATGTCACCAAAACCCCCAGTTATTTTCATTGATGCTTAGTGCACATTTTGTATAAGGAAATTGATTTGCTTTGTGAGTATTATTGCTGTATTGGACTTATGCTTGGTAGGGGTGGTTCTTATTTTAGGGTTTTTTTGGCTGATAACTTAAAAAAACTGAATTATTCGAGTTTGTGTGATGGTCTCACCCTATATCCAATGTGCAGTGACTATATTGTGTATCTGTTTTCTCAATAATGGAGAAGATGAAATAGGATTTAATTGAACAAATTTGGTTGAGTAGAGGTTATCCTTTTATGTTATGTACATTTTAAACCGTACCAAAGCTTAAATTCCGAATATTAGCGAAATTCTGTATGATATCATGGATTTTGTTCATTCATTTCGTTTTTCTCAGAAGAAAATTTTAGGTCAAGGGAAACGGAAATCGAACAGCAGGACAAGTATGGCTCAAAGAGAAGAGGTTATCCGTAGGACTGTTTATGTGTCTGATATCGACCACCAGGTATGTTTATTTATTTGGCATTTTCAGCTTTGTTTGCATGCTGCAATCGAATTCTTCTGTTTCAGTTTTGTCATCACTTGTTGGGATGCAGGTCACGGAGGAGCAGCTTGCCGGTTTATTTGTGGGTTGTGGGCAGGTGATGTTATTTTCATTACTCGTCTTTGCAGTTTTATCGAAAACAACCTATCTGAATGTACTTTTTCTTTCTGAAGGTGGTTGACTGTCGCATATGTGGTGATCCTAACTCTGTACTTCGTTTTGCTTTTATCGAGTTTACTGATGAAGGTGATGTTCAACCATGGTTATTTGTTTCATTCTTTAGCGGATAAACGTGGTATTTACATTCTTTACTATGCAGAAGGTGCGCAAGCTGCACTGAACCTGGCGGGGACTATGCTTGGATTCTATCCAGTTAGGGTGCTGCCTTCGAAAACAGCTATTGCACCTGTTAACCCGACATTTTTGCCAAGGGTGAGGCTGATTATCGTAAATTTATTATACCAGAACTTGTTGATACATTTTCTTTATGTATTTGGCCCGTTAAAGCATTTGTTATTTGGATTTCAGAACGAGGATGAGCGTCAAATATGTGCAAGAACTATCTATTGTACAAATATTGACAAGAAGGTGAGAAGCTTTTTTGCAATTTATAATGTTGAATATAAAAACGATCCCGATTGCAAATAACCCTTCAAAATTTTTTTTACTCGATTTTGCATACTGCAGGTTACTCAAGCTGATGTTAAACTCTTTTTCGAAACAGTCTGTGGGGAGGTTTGTTTAACTCTGGTGTTCTGTTTTACTATTTATTACGACAAAACCTATCGGGATGCATTTAAAGGGAGTACTTGTCTGATGCAGGTTTATCGCCTAAGGCTGCTTGGGGACTATCAGCATTCAACTCGCATTGCTTTCGTCGAGTTTGCAATGGTAATTGTTTTTTTCCTCTTCATTCATGCAATGTGACTGAACAACTTTTCCCTTGTTTATCGAGTCTTTAATGCGGTATACGAGTGCATGACCTTTAGATCTGAAAGTTTTGGCTAGCAGGTCAGTATTCCCCTTAGGAGGAGTGCATTCGCTTCGGAGCTGTGGTTTTTGTTTTCATGGGTTAAATTCGAAAGCAAAAAACTCGATTTAACTGTTGAATTCTAGTATAGTAGGTGTTACTGCGTAGGTTATATCATGGAGGTCTTTGTACTAGGAGTTGGATTGCATTTTGTTCCCCTACTCAAAAAAAGGGCAAATTAGTTTCTATATGTTAGATTAAAGAGGAAAGTGGCCTTTCTGTTAAAATTTTTATCCATTTCTACCATTAAAAATTGGTTCATGTATATCAGTATGGGGTACATGTCGCTTGCCATGTGTCATTGTCTGGTTATTTTGTCAGTCATGTCAGTTTTTAACAGTATAAATGAATATATTTTTTAACAAAAAGAACCAATTTGCTCTTTGGTTTGACATTCAGGGACTAATTTGTCTATTTTTTGAGTAGAGGAGGCAAAATGCAATTTAATTCCTAGTATAGGGGCTTATTGAACCTACGTTGGCTTATTGGAAAAGTTATCGGTGTTTCAACACGGGTTTAAACTTTGGAAGTGATATTTAATGCCTATTAGTCATCCCGAGATTGGGTTACCTCAGTGTTGATGAACGAAAGATTGAGTTCTCTCGTATTCACCTGCAGGCTGAAAGTGCGATTGCTGCTCTCAACTGTAGTGGTGTGGTTCTGGGATCATTGCCTATAAGGTCAGATTCCTGATTCTCCCATCAGTTGTTGAACTGATATATTCTCTCGGTTTTCTTTTTTTTTGTTTCACCGTAATTTCTATCCAAATATCGATAAAAAGTATATATATATCTGTTGCCTTTTAAGTGAAAACCTCGGGTGTTGTGTATGAACAGGATCAGCCCATCAAAGACCCCAGTTCGGCCACGAGCTCCTCGCCTTCCCTCGTACTAAATCATTCACTCTGAACCAATTTTAGTTCCAAGTTTATATATATATTTATTTAAATACATACACACCCATGTAAGGATGTTTCCCCCTGTTGCTCTTGCTGATCTACATATATATCGTCCACTGCTGCTATGTTTTGGCATCTTTGTTTACCATAGGAGTCTTGTCTTTTGTTTATCCACGCAACTTTGCGGTACATAGAGAATTCTGATGGAACTTCGAGACTTTTTGAACAATGTTATGCATTATTGCTCTCTAATCTTGGACAGAATTTGACACTATCTGGTAATTAAAGACTGTGAATGATGATGTGGTACTTCTAGTACACATTTTTTGAGTTATTTCTACTAATGGATGATGCTTTTCCTTTTGGATGTTTTTCTTTTACTAGCATTGGTTCAAAGTTAGCTTTGTGTTGTGCTGCATTTTCATGACATGACATTGCATTACTAGGTAATGTCCAAATAATGACTGGTTTTGAACCGGTTATTGATCAACTCAGTGAGTTGAATGATTACCAGAGATATTTGAAGCATTCTAAGAAACGGCATTTTCTTTAAATAAGTATATATACATTTATATCAATAATCACTCATTTGATTTTTTTTTGGTCACTAATCATTAAATGACAAATGAAAATATGAGGTGTTAGTTTTTAAAATTGGTATAATAACAATTTAACTGTCAACATTTATATAATGTGTTAATTTGATCTTTAATTTTAAAAATTTAGTGAGTGAATTGTAAATTCTTTACGGATGACAATAACTGTTAAATGATTCAAGCATGAATTTTACGAAATCGATATTTTCAACCCAACCCAATGATGGAGAATCAAAGTATCATAAGTGAAAAGAAAAAAAAACAGTAAAAGTGAATTATGTTTTTGGATATTTTAGTGTTTTCAAGTCTGGTATTTCTTAATTAAAATTAGCTGATAAAATTGTTTTATGTTTTTAGCTTTGTAGGTGGAAAACGAAATTTAAAAAAGGTTAAATTAAATAATGTGTAAAAGTTGAATGTTAATTTTTAGAATCAAAACTAAACTAACACAATATATAAATATATAAATAATGTGTAAAAGTTGAATGTTAATTTTTAGAATAAAAACTAAACTAACATAATATATAAATATTTGAGGATTAAAATTGCAATTATGTTAATTTAAAAAACCGACATAACCTTGTTTATGGGTAACTGCTAGTGGCAAAAAAGAATAAATTGATTAGCTAAAACAAAAAATAAAAAAAATCCTCCTTTATACTTTTTTATTATGAAATTTTAAAAATTTATAATTCAATTTTGAGAGGAAAATTCTTTCAATGACAGAACATAAATAACCTAATCCCTGTTTCAATCTCTGCTCTGTTTGCTGCTCATAACACGTGAAGCCAAATGGGGTCTGCTCAGTGTGCAAGCCATTAAATGCTCTAGTTTTTTCTTTCTCATGTTATCTTGTATACCTTAGCTCTATTAGAGTTGTTAATGACAAATATATGATAGTGCCCCATTTGTTTTTTCACATGGCACTCTAAAATACACCTATCCGTTTGCAGATATATATTGGAGCTCGTACCCTGTTCCATAATCTGCAATAAAATGATGATAATCATCATCATCATCATCATCATCATCATCACCATCACCATCACCTTCTCTTCCTCCCTATTATTAATATATCCCTTCACTTTCATCCTATCGCTTGCATTTTCACCATGGTAAACAAAACACCGACCTCGTGGTTGTCAATGGTGAAAAGGGCTCTCGGGTCTAATGCTAAAGATAACGAGAAAAAAAGTTGCAGAACAAGAGAGAAAAGAAGATGGCTATTTAAATGGTCTCAACAACGTAAACCCAAAACCAAATCACAATCCATTGCAGCTGTTAACATCGTTAGGCTTAATTGCAGAGCTTCCAATTACGCCATTGTTGGAGAAAAAAACCAAGCTGCTATTGTCATCCAAACAGCTTTTAGAGGCTACATAGTATGTGAAAGATTCTCTCTCTGTATATAATTAACTGTTTATTTAGTGTTTTTGATGATTTTTTTTTTTGTGAAAGGCAAGGAAAACATTTGGAGCATTGAAAGGGGTAGTGAAGCTTCAAGCTTTAGTGAGAGGGCACAATGTGAGAAGGCGAGCAAAGGTGGCACTAAAATGCATGCAATCTTTGGTTCGAGTACAAAATCCAGTGCTGCTCCATCAACAACGAGCGAGGCTTTCATATGAAGGGTGTAGAACGGCCATGTTTATTGAGTCCAACTCATCCTGGGAATCTCCATGTCTGCAAGATGTTCGTAGGAGAAAGTCCATCGTAAGTGCTTTAAACTTTTTTTCGTTGGGTTTTACTATGTGAGTTACATTAGCAGTTTAGCACTCTAATTATAATTAACAATTTTGGTAACCAACGTCTTTAGGTACTCCTCTAAGATTAAACATTATATACTATACGTAATGTAGCAGTAATATAATTACGGTTTGCGGATTGAGTAATTTAACTCAATTGACATCCTTTGTGTTGAAATTAGGATGACATATTTTGCGATTAAATGAGTATTATATATGCATACGCAAAATCTTAATTAACATACTATAATTATTTCCTTTCAAGACATTGGATAAAGATGAAAAAGAGGTCGAAGAAGCAACGAAATGGCTCGATCGACGGAGGGCAACAAAGCAATGGGAGAGTCACAATAGGGCTTCCATTGATAAAAGAGACTCCATTAGAGAGCCTCTGCAATTACGTTTAGCCAGCCTTCGGTGTCTTAAAGAGAAATCATCGTACCACTCGGCAGCAAACAGCCCGAGGTTGACGATGGTACCGAATTATATGGCGGCCACGGAGTCTGCGAAGGCTAAAGTGCGGTCCCAAAGCACCCCAAGACAAAGGCCGGGAAATGCAGAGAGGGCTGGTGGGGGTAAAATTTCTCCACGTTCAACTTCTGATCTGAGGTGGATGAAATTATAAATTGAGACATTTTGATGTCTACTTTTCATGGAAGATATGATTTAAACATTATTTATGTAATTTGAAAAATTGAAATTGGAAATTACCATATTGAGAAGTACAATATTTTGTTGAATAAAAATTGAAATCTCTCCGATCTTTTTCAATTTCAAAATTGGTCTCTCTAAAAAATTCAAAGCAATTTATCCCTATTAATTTTAGAAATGAGCAACCAAGGGCATCACAACATTAATGTTTTTCTTTAATTGTACATGATTTTGATTGATATAATACTAAGTTTAGTCCTCAAAGTTTAAATATTTTATCAATTTAGTCCTAATTTAACAAATTTATCCCACAATATTTGTGTAAATGTGTAAATGACAAAATATGTAAACATTGAAAGCTAAAGTTGTTACCATACCAATCGAAATTATGTATAATTGACGGAAGGCATTAATGGCATGATTAATTGTCCTTAGTAGCTACTTCGAAATTGGCAGAGATTAAATTGCTCTAATTTTTTTTGAGAGGGACCAATTAGCTCAATTTCAAATTTGAGAGGGACAGGAGAGGCAATCCTCTGTTTTTTTACTAGGATCTTGGCAAGTCCATGAACAACGCAGGGATGAATTTACTATAACAAGCAACATATGATTGCTACTATAGGATAACATGACACAATTATATGACAATTTATTTAACATTAAACTAAAAATTTTAAAAAATTATACAGATGAGTACCTTAAACACGAGTATTACTAAAAAATATATAAACATAAAACAAAACCAACATATTCCCATAATGATTAATTGAATAAATATGGAATTTGAACAAAAAATATAGCATTATTTATTTATTAGTTACACAAGCTATCAAGTTCACAAACGTGCATCAAAGTTTAATATTATCCTACCAAGTAGATCAAAAAAAGAAAAAAAAAGCATAACAAGTAAAGAAAAACAAGTATATGAATCATCGAAGTTTAAGAATCTGGGTTTTACCTCAATGTCCCAATTGTATTTGCTAACTTCAATCATTGTTTATATTGTTCTCGATGATTGGTTTCACAATTCAAACTCATCTTCAAGCTTCAACTGCTCTGCAGCAGCCTCTTCCTCTTCATCATCGATGGCAAAATATGGGTTATGCGCCTCTGGCTTGAATTTATACCCAGTAAACACATAAAAGGCAAGAGTGGCCAATTCTCCGGCCAACACAGCTGTCCATAGATACTTATACGAAGTAATCGTCTCCAAAGCATAAACCACAACACGAGTGAAGTAAATATAACAGATCACCACAACGTAATACTGCCTAAACAGAGTCAATTTCATCAAATTCACCGCAGCTTTCCCATCCGTTCGAGCCGCCTCACGCAGGTTCTTAATCGACCAAACGATAGGGAACAACACAGCGCAACAACAAATAACATCAACAAGCAAAAACAGTTGCTTCCATGTGACCCTATCTTGACCAAAAGGGGAGGCCTCATCGATGACGACTTGGGCGATGTTAGCAACAACTTGAAGTGGAATCACGATCATTAAAACCTTCTTTTCTTTGTCCTGCAAATAAGGTTTCAAAAACGACCAACCGGTGCCGATCAAAACGATGAGCGTGAAAAGCATGATCCCTTTCAAGAAACTGAAGATGTAAAACAAAACATCCCAACCATGAGCACTTCCGGTTCGTTTGATATAAGATTTATCCTCGGCTTCAAACACGAGATTAAAGGCTTTTAAAACAATGACGGCAAGCATAAAGAAATGGATTCGGAACACGGTGAGTCGTTTTTTGTAAAGAAAGTAAACCCAAATCCCTGCGAGACTGAAATAAACGAGGGATAAAAGGAAGTAAACCCTAGGGAGAATCGTTTTGCCGGCGGAGAGATAATCACGGCTATTTTGCTTCCCTTCTAGATTGTACATCGCCGATCGGACTGTCATCGATACTTTGACTTGAGTCAAACAATTAGCGAAGAGTAGGGTGTACTGGTCAGCGTTGTTTACTGGGAAAACGGCGTTGACGCTCGTTTTCCCCTTGAGAGATTCGAACCTGAAGACGACCTTGACGAGTTCGGAATCGAGAGCGCACGTGACATGGTGGTCATTGAGTTGTTCAAGCACGTGGAACCACGTGTCGCGCGTGCAGAGGAAGAATCCGATTTTGTTCAAGTCGAGGTTCTTGTCGGAGAGATCGATCTGAGAGAGGTTGAGTTCAAGGCGGCCGTTGTGAGTGAATCCGAACTCATCGAAAGGTATTATGGGTCGGACATCGGATCGGATCTCCGTGAAACGGATCTCGGCGAAACCAAAAGAAACAAAAAGTGAGATCAAAAGTAAAAGCAACAGAGAACGGCAGGTCATCATCGCCATGAAAAAAAAAAGGAACTTTTCACCGTTGATCGGAGAAAAAAAATCAGATCTACAAAGAGAACTAGATCTACTCCGTATTTTGAATTTATTTTCTCCTTACTTTGTTTGCTTCGGCCAGCCGGGTCTTTTTGGTTGGCTTTGAAATGTTGACTTTTTATATTGGTGATTGTACAAAAGGATTGATTATTCAAAATTTAGAATTATTCAATGTTAGAATTTGGACTGATTGTTCGTATAGAGGATTATTCAATGCTACGTTAAAATTACTAAATTAGACGTTGTTCGTGTTTAAAAAAAGACTTGTTAGGTTTAAGTATTATTTTTGAATATTAGAAAATATTAATATTTTTATCTAAAATTAAATATGATTATATTTGTTTGAAAATTATTTTCCCCTAATTTTATAAAAGAAATTATTTTAAATCTTTATTTAATTTTTTTATTTTTTTAGCTCTTATACTAGTTTTTTTTGTCAAATTATATTAAAATATATGCAAAAATTAATGTTTGTTGATATAGTTGAATGACATGTCAACATTTAACTAATTTTTAAAATTTTTAAAAAATATTTTTTATAAATTTTATACATTTAAATAATTTTAATGATTTTAAATTTTTAAAATTAATCTTTATAACTTTTTTTAATTTTAAAATTTTAAAAAATTAATTAAATGTTGACGTATCATCCATGTAGATGACACGTCAGTAAAATTAATAAATGTTAACTTTTCCATTTACTTTGGAGTGATTTGGTAAAAAGTGAAAATTTAAGGCTTAAAAAGGACGAAAAATTAAATGAATGACTAAAATAATTTTTTGTAAAGTTTGAGGCATAAAAATCATTAGTCATCGTGGATAATTCTAATATTTTATATTAATTTTGAATATATTTAAAAAAATTAATATGTGTGGAATGACTAAAAATGATAATTAAAAAAAGAAGTAAGTTATATCAAAGTTATTAAATTATTAATAAGTTTATGTTTTGGTCATTTAATGTTAAGAAGTTTTAAAATGGTCACTAAACTATTAAAAAGATTATTTAAGTCATTAGACTATTAAAATCACTGTTGTATGACCTTCTTTGTTAGCACCATCTCTGTACCAATCAAAAGGTCCTATTCTCCTTCTCTTCTATGGTATAATTTTTTTTTATGAAACAACTTCGAACGTCACAAATTTACAAACCAGGATCCAAATAATTTTTTCTTTGATCTTTGACACTGGCTATCAAATTAACTTGGATTCACCATACCTATCATTAAATCGGTGCTTGGAGCTAGCTAATTAGACTTAAAAAAGAAAAGACTGAACAACTCAATAATTTAAATGAAAACTTTTTAATAGTTAAGCGGCCAAAATATTAATTTACTAATAATTTATTGACTTTAAATGTAATTTCTCCTAAAAAAAAAGAGTAATGTTGTTGGAATGGGGAATAACGGTAATTTTGAATGGAGGAATTAACAAACTGATAACTGGTAAGCTAAGCTACCTTCATTGATTGGTTTACTGAAAAAACCAATGAGTTTAAATTATACTTTTCTTTTCAATTAATTAATTAATTAATGCAGTCTCCGCAACGTGAAAGGTTCGGACAGGATGTTTTTTCTTTTATTAGTTTGGAGTATAAAAATTATAATTAATTATAAATAGATGTTTAAATAATTATAAAACACAAGAATCAAAATATATAAAGAATCCACAAATTATCCGGTTTTAATTTACAGAATTTTGCTTTCAACTTGATTCAAACATATAACCTTTAACAATTAAATTATGCTTTAACCATCAAAGCTAATCCTCGACCTCAGTTAAAGCTTACACAAACTAATAAATAACGTATAAATATAAATAAAATAATTTTTAAAATTAAAAATGTTTAAAAAATTGTGAGAAAAATAATTTTATCCAACATATTATTATTTTCTATTCGTAAACTTAACTGAATAACAAGATGGAATCATTAGGATTTTTAGATTTGTGATTATCCTTTTTATTATTTGATCAATTCAATTAGTTAATATTTTAAAACAAAAAAATTTAATATTTATATAATTAAAATAATTATTATGATATGAATTTATTTTGTAATCTCACATAGTTATATTTAGTACGTATTATATAAAATAGTATACAACATGTTTAAGGACATATAATATATTAATTGTTATATAATTAAATTATGAATGTAAAATAATTATTATAACATTACGATATTACAATGTGTATTATTGTATTGACGATATGCAATCTAAACATTACAATATAGGTTAGGCTCCTCTATTACATCAACTAGACTCGCTCTTAAAAAAAAATTACTGGCCAATTTTAATTTCGAATAAATCACTCTTCCTCATTTGTTTATCTTTTCTTACTTTTTTTTTATTAGTGAAAGGGAATTCTCAAGAAAGCTCTTCTGCCAATCCGGTAGAATTTGACATATGACAATGTTGTTTCCAGCCCTATATACAATTATGTTGTTATAATATACATAACTTATATACCTTAATTGTATAATACTAATTGTATATATTGTAGTATATCATAAAATTATTAAATTCATTAAGTTCTATTATTTTTAAAAATTAATGCGTCAAACATATTATTGCATGTATAATACCATGTTAGCTTGCTATCTCCACATATTACTCGCAATAAAATCAATTTATAAATTTAACGACGGTCGTTTACATTGAAACTGAAATTTCAAAATTAAAAAAAAAATAACGATTAAAAATGATCTAATTGAAAAATATGGACTAAATCTCTAATTTTACATATAATACAAAACTAATAATAGAATTTAACCAAACAAATTTAACTGCTACTATTAGTTAGGTCTAAAATTACAAAATTAAAAATGATAGAGACTAAAATTGTTTAATTCGAAAAGTATATAGACTAAAATTGAAAATACAGTACTAAATCTACAATACACACAAAGTACAGGATCTAATAGCAAATTTTGACCCAAAAAAAAGAATGGTGTTGATATTAACAACCCATTAGAGGACATTTTTTAAGGAATTAATACATGAATCAAAATAACTTAATTAAATGATATAAGTTAGTTACTTTAAACTATAAAGATAGTGCTGACCATGTTAAATTAATTAGTGTTATCGATATAAAAGGATGTAGGTTTGACTGTCATTTAAAATAACATTAAATTATTTTAAAAGTATAAATTTTAATTTTCAAGAGTTAATATCTATTTAACTTGTGATAACAATGACAACAAGCGATAGTAAAATACGGTTTAACTTGTGATAACAATGACATTTTATTCTTAACAGAGATATGGTTTCACCTAATTTCCCAGTTTGATTTGATCTACATTTTCTTCAATCATTGCCCAATTTTTTCCTCATCATGAAGTTTCAACTGCTCTACATCATCAGCCTCTTCCTCTTCCTCTTCCTCTTCATCATCGATAGTAAAATACGGGTTATACGTCTGTGGCTTGAATTTATATCCAGTAAACACATAAAACACGAGCGTGGCCAACTCCCCGACCAACACACTGCTCCACGGATACTTACCCCAAGTAATCGTTTCCAAACCATAAACCGCAACAAGAGTTGAGTAAATATAACAGATCACCATAACGAAATACTGCTTAAACAACGTCAACTTCATCAAATTCACTGCAGCTTTCCCATCCGTCTGAGCCGCCTCACGCAGGTTCTTAATTGACCAAATGATTTGCAACAACATGGCGCAACAACAAATAATATCGACAAGCAAAAATAGTGATTTCCATGTGACCCTATATGGACTGAAAGGCGAGGTCTCGTCGAATATAACTAGGGCAATGTTAGCCACAACTTGAAGTGGAATAACAATCGTTAAAACCATCTTTTCCTTGTCTTGCAAGTAAGGTTTCAAAAGCGACCAACCGGTGCCAATCAAAATGATGAGCGTGAAAAGCATGATCCCTTTCAAGGAACTGAATATGTAAAACGGAACGTCCCAACCGTGAGCAGTCCCGGTTTGTTGGATATATAATGTGTCCTCTGCTTTGGATACGAGATTCAAAGCTTTTAAAACGACAACAATTAGCATAAAGAAGTGGATTCGGAGAACAGTGAGACGTTTCTTGTAAAGCACGTAAATCCAAATCCCTGCCAGGGTGAAATAAACGAGGGACAAAAGGAAGTAAAGCTTAGGGAGAAATGTTTCGTCAGAGGAAAGGTAATCGCGATGGTTTTGATTTCCCTTGAGATTGTACATTGCCGATCGGACGGTCATCGATACTTTGACTTGACTAAGACAATTAGCGAAGAGTAGAGTGTACCGGTCGGCATTTTTTACTGGGAGAACGGAGTTGAAGCTCGATTTCCCATTGAGAGTCTTGAAGTTGGAGACGATTTTGACGAGACTGGAATGGAGAACGCACGAGATTTCGGCGTCAGCAAGTTGTTGAAGCACATGGAGCCACGCGTTGCGTGTGCAGAGGAAGAATCCGACATTGTTGAAGTTGAGGTTCGGGTTATTGTCTGAGAGAGTGATCTGAGAGACGTTGAGTTCGAGACGGCCATTGTGAGTGAACCAGAACTCATCGAAAGGGATTATGGGACGGTCATTGGATTGGATCTTTGTGAAACGGATTTTAGCAAAACCAAAAGAAACGAAAAGAGAGATCAAAAGAAAAAGCAAAAAGGAGCGGCACATCTTCCCCATTGGAGAAATGGAAAAAAGAACTTTTGGCGTTGTGTTGCGCGGAAGCGTGTGAAAGAGTAAAATTATTGTACTAAAAAATCACACTAAGTTCAATTCCCAGGAAAGAGAGGTGGATCACGAGGATCGCTTACATACCAGATCTTTCCTAGCCAGAATATCCCTCTATCGTAATTTAATAGCACAATAAATCACTACAATGACACTTGCAAAATATGCAGAACAAAAATAAAGAACACTAGAATTTTAACGAGGTTCAGCAAATTTTGCCTACGTCCTCAGGCACTACCAAATATATTTCACTCCAAAAATACAAGTGAAAGTTTACAAATAGGGAGAGAGAACAATTGCCTTAAGTAGAGAATGGCAAGTGTGGGATGAAGAAAGTAAGAAATGGTTAGGCCTATTTATAGTTGAGGTTCAAGGATCAACTTGCAATGTCCCTATACAATTAGGGACCAAAATTGCAATTATCCCATGCCAACTTTTAACCCAACTTGCCAACCAATTTTACTTTCTACTTTCGGTGCCCACCCTTTTTGACTTTTCAAACAATGGGTGGGTTCCAATAATCTCCACCTTGAAGATTTGATTAGGATAATCTTATCTTCACACAATTCTTTCTGCCTTTGACAACAATACTTGATAGTGCCTTCTTCAACTGTTAAACTTGCAGGATATTAATCAAGTTCAAACAATGTTCGAACTTGGTTGCTGTTACCACCTTAGTCATCATATCTGCGGGATTATTTGCAGTCTTGATCTTCTGAAGACAAATTTTCCCCTCTTCAATAATTTCCCGCACAAAATGGAATCGTACGTCGATATGTTTTGTACGTGCATGATAGACTTGATTCTTTGCTAAATGAATAGCACTTTGACTATCACAATACACGTTAATATGCTCCTGAACCAACCCCAAGGTTTTAGCCATACCTTGTAACCAAATAGCCTCCTTTACAGCCTCTGTTACAGCCATGTACTCGGCTTCTGTGGTTGACAATGCAACTGTAGACTGTAGTGTAGACTTCCAACTTATTGGTCCTCCAGCAAGTGTAAACACATAACCGGTGGTTGATCTTCGCTTGTCCAAATCACCGGCATAGTCAGAATCAACGTACCCAATAACACCTTTACCAAGTGTATTATCCTGCTTGAACAGTAATCCAACATCCACGGTCTTCTGAATATACCGTAGAATCCATTTCACAGCTTGCCAATGTCCTTTTCCAGGATTATGCATATACCTGCTCACTATACTAACTGCCTGTGAAATGTCGGGTCTTGTACACACCATTGCATACATCAAGCTACCCACTGCATTAGAATACGGAACTTGCAACATGTATTCTCGTTCTGTATTCGTCGAAGGAGATAGTTGTGCAGAAAGCTTGAAATGAGAAGCCAACGGGGTACTTACAGGTTTGGTCTGCTCGTTCATGCCAAACTGCTGTAGTACTTTCTTCAAATACTGCTTCTGAGACAAGCTAACTCTGCCATGAGCTCTATCTCTACATATTTCCATGCCAAGAATCTTCTTAGCTTCACCTAGATCTTTCATCTCAAACTCGAGATTGAGTTGAGTCTTCAATCTCTCAATCTCAACTTTGCTCTTAGATGCTATTAGCATATCATCAACATATAAGAGCAAGTATATGAAAGTTCCTTCTTGTAGCTTCTGAAAATATACGCAATGATCAAATTTACTTCTTGTGTACCTTTGCCCTTTCATGAACTGATCAAATCGCTTGTACCACTGCCTCGGAGATTGTTTCAATCCATAAAGCGACTTTGTCAGTTTGCAAACCCAATTTTCTTTATCAGCAACATTGAATCCATCAGGCTGAGTCATATAGATTTCCTCTTCCAAATCACCGTGTAAAAATGCTGTCTTCACATCAAGCTGAACTAGTTCAAGATCGTATTGCGCAACCAAGGCTAGCAAAATTCGAATAGACGAATGCTTCACAACTGGAGAAAACACTTCATTGTAGTCTATTCCTTCTTTCTGAGCGTAACCCTTTGCTACCAATCTAGCCTTGTATCGAATTTCATTTTTACCAGGAAATCCTTCCTTCTTTACATATACCCATTTGCATCCAATTGCCTTCTTTCCCTTGGGCAGTCTCACCAACTCCCAAGTCCTATTTTTATGAAGAGACTGCATTTCTTCATTCATAGCTTGCTTCCACTTTACACCATCAGAGTTACTTATTGCTTCTGTGTAAGTGGAAGGAACATCATCATCTGCAATTGGAAGTGCATAGGCCACCATATCGTCAAAGCGAGCAGGCTTACGAATCTCTCTTCTTGGCCTCCTATATGCAATTGAATCTTGTTGCTGTAGAAGTTCTTGGGTCGAAACTTCTTCATCATTTGTTCTTTCAATATTAGCTGGATCATCATTAACCTTTTCAAACTCCACCTGCTGCAAAGTACTACTGGTTTTGTCATCCTTTTGTGAATCCTCGTTCTTCATCATGGTTGATTCATCAAAAGTTACATCTCTACTGAAAACAATCTTCCTTGTATCAGGACACCAGAGACGGTATCCTTTTACACCACTAGTTATACCCATGAATAATGCTTTCTTTGCTCTTGGGTCTAACTTAGATTCTTTTACATGATAATATGCAGTGGAACCAAAAACATGTAAAGAATCATAATCAGTAGCAGGTTTACCAGTCCACATCTCCATAGGAGTTTTTCCATTTATTGCAGCTGATGGCAATCGGTTAATTAGATGGCACGCATATGTAACTGCCTCAGCCCAAAATTCCTTGCCCAATCCAGCATTGGACAACATACATCGAACTTTCTCCAGTATAGTCCGATTCATGCGTTCTGCCACCCCATTCTGCTGTGGTGTATCTCGAACAGTGAAGTGTCGCACAATGCCCTCATCTTGACATACTTGTAGAAATGGATCATTTTTGTACTCAGTACCATTATCTGATCGAAGTCGTTTGACCTTTCGACCTGTCTGAGTCTCCACCATCTTCTTCCACTTCAGAAATGCATCCAAAACTTCATTTTTTCTTTTCATTAGATACACCCATACTTTTCTTGAATAATCATCAAGAAAAGTGACAAAATAGTGCATACCTCCCAAAGAAGCCACTTTGGTAGGTCCCCACACATCACTGTGAACATAGTCCAGAATTCCTTTCGTATTGTGAATTGCTGAACCAAATTTTACCCTCGTCTGCTTGCCCAGAACACAATGTTCACAGAATTCCAATTTGCAAGAATTTGCACCTTTCAACAAGCCTTGCTTCGCCAAAGTCTGCAAAGCTTTTTCACCAGCATGTCCCAATCGCCTATGCCATAACCTGGTAGCCTCTGAATCTACATCTTTCACAGAAGCTGTTGATGTTGATCCAATAACTGTACTTCCATTTAAATAGTACAAGTTATTTCTTCTAGTGCCTTTCATCACCGTCAATACCCCAGCTACTACCTTTAGTAATCCATCTCTCAAAGTGATTGTGAGCCCTTTAGATTCTAGGGCCCCTAATGAGATGAGATTTTTCTTCAAGCTGGGTACATAGCGAACATCTGTCAGAACTTGGATTGAGCCGTCATGGTTCTTCAATTTGATTGTACCTACACCCATTGTCTTACAGGCACTATCATTGCCCATAAAAACAACTCCACCTTCTAGTTCTTCAAGACTAGAAAACCAGTCCTTATTAGGACACATATGGTAAGTACATCCCGAATCCAATATCCACTCATCCGTTTGACATGCCATTGCCATGCCAACCAAGCTAAAGTCTGACTCCTTATCATGCTCCGCTACACATGCATTAGAAATAGACTTGCCCTTTTGTAACTTAGGACAATTCTTTTTCCAATGCCCTTTCTCACGACAAAAGGCACATTCATCTTTGGCGGGTCTCCCTTTGGACTTACCCCTTCTACCAGGTTTGCTGCTGTGTGAACGACCTCTTACTGTTAAGACTTCTGCAGTTGTATCTCTGTGATCTCTTTTATCTTTCTTTCGAGTCTCAGATCTATACAACGCACTACAGACTGCATCAAATGTGATTGAATCTTTCCCATGAAGCAATGTGGTGGTAAGATGATCATATTCATCAGGAAGGGAATTCAACAACAATAATGCCTTGTCTTCATCTTCAAATTTCTCATCCAAATTTAGCAAGTCTGCTAAAATTTTATTGAATGAGTTCACATGGTCATTCATCGACATACCGGGTGCATAAGTGAACCGAAAAAGTTTCTTTTTCATATAAAGCCTATTTTCAAGACTTTTCGTTAGAAACTTTTCTTCCAATGTATCCCACAGCTTCTTCGCTGATGTCTCCCTCATGACGGAGTACTTTTGCTCTTTGGCCAAACATAGGCGAATTGTACCACACGCCTGTCTATTGATCTTGGCCCACTCCTTGTCATCCATCTTGTCAGGTTTTTCTTCAAGGGCTATATCCAGCTCTTGCTGACATAAGACATCCAGGATCTCACACTGCCACATACCAAAATTATTGGTACCGTCAAATTTCTCTACTTCAAATTTTGCATTTGTCACAGTAGTCCTTGCTGATGACGATGCTGCTGCCATTTTTCTCCTCAATCCCAACTACTGTATACGTGAACAGTACCGTATACGTAAATAGTGCCGTATACGTGAATAGTACCGTATACGTGAATAGTGCCGTATACGTGAATAGTACCGTAAACGGTCGTATTCCCCAAGTACGAACCTGGCTCTGGTACCAATTGTTGCGCGGAAGCGTGTGAAAGAGTAAAATTATTGTACTGAAAAATCACACTAAGTTCAATTCCCAGGAAAGAGAGGTGGATCACGAGGATCGCTTACATACCAGATCTTTCCTAGCCAGAATATCCCTCTATCGTAATTTAATAGCACAATAAATCACTACAATGACACTTGCAAAATATGCAGAACAAAAATAAAGAACACTAGAATTTTAACGAGGTTCAGCAAATTTTGCCTACGTCCTCAGGCACTACCAAATATATTTCACTCCAAAAATACAAGTGAAAGTTTACAAATAGGGAGAGAGAACAATTGCCTTAAGTAGAGAATGGCAAGTGTGGGATGAAGAAAGTAAGAAATGGTTAGGCCTATTTATAGTTGAGGTTCAAGGATCAACTTGCAATGTCCCTATACAATTAGGGACCAAAATTGCAATTATCCCATGCCAACTTTTAACCCAACTTGCCAACCAATTTTACTTTCTACTTTCGGTGCCCACCCTTTTTGACTTTTCAAACAATGGGTGGGTTCCAATACGTTGAACCGAGAGAAATTTGAGAACTAAATAGAGAAATATCTTCGTTTTGATTTGTCATCCTTGCTTTGTTCATATCGGCCGGTCGGGGTTTCGATTGCCTTCAATTTGGAACATTAAACTTTCATATTGGCGTTTGTTTGTTTGCAATTGCAAAAAATAGGTACAAGAGGATCGATTACTCCTAAAGCTCTAAATTTTACAAGCATGGGTGGAGTTTCCACTAATTTAAGTAAGTAGAGTGCTTTCATTTTGGTTACCTAAAATGAAATTTTTGTAATTTAGCTACTAAATTTGATGCTTTCATTTTAGTCACTCAACTTTTAAGTCGTTTTCATTTTAGTTACTAAATAAAAAAATTTCTTTTAAAGTATTGATTAGGGTGAAAAATCAAATATGAAAGTGAAAAAGCGGTAAACTAAATTGCTGAAATTTTTAAATTTCTTTTCTAATATTAAAATTTTAAATTTCAAAAACATCAAAATAAGTTGTTGAAAATTTTATATCCATTGATAATGTCAACCCATTTGTTACTATAATATTAAAATCAATTAATTTAAGCTCCTTTTAAATTTTAAAAGTTTATTTTATATTTCCAGATTATCTTTTAACGAAATCAACTTAAATAACTCATATTTAATAATTATCTATAGAACTTAAATTTCTTTTAATTATATAATGTCGAATCTTTTATGCTAAGCTAAAAGTAAATGAAAAGATACTTGCAATTAATTAAACTAATTGTTTGTTCTTCGTTAGGATAAAAAAGTGATAAAAACAATTATGAGTTTTCTTTGGAATGAAATATAAAATTAATTAATTACAAGGACATTTAAAAATAGGTAAAATTCTATTCATTTCTATTATTAAAAATAGGTCCTTGTACATCAGCATAACGAATATGTGACAAGTCACGTGTCACTGCTTAGTTATTGTATCACCCATACCAACTTCTTCTATCACTACAAATGGATGAGATTATTAATAGAAAAGATCAATTTTGCTCTTTGATAATGTGTAGGAACTAATTTAACTATTTTTAAATAAAAATAAAATATAATTTAACTCTTAATATAAAAATCTCCATTTCCTTTTACCCTAATTAAACATAGATCAGTAATATAGTGGTAATTAAATAAACACGGAGCTTCAATAAAAATATATATAGCATAACTTGTTTATTTACCTACACAAGCTATCAAGTTCACTAACGTGCATCTAAAATATTATCTTCCAGAAGAACAAACATGAATTATCATAGATTTTTCTTAGGTAAAAGTATCATACAGGTTTTTGTATTAGAAGTTAGATTGCATTTTACTCTTTTATTAAAAAAAGGCAAATTAATCAATTATACATTAGATTAAAGAGCAAATTAGTTCTTTTTCATAAAAAAATTAATCTATTTCTACTGTTAAAAATTAGCATAATTGACAAAATAACTAGACAGTTGTACTTAATGGGCCACGTGTACCTCATTTTGATGTAAGTGGACCAGTTTTTAATAAAAAAACCAATTTAGTCTTTTATCTAACATACAACGGTACAAGAATTAATTTATCATTTTTAATAAATAAGACAAAATATAATTTAACTCCTAGTACAAATGTCTCCATATTACTTTTACCATTTTTCTTAACATTCGATTTGCTCTTCATTTTCTTCTATCATTGCCCATTTTTTCCCTCATCTCGAAACTTCAACCGCTCTAAATCGACCTCTTTCTCTTGATGGTCAATCGAAAAATACTAATTATCCACCTTCGGCTTGATTGAATTCATACCCAATAAACACAAAAGGGGAGTGTGCCAACTCCTCGACCAACACACTTCGGCCGGGGCTTTGTAGAAGTTTAATCTAAAATAAGTACTAATCCTAAAGTTTCAAAATTTGCAAGGATGGTGGAGTTTCCACTAATCTCTTGTTGCTCACTTTTTTTTCTTTTTTTTTTTGTAAATGCATCAAGCCTTTCTCTCACAATAACAAATATTATTATTGGAAATTTTTTTTTGGTTAAATGTTGCTATCAGTCTTGTACTTTGCGAGAATTGTGGATTTAGTCTCTACACTTTAATTTGATCATTTTTAATTTTTATGTTTTTTCAAAATTTTAAATTTTTGTTCTCACCAAACGATAATTGTTAAGGTGCGTTTGGTTCACTGGATCTTACATTATATTTCATAATAAGATTATTGGAATATGAGATTATGAGTGGAATGTGAGATTACCTTATTTGGTTCATTTAATTGGAAAGTAAGCTTCAGACGTTTAGTTAATAGAATGTAAGATTAACTTGTTTGGTTCATCTGGCAGCAATTTATGTATTAATAAGTAAATAAACGATGTTGAAATAAAATTATAACTTATAATAATAATAATTTATAAAAAATGATTACAACACCTTCCATAATTATAATTATAATTATAACCATAATTAATATATATATGTCCCTTAAATTCATTAAGTTAAAAAGTTCTATTATTTCTCAAATTTGATGCAACACCATATTATCATATAAGTAATGCCATGTCAATTGCTAGCTTATTATTTTTACACATTACTCACTAAAAATTTAATTGATGGATTAACGACTGTAATTTAGTCAAGATTAGAATTTCAAAATCCGAAAAGTATAGGGACTTAGAATAATCCAATTGGAGAATATGGACTTAGGGTGAGTTTGGATGGACGGTGGGGTGCAGTGCATTTAGCTTACTTTTTGTCTCACGCTATAATATAGTTACAGTATCTAATCTCACTACCACGGTTATTTTTACACTAACCGCAGGTAAACATACTGCCCATCCAAACCCACCCTCAATCTAAATTGTAAGAATAGTACAATACTAGTATTTAAATTTAACCAAACCAATTTAATTGTTACTATTTAATTCAAGTTTAAAATTTGAAAAGTACAAGGATTCATGTATTCATTTTCTTCAATCATTGCCCATTTTTTCCTCATCTCGAAGCTTCAATTGCTCTGAATCGCCCTCTTCCTCTTCATCATCGGTCGGGAAATACAAGTTATCCGCCTTTGGCTTGAATTCATACCCAGTATACACATAAAAGGTGAGTGTGGCCAGCTCCCCAACTAAAACACGGCTCCATGAATATTTATATACAATAATTGTCATCTCCAAAGTATAAACCATAATACGAGGGAAGTAAATATAACAAATGACCATAATGTAATACTGCCTAAACAGGGTCAATTTCTTCAATTTCACCGCAGCTTTCTCGTCCGTCCGAGCCACCTCACGCAACTTCTCAATCGACCAAACAATCGGTAACAACACCGCGCAATAACAAAAAACATCAACAAGCAAAACAATTTGCTTACATACAACCCTATATGGACTGAAAAGTGGGGTCTTATCTATGAAAACTTGGGCAATGTTAGCAACAACTACCTGAAATGGAATCACTATCAACAAAACCTTCTTTTCCTTGTCCTGCAAGTAAGGTTTCAAAAGCGACCAGCCTTGGCCAATCAAAATGATCAACGTGGTCACTTTCAAGATACTGAAAATGGAAAACCAAAGATCCCAACCATAGCCAGTTCCGGTTCGTTTGATACAATATTTAACCTCCGCTTCAAATACGAGGTTGCAAGCTTTTAAAAGGATGACAGCCAGCATAATGAAATGGGTTCTAGAAACAGAGATAGGTTTCTTGTGAAGCAAGTAAAGCCAAATCCCTGCGAGTGTGAAATAAAAGAGGGACAAAAGGAAGTAAAAGCTAGGGAGAATTGCTTGGTTGGCGGAGAGATAATCCCGACGGTCTTTATTTCCTTCGAGATTGTACATCGCCGATTGGACAGTCATCGATACATTGACTTGATCGAGACAGTTACTGAAGGCTAGGATGTAGTGGTCCGCGTAGCGTACTGGGAAAACGGTGTTGAAGCTCAATTTCACTTTGAGAGACCTTAAGTCGAAGATGACCCTGACGTAAGGGGAAGAGAGAGCACAAAAGACTTTCCCGTCGGCGAGTTGTTGTTGAAGCAATAACGCCCATGTGTGACGTGTGCAGACGAAGAATCCGACTTTGTCCAAGTAATAGTATGGAATCTGGTTCGAGATAGTAACTTGAGAGACGCTGAGTTCGAGACGGCCGTTGTGAGTGAACTGGAACTCGTCTAAGGGGATTACAGAGTAGCGGTCATTGGATCGGATCTCCGTGAAACGGATCTCAGCAAGACTGTATGAAACAAACAAAAAAAAAGAGATGAAAAGAACAAGCAAAATGGAGCTCCACAACATAGCCATGGGAGGAAGAGGAAAAAAAGGAAAGAAAACTGGCGTTGATCTGAGTTTTGAGAGAAATTTCAGATCACCCCCATGTTTAAAGATCTCTTACTTTGTCCCTATCGGCCGGCAGGGGCTTTGGAATGTTTTTAACTTTTATTCTAACGTTTTTATTGTAAAATAAGTACCAAGAAAATGATCGATTATTCCTATAGTAATTCGTTCTAGTTTTAAAGATTTTGGGACTTTCTTGAAAAAAATTCAATCGTTATTACTTCAAAATTTTCAATTATAATTACATCCAAATATTCAATCGCAATCATGGGAAGAATGGTTGGGTTCATTACTAGGAGCTAGAATGTCTGCTATTTTTAATGCAACTTCTTACCTGAGTCTTGCAAACTTTTTGGGTAAACCATACAAATGGTCACCCAACTATTTCCATGTTCCTGTTTTGGTCACTCAAAAAAAATTTTATTTTAGGCACTAAACTTTGTATTCGTTCCTATTTTGGTCACTCGTCGTTAAATTGATAACGGAAATAATGACTTGTCATTTTTCTAACCGGTATAATAACACATTTAATCATCAATACTTACATATTCTATTAATTTGATCCTAATTCTAAATAATTTAATAAATTTAACCCTTCACATTTACAAATTCTATTATTTTGATCCTCACACTTCTTAACTAAAGCTTTGACAATAAAGGCATTCCAAAACTCAAAAAAGAAGAAAAAACTTCTCCAATTGTAAAAATATAACATACTTTACGTGGTTTATTGAGAATTGAACTATACAGAGATTTTAGTTTCTGTGTTATTTAAATTTCTACTCTCTTTTTTTCTATTTAATGGTTACCCAATTTAATCCATAGCTCAAAGATAGGTTTTTTGCTGTTGGAAAAACCGGAAAAAATACAATTTTTTGTTGTTAATTGATTTTATTTTGTTTGTTGCATCATCCATAAAGAAGAATTGCAACGTTGATGTTAATTATTCTGGTGGTGAGCCGATTGTTTAGTTCTTACGAAATAATATATTTGCACTGTTTAGTTCTTAAGAAATAATATATTTGCACGTGTTATTTATTACATGCTATATTTGCATAATTGAAGAAGTTTTTTTTTTTTGGATTTTATAAATTTATAGACAAAATACCTCTGTTTTAAAAGTTGAAAGCTTCAGTTACTAAATTTAAGGATCAAATTGATAGAATTTACAAATGCAAAAATTAACTTTATCAAATTATTTAAAATTAGGATTAAATATTAAAAATTAAACCTGTTATTACATGTCATTTTTTTCGTTATCAATTTAACGACTGCTTAAATTTCCTTCTCTTGACTATCTGACTCTGTTTTATTTTGCTGCTAATTCATTTCAATTTCGTCTTCTTCGCGGTGATCTCGAGGTGGGTTTCTAGTTTTTTTTTTTCATCAATGGAGATTATTGTAGCTTTATCTTAATTTTTGAAACAGATTCTTATATAATTATATCCAACATTTCAAAACTCTACTTTTTCTTTTAAAATTTCTTTGTTTGGGTTTATAGATTCTGGGTTTTTATTTTTATTGTTGATCAGTTGCTAAAAAAGGGAGCTTTTTTTTTAAATAATAGGGATAATCTAATCTAATCATCAGGCCATGGCTGTTGTTGAGAATGCTTCGAATCAAGACACGGCGGCTGCAACACTGACGTCAATCGACCAAGATCAGTCAAAGCTTCGGTCAACAACCGATCTGAGCTTACACGAAAACGATCAAGGGATGTACAACAAGATCGTTGGAACCAACGGTGGTGGTGGTAAAGATGAGCTTGAGGATAGTTTCGAAAGAGATAGGAGAAAGTTACAAGAACTGTTCTCTAAGCTTAACCCCATGGCTGAAGAGTTTGTACCTCACTCGCTTGTTAACAATGGACTTAATGGTGGGTTTCACACTAACAATATTACTTTACAAAACAACAATTACAACGTCTCAAGGAATGGTAATGCTAATTGCAATGGTGGTGGTAAAAGGGTATGACACCAAAAACCCCAGTTATTTTCATTGATGCTTAGCGTACATTTTGTATAAGGAAATTGATATGCTTTGTGAGTATTATTGCTGTTTTGGTCTTATGCTTGGTAGGGTTGGTTCTTATTTTAGGGTTTTTTTGGCTGATAACTCAAAAAAACCAAATTATTCGAGTTTGTGTGATGGTCTCACCCTATATCCAATGTGCAGTAACTACATTGTGCATCTGTTTTCTCTATAATGGAGATGATAAAATGGGATTTAATTGAACAAATTTGGTTGAGTGGAGATTATCCTTTTATGTTATGTACATTTTAAACCGTACGAAAGCTTAAATTCCAATATTAGCGAAATTCCGTATGATATCATGGGTTTTGTTCATTCATTTTGTTTTTCTCAGAAGAAAATTTTCGGTCAATGGACACAGAAATTGAACAGCAGGACAAGTATAGCTCAAAGAGAAGAGGTTATACGTAGGACTGTTTATGTGTCTGATATCGACCACCAGGTATGTTTATATATTCAGCATTTTCAGCTTTGTTTGCATGCCGCAATCAGATTCTTCTGTTTCGGTTTTGTCATCTTTTGTTGGGATGCAGGTCACGGAGGAGCAGCTTGCCGGTTTATTTGTGAGTTGTGGGCAGGTGATGTTATTTTCATTGCTTGTCTTTGCAGTTTTATCGAAAACAACCTACCTGAATGTACTGTTTTCTTATGAAGGTGGTTGATTGTCGCATATGTGGTGATCCTAACTCTGTACTTCATTTTGCTTTTATCGAGTTCATTGATGAAGGTGATGTTCAACCATGGTTATTTGTTTCATTCTTTAGTGGATAAACGTGATATTTACATTCTTTACTGCACAGAAGGTGCGCAAGCTGCACTGAACCTGGCAGGGACTATGCTTGGATTCTATCCAGTTAAGGTGCTGCCTTCGAAAACAGCTATCGCACCTGTTAACCCAACGTTTTTGCCAAGGGTGAGGCTGATTGTCGTAAATTTATTATACTGGAACTTGTTGATACATTTTCTTTATGTATTCAGCCTGTTAAAGCATTTGTTATTTGGATTTCAGAATGAGGAACTATCTACTGTACAAACATTGACAAGATGGTGAGAAGCTTTTTTGCATTTTATAATGTTGAATATAAAAATGATTGCGGTTGCAAATAACCCTTTATATATTTTATTATATGATTTTACGTACTGCAGGTTACTCAAGCTGATGTTAAACTCTTTTTCGAAGCAGTCTGTGGAGAGGTTTGTTTAACTCTGGTGTTCTGTTTTTACTATTTATTATGACAAAACCCATCGGGATGCATTTAAAGTGAGTACTTGTCTGATGCAGGTTTATCGCCTGAGGTTGCTTGGGGACTATCAGCATTCAACTCGCATTGCTTTCGTCGAGTTTGTAATGGTAATTGTTTTTTTCTTCTTCATTCATGCAATGTGACTGAACAACTTTTCCCTTGTTTATCAAGGCTTTAATGAGGTATACGAGTGCGTGAGCTTTTAGACCTGAAAATTTTGGCTAGCCGGTCAGTACTCCCCTTTGGAAGAGTGCATTCTCTTTGGAGCTGTGGTTTTTGTTTTCGTGGATTAAAGTCGAAAGCAAAAAACTCGATTTAACTGTTGAATTCTAATATAGTAGGTGGTACTGCATAGGGTAAAAGTACCATGGAGGTCATTGTACTAGGAGTTGGGTTGCATTTTGCTCCCCTACTCAAAAAATAGAGAAATTAGACTCTATACCTTAGATCAAAGACCAAATTGGTCTTTTTTTTTTTTTCATTTCTACTGTTAAAAACTGGTCCATGTACGTCAATATAAGTTACATGTGGCATGCTATGTGTTACTTTTTGGTTATTCTGTCAGCTAAGTCAGTTTTAACCGTATAAATGAATATATATTTTAACAAAAAGAATCAATTTGTTCTTTGGTTTAACATACATGGACTAATTTGTCTATACGTAATTTTACCTACTGCAAAGATAACACTCCTCGGAGCTGTGGATTTTGTTCTTCTCTTTGGCTTATTGGAAAAGTTATCAGTGTTTCAACACTGGTTTAAACTTTGGAATTGATATTTTATACCCATTCGTCATCCCGAGATGGGGTTACCTCAGTATTGATGAACTAAAGATCGAGTTCTCTCGTATTCACATGCAGGCTGAAAGTGCGATTGCTGCTCTCAACTGTAGTGGTGTGTTTCTGGGATCATTGCCCATAAGGTCAGATTCCCGATTCTCCCATCAGTTGTCTAAATGATATATTCTCTCTGTTTTCTTTTTTTCTCACCGTATTCTCTATCCAAATATTGATTAAAATATATATATCTGTCGCCTTTTAAGTGGAAACCTCGGGTGTTGTGTATGAACAGGGTCAGCCCATCAAAAACCCCAGTTCGGCCACGAGCTCCTCGCCTTCCCTCGTACTAAATCATTCACTCCGAACCGATTTTAGTTCCAAGTTTATATATATATATATTTTTTTATTTAAATACATACACAGCCATGTAAAGATTTTTCCCTATGTTGCTCTTGCTGATCTACATATATATCGTCCACTGCTGCTATGTTTCTGCATCTTCGTTTACCATAGGAGTCTTGTCTTTTGTTTATCCACGCAACTTTGCGGTACGTAGAGAATTCCAATGGACACGAGAAAATTACGAGCACCGAGAATCTCAGATAAAGGAGAAGTAGAGGTTTCGAAGGGGCACGAGAAAATCACGAGCACCGAGCCTTTTTCAGATTTAGTTATTGTGTTTAAATAGTTAAAATTTAATTTTAATTGCAACATTTTAATTTTATTACTGAAAGTATTAGTAAATAGAGGATAAATGCATTTCAACGCACTCGAATTTATGTCCTTTTGCATTGGCAGGAATATCAAAGATTCAGTCAATTAATATTGTCAATAATTAAATTAACATACGAACAAGTGATTGGGTGTAATGATAAGGCAAATTGTGCTCCCAAACGAAGGATTCATGTTTAATCTTTTTAACCGACATTGTTGGAAGAGAAAACCTTGAATTCTGAACATAAACAGTAAAATGGACATGGAAAATAAAAAAAAAAAGTTAACATTTTTAGGTTGTAGAAAATAGAACATTTAAATTTTAAGTCTATAGATTAAACTAGGTGGTAATTCCCATGTATATTAAATTTATAATTTTTTATAATATCAGCTTCTGTTCAAAATTTTTAATGAATTTCTTCAAACAAATTATTAATAAATTGAAAAAGTAATATAATTATAAAATATTTTTATAAATATTTAAGTTGGAATCAGTTATATTAATGTTATTTAATTTTAAATTTATTTAATATTAAAATAATATAAAAATATTTAATATTAAAATAATACAAAATTCATCATGAATATTAATATATTATAATTTAAATAATATGATTAATAAACTCTTTCAGGTTATTTATATATTGTTAAATTAATTTGTTTTAATGTTAAAATTATGGGATAAATTTTAAAATTATACATTAATTATGGTTTAATTTGTAATTGTATACATGAACTTTGATTTTGTGTAAATTTATACATGAAATTTTGATTTGATCAAATTCTTATAAATTATTAACACAGTTATTGATATAATATCATTTTATGTTTATATATTGCATACATAAATAATTATATTTATCCAATATAAAAATAAAATGATGTATTTATTTCTTTAAATGTGTATGATTAAATCAAAATCAAAATTTTAAGTACAGATTTGAAGCACAAATAGAGTTTCACGTGTATAATTGCACCAAATTAAAGTTGATTGCACATTAAATCAAAGTTCATGTATAATTTTGAGATTTATCCCTAAAATTATTAATACTCGATTATTTGTAATTATATATTTATTTTTGCTTTACTTTAATCAATGAATGTATTTAATTCTTATCATATTTGAAAAATATAAATTTAACCTATGTGTCATTATTTAAAACAATATTTTAAGCTTAACAATTTAATATTTATTAATTTTAATATTATAATTTTAAAAGTTAATTTAAAAATAAAAGTTAATGAGTAAAAGAGTAATTACCTAAATTATTAGAAAGTGCTTCAAATAAAAAGTGGCACGCGTTAAAAAACTGTAATATGAATATGGTTATTTATTTCTTTTTTTTACCTCGTATTGTTATAATATATATGATTACATAAATAATAAAAAATAAATTTTTATCTATTTTTTAATTAATAAAATGTATTTATTAAATAACATAAGGTGTAATTTCAAAGTGTCCACTTGTAAATATAATACAATTACATTATAAAGTTTCAATATATATATATTTGTACCTTGTAATATATATGGGCTTCTTTTAATTATTAATATAATTTATTTCTTTTGGGTTAACATGATTTATGGAAATTTTAAAATTGTTTTTATGGTATTTTAAAATAAAAACATGTTTATTTGATTTGCAAAATTTATATAAGTTTTTTTTTAAATTACAATAATAAGGTAAAGCCCAAACAATTAACACAACTAGTGTAGCTCGAACCCAAGCCACATTTGGGACAATGAACATCCTTAATCATCATGCTATCATATAAGATTCTATGTAAGTTTGACTTTTAATAGCAAGGTATAGTGCATTAACATGATATATATGGTAATTGGTGTTAAGTAGAAATGAATGTATATTATTTAAATAATTTTCCTTAAATTGATTCAATTATTAACTTAAATACTAAAATTAAATTTGATATTTTTAGATGTGAATCTATATATTTATGTGTTAATGTTCATTTATGGTTGTAATTCAAAATCATAAATGGTAAATGTGGCAAATTTGAATCCTAAGCAATTGGCTAACCTTCAACTACCCACATGATCACTGTCGAAGAACAGACAGCGAAGGAAATTAACATTAATGACAACCCACCGAAACAAATAGAAGAAATCACATGCTTCTTCTCCTCCTCACCTTTAATTAATTTGGTTCGTCAACCTTCATTCAATATGCAATAGGGTTAATTTGGCCCATACCCCCCCTACCCAACCACATACTCCACAGCTTATGTGTTCTGCAATGCTACCAAAAACAAAAGTCAACGTTCTTTTGCCATCATTATTCTTTAACACAGTAAAACCACCATCGCAAAACGGTCTCTTTTTATACGGTGACACACAGTGTAGCAAGTCAACGGTTACTGAAAAGATAAAATTTAAGGAAATATTGAAAGAGACGAAGTGGCTTAAAGGGAGAGGCAGCTATGAGGGAACGATTGACGTAAAAATATCACGGAAATTTTTGTTACATTAAAAGTTGGTTTGAATTTTGTTTCTTCTATTAAAAGTAAGTAAATTAATTTTTATATGTTAATTTTATTTATTTTTATTATTAAAAATAATCTCTGCATATTAAACTGAGGTACACATGACACACTATGCCACTATTTAATTATTATGTAATTTTTAAGTATAAAATCTAACTCTTTCTTTCATATTTTTACAGATGAGTAGGAGGAGTTGTTTTGGGGTAATTACTTAGATGGGGCCTCATGGATTATGGAAAACGAAGAGCAATGAGTAGGGTTTTGTGTTTGGGAGGTGTGCTTTTCAGTTTGACTTTCTCCTGCAAAATAATTTCGGTGTCAGAAAAAAAACAGTTGTTGACTTTGAGTATCCTTTTGTGTTGTATCTTTGTTTAGTATTGCATGCTACCTAAGAAATAAGGCTATTTCTAGATCAAAATATTGATTTAAATAGCCTTCGTAAAATGAATATTTTAAAAAAAATATTTTTGGCACTGCAGTTTAAATATCGGAGCAGCACTTTCTTAGCAAGACTCCATTATTGTGAAACTCCTCAAGCATTAAATACACGCGCATAAAAAAGCTCCCATTATTTTTATTTTGTTAAAAAAAAAAAAGAGCTTCCATTATTTTACGACATTGTGATGTTGCTAAACTGGAAGACGTTCACAGCAGGTGACTAGGGATCATTGTAGTTAGGCATGGTTATCCAAACTGTACTCAACTATTCAGATCGAAGATCGATTAATATATCGACTTGAAAAAAATTTTAGATCAATTAATATGAATTAATATGGATGGATTGAACCGGTGGTTAAATAAATTTTTAGTATATATTTATAAAAATTTTGTCTTTCTTGTTTTAAGTTAAATATATATTAATAAAAATATTAATTAGTGAGATTTTGATATTTTTAATAAATGTTATGAATTTAAATTTATTTATTATTTATTATTTTATTATTAAAATATGATTTAATAAATTATATATAATTTAAATATTTTATTAAAAATAATATTTTAATTTAAAGTTTTTATTTTTATTTAATTTCACTAAAACTTAAGAAAATAATTAATAGTTGGTTGGAAGAAATAGAGTGGACTTCTTTCCTAAAGATAGTTAAATGTCAATTTCGGTTTGAGTATGATTAAGTATGTTAGATCAAAAAGTAAATTGATCATTTTTCTTAAAAATTTTATTCGTTTCTATTGTTCAAAACTGACATAACAAAATAATCAGACAATTATATATGATGTGCCATAAGTACATAATGCTCAAGGGGGAATTTAAGAGGGGCAAGTAGGGGTCTTCCCCTCCCCTCCCCCAGGGAAAATTGCTATGTACTGCCATAAGAAATGTTTAAATTACAAATTAATATATTATCAAATTGCACTTTAGCTCCCAAATATGAAAAAAAAAATGTTAAGTCACTTAAAGAATAATGTAATAATAAATTATAACATGATAAAATTATATTTTGACCTCTAAAAAATTTATAATTCAATTCTGACCCTTAAAAAAGTTTCTAGATTCACCATTGCTTATACTATGTACATGAACCAATTTTTAGCAGTAAAAATAGATAATTTTTAATAGAAAGATTAGTTTGTTTTTTGACCTAATATATAAAGACTAATTTACCTATTTTTTGAATAAATAAAATAAAATATAATGTAACTTTTAATATAAAAACCTTCATTATAAATTTATCCGCTAATTTTGATTTTAAACTAATATTTCCAAAATAGTGTAGATATATTGGGGTTAGTAGAAAAGATTCGTGGCTCCTATGGAAGAAATCAAATCCAAGTTGGAAAAAGAACATAAATAAAAAATTGATGACCTGTTTGAAACATCATTTTCAAGGATAAATGAAGGTAGAAAACAGCTCATAAGGGGGTGATATTAATTTTATGTGCCACCATTTTCTTCTTCGTCTTCTTTCTCTACCAAATACCTGGCCGCCATTAATGGCTTCTGAAACTTCTTCAGTATTTCAGTTCATGTTTCCTTTAATAATTGAAAGGCTGAAGCCTCGGTACAAGTAGATAGAATACTTGATTTTTCATTTAAATTCATTATTTTGTATCGTATTTTATACGTAGATTTAAAAGCAATGCATGTATTTACGGAGAATTTTACCCTAAAAAAATGTGCCTGAAAGAATATATACTCGTATACATACTTAAAGAAACTTACGCATATAATCATAAGTGATATATATTTGGGGCAAAATATTAAAAAAAGTCTTATTTTTTTAAAATTTATCGAAATAGGCCCGGTATTTTATTATTTACCGGAATGGACTATTTTTCTCAAAATCGCGTCTACGTCAGCGCGATGTCAGGGGACGTGTCAGCAAATCGCGTCCACGTCAGCGTGCTTTGCTTATGTGGACACAAATCGCGCCTACGAGGACGCAATTTTCTGACACATGAGCAAAACGTGCTGACGTCCACGCGATTTGCTGACACGTCCCCTGACATCGCGCTGACGTGGACGCAATTTTGAGGAAAATGGTTCATTCCGGTAAATAATAAAATACAGTGCCTATTTCGGTAAATTTTAAAAAAAATAGGACTTTTATGTGTAATTTGCCCCTTTTTTTTGGTATTTTGCCCCTAATAACACATATTAATGTATTACTATAATATGTAGCTCAAATTATGTATTGTAGTTAATATTCATAATATTGTAGCTCAAATTGTCAATCCATCTATACTATTGTACTAATAATATATATTAATGTAATATTGAAGAGTTAATTGATTAAAAAAATAAATGCAACAAGTACAAAAAAGATTCAAAATTATTACCAACAAGATTTGAACCAATGTACTAAGGGAAAAGAGCAAGCATCTTAACCAACTAAGCTAAATTAATTAATTGACATATTATAAAAATATTGTTATTATCTTAATTATATTACTTACGTTCTAATGATTTATCGGACCTATTCCATACACGTGTCAAATCAAAAAAATAATACAACAATTCTGTAAAAAAAAAATCGGTGTTTACTTCAAATAAATAAGGAAAATAATGATTTGAATGTTTCAAAATCCAATTTTAAACCGAAAAAATCAAAATTTAGAGGCAAAAAAAGATCTTTTTCGATGAAAACTGCGGCAAACCGCCTTCGGCTGTTTGTCAGCGCGTAGATCTCGAAAAGTTATTCGAAATAAAAAAATCATCTCAATCGGACAACCGAGCCAAAAGTTATGGCCTTTCAAAGTTTTTCAAGCTAAAAAACATAAACTGTTCATGAATTATTGCTTCCAAATCAGCAAATCGCGCTTTCGTGGACGCAATTTGTTGCCACGTAAGTAATCGTGCTGACGTGGACGCGATTTCGGAAAAAATGGCCCATTCCGATAAATAATAAAATACCGGACCCATTTTGGTAAATTTTAAAAAAATAGGGCTTTTATGTGTAATTTACCCATATATTCGATGGATTGTAATTATAAAACATAATAAATTGAAAATTAAAATATATTCAAATTTAATTCAAGATAAATATAAAAAAAAGTTCGTCCACGATAAATTAAATCTAATATAAATTAGAAGACAACCCATAAACGAGATTTAAGGATCATCAAGGTCCCAAAAGATTTGATGTTTGTTGAAGGCTTGAAGCTTTGACGGGGTCAAAGGAGGGCAAAATGTCCTAAGAGGTTTGAAATTTTAACACAAATCCTTACCTCACACAACTCTTTTCTCTATCCGATTAAATATTAGCTCGATTTGCATAGACATTGTTGACAGTGTACGAGAACATGAGTTCGAGTAGACTAATTTATAGATTAGAAAGGACATTGTGTCAAAAGAGTAAGAAACTATAATGAGATTATTCAAAAAAAAAAACAATTATTTTTTAATTATAAATTTAATTAAATTTCAAATTGATCCCTATATTTTACTTAAATTTAAAATTTAATTTATATACTCTAATTTTTACTTTCATTTAAATAAACATAGTAGCATTAGATTAAGCATGAAAAACATCGTTGATTACAACATGTAGAAAGGATGGGTAATCTTCCATCCAAAAAACATTTTCAGAATCAAAGCAGTTTCTTGCAAGTTGGTGAGCGACTTCATTGTATTTCCTATTGACATGTTGAAACAAACAAGTTTGGAAAAGAGAAGCCATAGATATTCCTAATTTAGAAGTCATCGGTCGTATGCAAGATAGGTCCTGTACCTTCCCTGTAAGCTCAAGATAACGTTCAGAGCATCCCCTTCAAAGATAACCCTTTGATGCCTGAGCTGTAACGCAAATTCCCTCGCTTTAACCGTAGCAAGTGTCTTTATCGTACTTGCATCCGTAGTTCTTCCCAGTTTTGACTGCCCAAATGCAAGGTCGGATCCGTCAAAGTCACGAATGATGTAGCCGCTCGCTTCCTGTTTAGTCCAAGATCAAATGATGTGGTGGCGCTTGCCATGAAGAGAAAGAGGTGGATTGTAGATATCCCAATGGGACAATTTGTAATTCTCTTGTATTCCTGCAGTTGACTAATGATTTCATCAGCAAAAATCGAAGCACAAAAAGATTTATCAGCGTGGATCATAGTGTTCCTAACGTTCCATAGGCCTCGTCAAATCATAACAAAAGTTTCAAAACTGCCAATACTCATAATTCTAACTGCCATATCAATCCAATCAACAATATTCTCAAACTCATTGATCAGTGAGGAGAGTGGTACTCGACAGTAGTGAAGAACTTCTTTAGGGAAAGTGCAGTCTCTCAAAGCATGAAGATCCGACTCCCATTCACATCCACGTCATTTACATTGTTTTTGGGCATTTTGTATCCTACTAGCAATGTTTCCGGCCCGTTGTTGGTAAGGTTGTATTGCAAGCTCTCCAAGCAAAGAGTTTCACTTTAGACATTGTTTTGATTTTCCATGAAGTTTGGTGCCAAACAATCTCTTCCTCACAAATAGCAACAGCCAGAGGCATTTCTAAGATAGCTTTTGCCTCCACCTCATTGAATTCAACTCTTATCAAGTCCTCTTGCCATCTATTGTTGGCTTCATTGATGAGCATGTTGACTTTACCATTAGGATGTATATTCGTGGCTGCCAATAACACCAAAAAAGACATTAGAGGGCATTTACTGGTTTGATTTAATCTTAATGTGCTTACCATTACCGACTCTCCAACGAGTTCCTTTTTGCATCAGCTTTTTAGCCGATCATATGTTTCTCCATAAAATAGATGTTTTGTAGCTCAAATGATTTTCTTAAAAAACCGAAAATTTAAAAATTTAAAAATTGAACCGACTTGTAATATTTATAACAACAATTTTTTTATGAATTCGCACATTTGTTTTGGCCTAGACGGATTCTTTTTGTTCTCATCTTTCAACCAAACGGCCTTCTTCACTATTCTTGTACCATGAACTGTTTCGAGTGTAGGCTCGAATGAATTCGAATCAAACGCAGAACTAGAAATTATTTATTTTACTTTCAATGGGAAAGAAAAAATTTCTCTCAATAGAAACAGGTAAAATTGTTATTCCGGAAAATAAATTTTATACTTAGATATAAATTCTCATTATTTCCGGGCTGAATAACAATATCTCAAAGTTGTGTAAAACTTATTTTGTATTTAGCATTATCGGTGTCATCTATTTATAGGAAGAAAAAGTTAAACCCTAATTAAATTAGTAGGAGTCTATTTAATAAAAATAATAATTTCCTAGTTGAACTAGGAGATAGGAGCGACAACCCTAGTTAAATATACTATGGTTTGTTGTCCCTTGTAATTAACATGAGGGTTTTTGGGCCTCTCCCGTATAAGGTTCAATTATAAGTATTTCCTAAACTTTTAACCCAACAGTTTATAATTCAATCCAAACTAATACATGTTTTTCTATTTTCCAAAATAAACATAATAAATAAATTTAAATAAATAAATTTCTCAATTAAATATTTTTTGAACTCGACTCTGATTCCGTTAAAATCATAGCAACTTTAACGTAAAAGAATCTATGAGAAAATATATTTAATTTTTCTATATTCAACGGATTCACTATGACTAATTAATTTAATTCCATTTTCGAACTTCAATTAATTAATTAATAACTCGAAAAACTAAAAATTAATTCTCAGGTCATTTCCATACTTAGTGAGAAAACCACATTTATTTCTAAATGTTTCTCATTTCTCTAATTTTACCATTTCTACCCATTTCTTTTCATTTGATTCAACATGCAATTCATTTCTGGTTTCAACGAGCTAGCGGAGGGATGGTTTGACATATGTGATTAGGGATCAAATGATTTATAATTAAGTTCCAACTTTTCGCCTATTAATTATAAGCTATTTAGTCACGAAGTCATTCCACTATAGTATTGTGACCGAGTTCTCCCTAATGACATACCATTATGAAAGCAACTTGATCAGTACTCGTCTAATGACATTGCCAAAAGTGTGTTACCCTTATAGGATATCCTTAATCTTTTTGGGATAAATTCGTTCTCCCAATATGATCCTATTTTATCTCACGGTAACCATTACATCTTCTTTCATGAAAAGTCAATTGCTATCAAATAGTAATTAAGTTATTTATCACAAAGACGAACAACTCGTGGGCACATTTTCTTTTCATCTATCATGTAATGTCAATGAGAGGATATCATTTACCCATCATCTAATGATACTACATGCTGCAAAATTCGTATACCTAATGCACCATTTTTTGATTCTTTATCTATTTGAACTCAGACTTTTACTTACATTAAAGTATATGTGTGACACACGGTCAAGTGACACGGTCGTGTGTCTCATGTATCTTTTGATTTGCATAAGTCAGTCTGCTTAAATTTTTCACACGACCTAACATACGGCCGTGTGATTTGGCCGTGTGTCCCCTACATCTTATAAATTGCAAAAGAGAATGCTCAAATTATTCACACGGCCTATCACACGAGTGTGTGACTTGGCTGTGTGACTCAAGTCAGAGAGCTCCCAAGTTTGGACACGGGCTGGGACACAACCGTGTGCCCCTTTTTGGAATGCCCACACGGCCTATGACACAGGCATGTCTCTTGACTGTGTGAGCCACATGGCCTGGCCAGACGGGCGTGTGGCCCCTGCACCTTCGAAAATTTTTAATGTTTTCTGAAAAATTCTCCGAATACCCAATTAAGTCCTGAATCATTTCTAATATGTATTTTGAGCCTCGAGGGCTCCTATAAGGGACAATATGATTGATTTTGATTGGTTTATGATATGAAATGTCTGTTATTCGATCTGTAAATTTTGATAATACTCTGTAACCCTATTTCGGCAACGAATACGAGTTAAGGGTGTTAAAATATAAGTCATGCATACATAGTCCATCATCCACTCAAGATTAATGTATGTCACACTATGAACATCACAAATGAATAAATTCATAAACAAATTTAGGATTTATTTTTCTTGGGTCTTGTCCGATATACTATCAGTCCAGTTAGTCATATATGTGTCTTTATCTTCTAAAATTCATCCACTCTGATATCCAAGACAATGTATCTCCCTAATTGGACTTGATAGACGACATATCAGTCTTTCAATTGATTTGCCCATTTCCAATTAGACTAAGGACATGTTTAGGTTTGTCTACTAATATAAGTTATCTTTCAGTATTACAATCTGATCATGTAATACTGTTTAGTATTAGTTTAAACATTAGACAATCATTGAGCTAATAATTGCTTCTATTTTGCTTTGCATGCAAAAACCACATAAGGACATTATACAAATAGTGTGTTAGTGTAATTCATTAATAATTTTATTAACCAATCTGTTTAAAAAAATTACAAATGTACAAACGAATATAATACACTTAAAGTACCAAATCCGACAACTTGTGCATGGAAGGAAGCTGTATTTCTATCACCTTCTCGAAACCAATGGGATTTAGCTGTTTGTTGCCAGAAAAGTTCTTCTTTCTCAATCCATGTGCTGAGCTTTTGCTTAGCCTCAAACTCCGCTTGCAAAGCTTGATCTGTCACAAGTTGTTTTTAAAGATATTCCATAGTGAGGTTCAATTCATTAACGTGCTTAGAGAAATTATTGATATTGTCATTATGCCAATCATGAAGTTTTCCAAACACCCTGCCTAATTTTTCTTCCACCAAAATCTTCTCATTTGTGCTCCACTCCTTCCAAATCACACCCTTCCAACCTTGTTCTTTTGCCCAAATAGCTTCAAAGTGGCACATTTTCCTATGACACATTTAGTCTCTAAAGTTGAGTATACCTTGGGTATTTAAGAGAAGCGGATAGTGATCCCATTTTTAACTGACGAGATGAGTCATATTGTAGTTTGTGAACTTGTTAATGCATTCTTTCGTTCACAAGAAGCGGTCTAATATTTCCCGTATGAGGTGAGAACCCTAATGTTTGCTAGACCATGTGAACCAATTCCTTTTATATCCTAAGTCAACAAGGTTAGCATCTTTCATAGCTCAAACTTGTGGCATTTTTTTGAACCCCATATAAGCATTCAAGATATGAGCTCCAACTTGAGGATGGAGGCAACTTCAAAAAATAGAGAAATGATTCTAATGAAAGGAGAAGAGAAGCTTGTAGATGATGGTTGTAACAACCCATTTTTTAGTAGTGTCAGAAATAGTGGTTTCGGGGCCACCAAATCCGATGAGTAAGTTCGTAAATATTATTATTTAATATTACGAGTCAAATGTGATTTTTAAAAAGATTTTTGATTTGATAATTTATGTTATATAAGTGATTTATTAAGTTCAAGTAATTATAAAAAATAAGGTATCGGGACCTTGTTTTTATAAACTGAGCCGTAATTATTTTTATAAATATTTACAGAGTGTCATTAAGGTGGTATTAAAGTTTCGTTAAGAAATTTTAACGTTTCGATGGTTAATTAATTAAAAATGATCAAATTAAAAAAAAGTGCATTCTCGGCACTCTGTTCCAGTAAATCGGACTTGTAAATATTTTTTTAAATATTTTAATATATATTTACGAAGTTATTTGTGTAGTTAATTAGGTTTCGATTAAGTGAATTTGCTTGAATTAAAAGTAATTAGGTATAAGGACTAAATTGCATATAGGGTGAAAGTTGAATTATAGATTAAAGAAAAAGTAAAAGGACTAAAGAAGAAATTATGCCATTTCTCATAAATGAGGCCGCATAAGTGTTTATTATTAAAAAATTTAAAGTTAAAATATATATTATAATATTATATCTTAATAATTAAGTATATATATTATATATATTATATTGTATAATAATAAATAAAAGAAAAAGAAATAGAGAAAGAAACAGAAAAGCAAAAACGAAGCAGGAGAAAAAGAAAGAAAGGGGAAAACTAGGGTTTCAAAGTTTCAAGTTCAACTAGTTAGTCAATTTAATCCCTTTTTCTTTTAATTTTTATGTTTTTGGAATCTCAGTATTAAATATTATCCAACCCATGTCAAAATTTTAGAAATCGTTGAGTTTTTAAATGTTGTTAATGTTGAATAATTTTAGTATTAGGGATTAAATTGATAGATTTTTAAGTTAGAAGTGAAAAAGGATTGAATTGTAGAATAAATTGTAAATTTTGAGTAATAGGGACTAAATTGTGAAAAAATAAAAATCTAGGGATTTAAGTGAAATTAGAGAGTTAAATCTAGTTTAAAGTGGAAATTGAATGAAAATATAGAATTGATTGTGAAGAAATAAAATTAGTCTCGATTTATGGACTAAATTGAAATTTAGGCAAATGTTGAGTAAAGATTGAAATATGCAAGATGAAATTGAATTGTATTGCATTGATGAATTTTAATTGTTTAAATTCCGTAGCTAACGTCGTACCGGAATCCTCGACTAAAAAGGCGAAAGATAAAGTCGACGTGGAATAGCTCGAAATTTCTAGTTTGTATTTTTATAATCCAAATTTAGTTGTTAATTGTTATAATTCAATTTAATGTATATGGTAAGTGTTGAGGTGAGAATTATTGTGTTTTGCAATTGAAATGGATTGATTTAGTATGTGATGAATTTATTGAATTTATATAGATTGAATTTGTATATGTATATTGAATATATTGATTATTTGAATTGAAATGAATATTGGTTGTTTTGAAAAGTGAATTGAAACCCTATTAATTGTATCGGGCTGAGTCGAATATAGATGGCTTGTCATAGGATTGGAAGAGTTCAAGATTTCTTCTACTTCGAGTCAATTAGACACTGGGTGTGAATCTATTACTTCGGATTAATTCGATGAGGCACTGGGTGCCAATGTACTTTAGTTTAGCCGATGAGACACTGGGTGTCAACTTATTACTTCGAATTATCCGATGAGGTACTGGGTACCAATTTGGTGTGTTTTGGTTGGATCTGTGTATCCGTCTGAGTCCGAGTTGTGTTAATAAGGGTAAATGAATAATAAAGTTTTATAATTGATATTAAAATGGTATGGTATGAGAAATGAAATTGAAATAGTGAATTGAAAATAGAATGTGAAATATGTTGCAAATATATGGAATATATGAGTTATATACTCATGAAATGACTATGGAATGAATATTGCAATTGTATAATGAAATGCGAAATAAATTGTGAAAATCTATATAGCAAGTATGAGAATTGAGATATTTTTGAAACAAATGAAATATAATATGGTTGTTGTAATAATTAAATATTAACATGTGTTTATATTTCAATTGTATATTTGTAATTTCTTATCTTTAAATATTTGGATTATAGAAATACCATTGAATTTTACTCAGCGTACGGTTTTGTTTCCCGTGCACAGGTTAGGTACTTAACTTTTGATCGCCGATTCAGCATCCAACAACGATCCTGAACTCAAATGTGGTGATGTTTATCCTTTGTGTCGGCATGTACCTAGGGTGTCTAAATAATAGCTATTTTGTGGTTTGATTGGAAATGAGGTTGTAAGTTTAATTTTAGTTGGTTTTATACATATAAATATGTGTTTGTTTTTGAAGCAATATTATGACATGATAAATTGAACTAAATCTAGATAGGTGCATGTGAATTTAATTCTATGTTTAAGTACTCATGAACTAGGCAAATTGATTTGGATTTGGTATGTTTATAAATTGGATTAAAATGATGCTTTGATGACTTGTTTTGATGATATGAAATGTTTGAAATTTCTGTCTGTTTGATCTGTAAACTTCGGTAATGCTCCGTAACCCGGTTCCAGCGAGGGATACGGGTTGGGGGGTTACAATGGCCCTTGTTGAAGATTCACGAATAGTGGAAAACTCATACAAAACTAGCTCTGATACAAATGACGAGAAAGAAAATCCATAGATTTGATTCTTTTGGCAAATACACTAAAAATATTTTTAAATTATTATATTTGTTGAATCCTCAACTTTTATAATGACATTAGTTAGTCTAACTATTTTACTCTAATTAACATCATGATGTGAATTTTTAAGACTCATTAGCAGTGTTAAAATTCTTTATTAAATCTAGCTTGGTTACAATGCTATTTTTTTGTTACATGGATACCAAGTTTATTTTATTTTTTTCAAAATGCCACACCAACATAAAAGAGTTATAACAGTGTTAGCAAATAGACCTAAATTTTTAAGTCCAAAAAATAGAGAGACTAAATTCTTGAAAATAAAAGTATGGAGATTAAATTCCAAATATTCAAAGAGTACAAAAACTACAATTTAGTCGAGAAATAATTAACCCAACGCGAAGCGTGGGTGGAAACCATACTAGTTAGAATAAAGTTTAGAATAATATATATATATTTTAAGGAAAAAAAACATCAAATCCATAATTTGAAACTCAAAATTTTAAATTTGTAAAACTCAAAAACCAAAACCTAAAATCTAAAATTTAAAACTCGAAAATAGAGTATTAAAATTGTTAGTATGTCAATTTATAATCAAGATTATTTGACACAATGTATAAATATTGAGGATTAAAATTGCTATTATGTCAAATTTAAAAGCTACCATCATTAGCCAATTGGTGATCAAAAAAGACAAAATTAAATAGTTAGGTGATCATTTTGTAACTTATCATATTTGAGTGACAAAACAAGAAATTTACTAATAATTGAGTGACCATTTCGTAATTTTTCATAATTAAGTGACAAAAAATAATTTACAAATAATTAGGTGATTAATAATATAATTTACCCGTAATGTTTTAAGCACTGTAGATATGATAGTGTCATTTTTCTTATATTTTCCTTGCATGGATCGCACGCTGGCCGCCCAAAATCCAATAGTAAAGCATGTCACCATGTAGCTGTTGACTTAGAACTTCTGTATATTCTATAGGAACCATCTTCATTTGCCATTTGTCAAACTTTATTAGTTTGAGATTTAAGTAACGAATTTAGATAATTAAGTCTTAATTCGATTAGTGTTGATATTGTTATTAGTACAAAAAGACGTGAATTTAAATATGTTGAATAACGTTTATCCTTATATTTAATATCCTTGAAAAGGAATTATGGATAATTTTAAATATTTTATATGAAAAAACCCTAATAATTTCACATTATTTACGTAATTAAGAAAAACAGGAAAAAAATGGTACGTTAAAATTTAAAAATCGGATAGCTCCAACTAGAGCTGTCCATGGGCCGGGCCGGGCCCGAAAAATTTTTTTGGCCCGATTCTTAGGCTCGGGCCTGGCCCGGCCCAAAATATGGGCCTGAAATTTTGCCCATGCCCGACTCGGGAAAAAAGAGTAAGCCCGAGCCTGGCCCGGCCCGATTTTTAATAAACACAAAAAAAATGTAAAAATAAAAATAAAAATTTTTTAAAGTATTTTAAAATAAAAAAATAAAAAATATATATTTATTATATTCAGGCCGGGCCCGGGCCCGGGCCCGGGCCAAAAAAGTTGAGCCCGAGCCCGGCCCATATTTTAAACGGGCCGCGCTTTTTTGCCCAAGCCCATATTTCGGGCCTATATTTTTACCCGAACCCTCCTATATTTTGGGCGGGCCGTTGGGCCGGGCGGCCCATGGACAGGTCTAGCTCCAACCAATAACTAAAAAAAGTAAGCAATTGCTAAACAAACTATCAATTGTTTAAAATGTGTAAGAAATCGCTAATAAATTAATTTTAAGAATAATAATTCATGCCTCTAGGGTGTTTTAGGATAAAATTTGAATAAAAAAAATTTTGGGGTGAAATATAATTTTATCATTATTCTAATTTTTAATTTTTTAAAAATTAAAAGGGCTTTACGGAATTTTTTTTCATTTTTGATAGCCAAAACCATTGCTTGCCCCCTACTCCTGCACGGGTCTCATTCATCATTAGTGAATAATAGCTTGATATCTCATAATTTGATAAAATAAAATAAAAACATATAAATATTTTTATTTTTATTTAAATATAATTAATTATTAATTAATAATTATTATTATAATAGTTATAAATAAATACTAATAACTCTCGAGTTTAATGTTTATGGATTGTGAGGTTATTAATATTTATTTATAATTGTTGGATTTTTAACCTAATAATTCATTTAATTGGATGAAATCTTCAAAGTTGTAGCTAGGGTTTGTAAACAATATTAAAGATATGATAGTGCCACTTTCTTATATTTTCATGCAATTGCAACGCACTCGTACCGCCCATAATTCAATGGTAACTCATGTCAAATATCGCTATTGACTTGGTGATTTGCACCTTTGAGGTATACTTGGAATCTTCATTAATTAGTCGATTTAATTTGTTCGAGAGTTAAAATTAATGATTTCATATAATTAACAAAAACCCATGTTTCCATTTAAATTAATTTTTCGGAAAAAATATTATTTATTAAAATAATAAAAGAATTCATTTTTATGTAAAAAATTCTTTTTAAAGGGAATTTTTATTTTAACAGATTTTAATATGTAAATAATTATTTTAAACAGAGATCAATTATTCTTATATTATGTAAAGAATTGTTTTATTTCTTGATATTGCATTTAAGCAAAATCAACATAAAAATATATATTAAGAAAAAAGGCCTAACATAATTAATGACACTCCCAAAGGGACTACGAGGGACATGTCCACTAGGTTTGGACAATTAAAGCTCTCTTCGTTTTTACATATATATATTACATTAATTGTTACTAGAGATGAGTTGTAAACCTTGTGAATGAAGGGGAAAAAAATACAAATAAGTTTGATTAATCGTGAGAAGAATTAAATTTTATATTTTTTTATATAATTTGAATAATTTATATTTTTATAATTTTTAAAAGATTAAATCAAAATTTTATTATTTTTGAGGGAGTCAAAGTGTAATTTTACCTTTTACTAAATTAAAATTTTATAAAACTTAAAGGGTTAATATCGTGATTTTACATTTTATACTAGCCTCCTGCTCACCATTAATGGAATTGAAAATTAATTGATTTTTATTTGATAATATGATTCTTAATATATATATATATTAGATTACATTATATTCATACAAAACATAAAAATTTAGTTTTTAATATGAAAGGTAGAGGTTTGAATATAAGATGAAATTTAATCCAACTTAATTGAGTTTGAAAAAAATTGGTGGAACTTAAAACCTATAGAATATAAATTGAAGAGAAATTTACACATATTTAAACATAAGGGAGACGTTTCCCTTTAAAAACTATACATAGTTTACTTAAATTTAATAGAGAATCCTCTTCATGAACTGTACACAACTCTCGACAGAAGAAGAGACAAAACTTTAACATACAGATAATACATTGACATTGTTAACGATTTGATTTATGTTTCAATAGATAATATTACAAAAATTTCTTTTAAAAGAGTTGTTTGCTAGAAACAACCCAGCATTACAAATATTTCTCTCAAAGAAATAATCTTCTCAACAAATCTCAAAATTTTCAAAAATTTAATTTTACACTTAAATCAAATTCTCATTAAATATTTAATAAACTTATAAACAATGACGAATCCCCCAAAATGGAAAATTTTAGGATCTAGCAAGGACCTCAACCCCTAAAATGAAAAATTTTTGGGTCTGACAAAGATCTCAACTCCTAAAATGAAAAATTTTCATTCAAGCTCTTTAAAATTTTAAATTTATAATGATAAAAATACACTTTAACCCAAAAAAATAATAAAAATTATAAATATAAAAAATAATAAAATTACGTAATTATATACCTACGTTAACATAAATCTACGTGATATACCTACCACCCATTAAAACCTTGTGTCATTACCTTATTCTTCTTTAAATTTACAAATAAAAATATACTATAAATTGTGAAATCCAAATTTCTTATAAGAAAAAAAGGTTCCATCCAATATAAAGAACATCATTGTATGCGCAAGGCATGGGGAAGAAATCTTAAGCCAAGTATTTGGCAAGAAGGGAAGAATTTGAAACAGTTAAAGTTCTTCATCCTCAACCACCAACTACTTTCTTTTTATTAAATTTTTTGGCCTGCAAATGATGTTTTAAAATGAAATAATGAACCCATTTATCCACACCTGTTATTGTGTTTGGTCTTTTGCTCCGTCTCTCTTTCATTGTCTCTCACACGCTTCCATTTTCATTCAAAAGTGTACTTCTCTGTGTTTATAAAAGGTCAAGCCAATGTCGACCATGGCGGATTTTTTTTCAAAAAACACTTATTAGACCTACTACTAAACACCCCCCATATAAATATATGTTAATTTCCATCGTTGTTGCCTTTCAAGTTAACAAACAAGACATTGTTCATCTTTCTTGTTTTCTTTTTGGTCTTTTTCTTTGTCTTTTTTTCTCCCATGGAGTTCTCTGTAATGTGTAAAGCCAGACATGTTTTAACATTAATAGGAAGCGTTCTGAACATAGTTCTTAGTTTCATCGTGTTTTGTTTCCTTGACATACTTGATTTTGTTCTATGTTTCGTTTACAAAGTCCTTGATTTCTGCATTGAATCTGAATGGAAGAACCCTGGTTCTTACTCGGCGGCAACCCTAGACGGTAGCGGCAAAATCATTGTTTCGGAACAAGGCGAAACCGAGTCCGAAGTTGTTTATCTCACTTCAACCAAGTTCCAGTTAGAAGAAATTTCAGACACACTTTGTTCACGTCCTTCATTCGTAACAGAAGTCTCGAACCAGCTCAAAAAACTCACATTCGACACCATCACCATCACAAAATCAACGGAGAAGAAAAAACCAACAAGATCAACGATCACCATTAACTCCACCATTGTTAAACTGCTTCAAGGAAGAATGATAGGGCAGTATTTATACCCCATTACTCGTTGGTCTGATTGTGATTGTCAGTTCTGCAATTCATGGACTTATTCCACTAAACGTACCCTCTTTGTTAAATCCGACGGTCCAAAAGGTATATTTATATCTATTCCAGATTCAAATATAATAAAAGATTAGCTTATATTAAATGTGATTAACGCTTTGTATTTTTGTGATATCAGATCAAGCAAAGGAAGATGTGCTGTTCATCCATGGCTTTGTTTCATCATCAGCATTTTGGACTGAAACTTTGTTCCCAAATTTTTCAAGCAACGCTAAATCGATTTACAGGTTATTGGCTGTTGATTTACTGGGTTTTGGGAGGAGTCCTAAGCCGAACGATTCGCTTTATACTTTGCGAGAACATGTCGACATGATCGAAAAATCGGTACTCGAAGGTTATGGTGTTCGATCTTTTCACATTGTGGCACATTCATTAGGCTGCATTTTGGCACTTGCTATTGCCGTTAAACACCCGGAATCGGTCAAGTCCCTCACGCTGTTAGCACCGGTAATTATATATATATATATATAATATATTCTTTGTTTTTCATTTAAGAGCAAATTACACTCAAAGTTATTAAATTATTAGTAAATTTATATTTTAGTGATTCAACTTTAAAAAATTACAAAATGATCATTAAACTATTCGAAAATTTTCATTTAAGCCATTATACATTAGTGACTTTAATGGAAACTTATATGAAAATTTCGACTAGTTTAATGACCTTTTTTTAACTTATTGAAATTGAATTACCAAAACATAAACTTACTAATAGTTTAAACACCTTGGGTATGTAGTTTACTCTTCATTATTTTTTTACCATTAGCAGTCGTTTGAGAAAAATATGTTTGTGAAATTGTATAATGGCAGCCTTATTATCCAGTCCCGAAAGGTGAATCCGCGACGCAATATGTCATGAGACGAGTGGCACCGCGACGAGTGTGGCCACCGATGGCGTTTTGTGCTTCCGTTGGCGGTTGGTATCAGTACATCGCTCGGACGGTTTCGTTGGTCTTATGCAAGAATCATCGGTTGTGGGATTTTCTCATCAAAATAATTACTGGAAACAGGTAACAATAATTCCAGTAAAAGTACCATGGAGGCTTGTACTAGGAGTCGAATTACATTTTACCATCTCTACTCAAAAAATAGACAAATTAGTCCATGCATGTTAGATCAAGGAGCAAATTGGTTTTTCTGTTAAAAATTGGTCATTGTACCTCAACATGAGGTACATGTGACACAATATGTGTTGCTATTTGGTTATTTCATCATCCATGCCAATTTTTAACAGTACAAATAGATGAAATTTTTAACAAAAATGATCATTTTGCTCTTTAATCTAATATACAATGTCTAGTTTACCTATTTTTTTATTAAAAAACAAAATAAAACAAAATCTAACTATTCGTATAAGAGTCTACTTGGTACTTTTACTCAATAATTTCCGTCGTTTGAATTTCCGAACATCCCTTCATTAATGAATGATAAAACGATACAAATTAAAAAATATAATTTTTACGTTAATTTTTAAAATTACTTATTAATTTATTAAATATAATCTCTTATAAAAATATGAATCAAATCATTCCCATCAATCAAATCTGGTCGAATTTGGAAATTTTTGTCCATCAATGATTTGCCTCTAACATTTTGGATAATGGTCACATTCAACATTCAACATGTGATTTGAATTTATTATTTTTATCTTTTCTATTTCCCATTTAAACTTTAAACCTTAAAACAAATTAAAAACTCTATTTTTTAAAGCTTCAATTAAAAAAAATGAAAAATTGGATGATAAACCCATAAATTTCCATCCAACCAACCTCATTTAACCTACCATAGCTACCCTACACGTGGAGCAGTACTCACCATTAGCTAAAATCTCACCGTCCAAATAAATTTAGGTAAGAAATTAGTCAATTTCAGCTTGTACTTCACTTTTGCCCCTTATATGCAAAAATCTTTCTAGTCCAGAAGTTCATTGCTTTTAATGGCAACTGCTCAAAACGGTCCTTTTATGTTTATTAGCGCTTAGTGTTTTATGGGTATTCGAACTTAATCAAGTTCGAGTGACATAAAATTCTTGAATTCAACTTAAAATCTAATTGAATTCGATTAAAATTTAAATTTAAATTTATATAAAAATTAAATTAATCATAAAATAATTACGAAATCAAGTATTAATATATTCGAATTTAACTCAAACTCAACTCACCAAAGTTAAATTTAAGGTTATTTCAAATTAAAGTCACAAGTTGACGGGGACAAACGTTTTAATGCAAGAAGTTAATTTGGTTCATTTTCATTTATTAGGGTTTCTGCCGTCCCCTGTCTCTCTCTACACATGAAAATTCATTAATTTATGCTACTGAGTCATCATCTACCCTTGTCTATTCACTTTTAATGCTTTTTCTTTATAGGTATAATATTAAATTTAACTTCTAATATTTATATTTTTTATCAATTTGGTCTTTATTTCTTTTTAGTTAAATTTGACTTTTAACTTTATAAAAAGAGTCAAATTTAATCATTAACTTTTTTAAAAAAAGTCAAATTGATTTTTCTAAATAAAAATACTGACTGAAATATTAATTTTTTAAACACGGTAATCTATGCGTACTTCATTAATTTTTATGAACTTTTTTATATTTTTTTCTGAGTTTTGAGTCTTTTTTTTATATTTTTATAAAATTTAAAGAATAATTACTAAATTGATAAAAAAAATTATAAATATTAAGGACTAGTTTATCATTATGTCTTTTTTATTGCAACTATTAATTAATTATTAACGTTGTTTTACCAGGATTAGGACTTTCTTGCTTGAAGGGTTCATCCGACACACCCATATAGCCTCATGGCATACACTTCACAACGTTATTTTTGGCACCTCCGGAAAGCTCGATCGGTATTTGGACATCATCCGGGACAGGTTGAGCTGCGACGTCACTGTGTTCCATGGCGAGGATGACGAAGTCATCCCGCTCGAATGTAGCTACAATGTTCAAAGACGAATCCCTCGTGCTCGAGTTAAGGTTGTCGAAAACAAAGATCACATCACCATCGTTGTTGGTCGACAAAAGGAATTCGCCAGGGAACTTGAGGAGATTTGGAAGAAATCGACAAAAAATTAATTAAAAACCTATCGAGACTTGTTTAAAGTTATGATTAAAAAGTTTTCGTTTAGCATATAAATTAATTAAAAGAGCTATAATTTTCTCTCTCCTCCAACTTCCATTTTCTTGAATCCAAGGTGATTTTCTTGTTCTTCATAGTCTCCTTATCACTTTTCTCTCTTGGTGATTATGAAAATTCCTTGAAATTCTAGGTGAAAATGGTGGATTTTTTTTGTAGAAGGACCAAATTGTAAAGACAACAAAGTTTTCTTCTTCTCTCCCCCTCACTCACGTTGGAAAGATGGGAGGATTCTCTTCTTCTTCTTTTTCTTTCTTCATCTTTCTCTCCTTTTATACTAACTGTTTATAATAAAATATTAGTAAAATATCTCATTAAAATATTAACAAAGTAATATCTAATTAAATAATTATAAAATATTTTCAAAATATCTCTAACATCATCATTTCCTTTTAGAGTTCTCTCTTCTTCTAATTGACCATTTTGCTATTTATAGTCTTTTAAAATTTCATCCTTGAATTATCACTTAATTTGGTAAAATTACGATTTAGTCCTTCACAATTTTTCACCTATTCAGTTTGGTCCCTGCATGCCAATTCCATATCATATTAAATTGGATTATTTTCACCTTTGGTCTTTCAACTTTCTTTTTTTCCACTTTGATCCCCTAAATTTTAAATATTTACACTTGAGCTAAAAACTTTTCACATATTTACGATTTAGTCCTTACTTTAAATCAATATACTAAAACCTACTTCTTAATTATTATTATTATTTTTTAATACTCCTCAATATTCTCTTTTATCATCTTTATATATTTTTCTCATTTTATCGAGAAATCAATTATACATCATGTCATGCTTCTTGATTTAACTCTCTTTTGATTTCTTGCAACTTTTATTTTCTTTAATCTTATACTTTATTTCACTAAGATTTTATCTCATATTATTTACGACCAATGGGGTTTTGAGGATGTTACAATGCATCTGCAAACCAAAATTCAAACAGTTTTCTTCTCTGATTTATGATATTAACCATCAAATCGACTTGGATCTAAGATATGTTTTCTACTCATCAATGACTACTGATCCACTGTACCGATCATCAAATCGTCTCTTGGAGCTTACTAGTTGGACTTTTCCTTTTAGAAAAAAATTTAACAGGGACCTAAATAATTTTTTTTGAATAGTTCAGTAACTTAAATGAAAACTTTCGAATAGTTCAATAACCATTTTGTAACTTTTTGAAGTTGAGTGTCTGAAATGTAAATTTACTAATAGTTTAGTTGCATTGGGTGCAGTAGTAAAGCACCTCGGATTCTTAGAAAGAAAACTCGAGTTCAAATACTAAAAATAATATTATTAAAAGAGATAACCACAAACCCTGAAAAACTAGCTTCATCGCCTTTAAAATACCTTGATTCTACCCAAAAAGGAAATCTAAAACTGGATAATTTCAAAGATCAACCTTGAAAAAGAGTAGGGTACTTGGCAAATGAAGAGCTTAAATATCGGAACTCCTTAAATATCATCTTTTTAAGGATAACTGCATAAACCGAGCTCTAACTCATTTTGCTGCAACACTATATGGTACAAGGTGGTTCAACATTCCACATAAAAGATCCATTGAAAGTGGAACTTTTATCATTCATTTGATCCCCAAATGGAATTCATAGCCCAAATCAACCATCATCATCATCATACAAGTCCCTTAGGATACAATTTTCAGCCATTGATAGAACAGCTTACACTAGTTCGATATAAAGAATCAGCTATGTTACATCGAAACTTAATCGTTATAATCGAATCGGTAATAATATATCAGAATTCGTGTATGATTTGCATGCTATACTTCTGCATGATGCAAGTTCTTTGAAGTAGCAGTTAATGGGCCATTAGAAGACTCAACAGTTTTATGTGTACCTCTTTCTAAATGCTCGAGAAAATCCATCACCACGGGATCGGTCCATGGACCTCCTAACGGGGCCTCAGCACCTGCAACCCAACCTAAATGCCCACCTTTGGGTGTCACTATTAACAAGCAGTTCCGGTTTGCCTGAGACAACAAGCATGCATTTTCATTAGAAATAGTGTTTAAGAACCAAGAGCATATGTCAACTTCAATATTGTTATCTGTAGGATTACATTCTTCATTATGAATTCACAGCCAATCTGTTTCGTGTTCGAATGTAATATATAATGTCCATAGCAACGAGAGAGGGAATAACTCGATTCAAGCCTTGACCAACCGGATATCGCGAAAAGGGACACGATAAAATGGAGGTTTGTGTACATGTTTGGTCCATTCCATGAGAATGCTTAAATGATCAAGTTAGAAAACTGCAGAACAAATAGCTCGATAACGTAAAGAGCTATCAACCTACCTCGATTTCTTCCCGAGGAATTGCCCTAGCCGGTGAAATTGGATCATTTGCAGCCTGCAATACACATTTTTAAAACATAAGTCGAATGTTGTTATCGAAATTTCCCTTTTGAACATACCTTTCGGAACCGAACAAAAACGCAAACTTCTAGTTTAAAGACGAGCAACATGAACGGATGATTAAAGTAAAGGCATCGAATGTCTTGTGCCCTGAGTCGGAATGTGTAATGTATGTCATAGAAATAACAACTTAATGAAGATGATATTGAACAATATATATCACCTGGATACAGAGCAATGGTACTTGAACATGTTTTATGGAATGAAAACAGCTCGCCTTATAATAGTACTCGTCCAATGACTTAAAACCGAAGGAAACTGCAAGCTAGCAAAGAGAGATATAAGCAAACCAGGTTTCGTTAGACTCCCTAATCGCAGTTACGAGCATACCTCGTGTTAATCCTTCATCGAAGTCCCTAACTTGTCGTGCATTTAAGGCCAAGGGAATGTTATATTCACCCTCGATATCTTCGAATAGGAGAATATGCCTGTAGAACACAAAGAGATTGAAGTGAAACTGTGGAAACCGGGATATCGAGTTGATAAAAGCGGAAACCAAACAAAAGCATGTTGTAGAGAAGTACCTCTTGAATATATTACGGATGGATCTAGCAAGCGCTTTGTCATAAACTCGGTTAAAGCCCTTGGTGAATTTCTCAAAAGCATAGACCAAATTGAATGGATTGCATAATGAGACAGCACCAGAAAGAGGGCATGCATGAGATTCCTGCAATCAAAGGAACAGATGAAGTAGAGAATTTTCATATTCTAAAACCGGTGGGAAAATCAGATTAAAAGCAACAATTCAAAGCATAAATTAGTGTCAACTTCAACATGACAAGACAGAGGGTAAACTAACTGTAATCTGTCACCTATGTTGTTCTGATTCATTTGTTTTTCTTCAACTGCTTGTGTTTGACGCATTTTTAGACACGGGTATGGGAAATGATCGACTCCCAAAAGCACGGAAACAGTTGAACAATCATGTGTTGAGGGATTGGCTCTTTTGAGAGAAATTTTTGAAGTACTGTTTGTCAAGTAACCAATCGGATTCCAACAATCGAATGTATTGTCTTTGTCTCCTGTATTTTGCCAAGAGCCAACTTACCGTGAGCGGCTGCCCTGAAGGTCTAGTTCACAAAGATGGAAGTGCCTCAAGCGTACGTGGGTGTAGCCCAAGTGAACCATCTTCCTCAACAAGTGACTTATATGCCATAGATCAGGCGTTCGAATTCCACCAGGGTGAGATGCTCACATCCCCTTGGCGAGTAGCTACTCACATATGGTCAAGACACTCCCGGACCAAGCCTTTAGGGTAGCAGCTCATGGCATGCTGACTCTCGGCAAAGTATAGGAGACAAAACTCTAGAATAGAGACAATATCTTCGATTGTTGGGGGTTTGGTTGGCTGCACGGCGAAAGACACTTTTAAGGTTTTTCTTGAAGAAGCCGATTCCGTCAACAATATCTAATACTCACATTGGAGTACAAACAACATATTTTACTCTGGTTGGATGGGTGGAGTTTCCAAATGAATGCTCAATCAAGAATCATTAAGACAATCCTCCCTAATCTGAAATCCAAGTGAGGAATCCATTCTGAAAGAATGAAATTCCAGTAAAAAAATCATGAAATGCATACACTCGGACGAGCTAAAAGTGACCAACCGCAGCTACCTCAATAAGACACAAGATTATAAATTTTGAATATAAGTAGTGAAAAATGCAAAAACATTTCTACCGATCACATCAAATGTAACAATCTAAAGCAAAAAAAAAAGTTTCATCACAAAGAGTATTTAAACATTTATATATATATGTATATACGTGTGTGTGAGGGGGGGGGGATTTATGTTGCCATCTTACATCACCAAGATACCGAACAAGAATATTTGCACCAAGAGACCAAGCAGCAGCATACAAATTAGCTTCTGGGTATATACCACTAACATGTTCCACTACTTCATGCATGTCCCCTACAAACGAAGCTGAATAGAACTGCACGTATAAACATATATACGTAATTAAAAAAAAAAAAAAAACCCGAGCTCTCAAATCTTTTTTACGAAGCAGCAGAAAAGAATCATTACTTGAGGAGTGGTGACTGGACTATTGCCACAGCCACGGCTATTGAAAACCACAACGCGCCACCCTTTACTTCTTGCCTTAGTTAACATATGTCTAGGATATGAATTCTCACTTCCTCCAGTCAAACCCGGCTGCAAAATGGAGAAAAAAAATAAGTCAAAATAAAGCTTCCAAGTTTCTTGGATGACATGATTTGCTAGTAGCATTTTTCGTGTTACCATTAAAATGAGGATCGGAGAATCAGGAGGGAGTTGGTACTGGTCGCCGGCGACCCAGTCGAGTGCGACGGCACCTCCGTCTTGGGTACGGAGACATTCACGGCGTAACCTGACGTCGGGAATGGAACGGAAAAAGGAAGCGAAGATGGTCTCGACGTGTGGGTTCCAAGCGATGAAGGGGAAAGGGTCATAGGAATGGCGGAGGGTGGAGTGGAGAGCTGGGAGGAAGCGGTTGCGAGCTCCCCCTATGACCTCCAGTGATGGGTGGAGATCGGCGAATGGGATGGTAGTTGTGGTGGTGGGAGTGGCGACGTGGCAGGCGGTGACCCGGTGGTGATATGTGTGGCGGGAAATGGAGATAGGGAAGGTGGGGCCCGAAGAGAGTTTGGCCATGTGGGATGGATGTTGAAAACGAGGGGAGTGTATCCACCAGTGATGGGACCAGAACTAGACGCGGTCTGTTTTGCTATTGTGTGCGTTGCATATATATACACACGCGCCCCCACATTTAATATAATACAACGTTCTTTCTAGATTCTAGTTACGATATCAAATAAAAAGATTATTATAGGATTATTTTATTATAGTTGAATTAATCATACTATCAATTTTTTATTTAAATAGTTTAATTAAATAAATTATTAAAAATATTAAAAAATCAATTTTAGAAATATTTATAGATTAATTAATCTAATCCTTTTTTGATAGATTTTTAATTCAAGCAATATGACCAATTATTCTAGTTCAATTTAAATAACATTAGCTTCATTTATTTTTTATAAATACATTATTACAAGATTATCACAATAATTTGATTTTAGCTTCTTTATTACAATTCGATTTATTTTTATAATTTTATTTATTAATTAATATTGTTATTAAAAAATATAGAAAATAATTATGTGAGACGTGAAATGTAAATTAATTTAGTTGATAGTTGAATCACATATTGATTGTATGGATATGTTGCTTTGACTATTGGTTTAAATCATGATAGCACCACAAAGGTTTATAGCTCAACGTACAGTTTATTTATTTTCGTACGCAAGTATTGTAGATTTTGAAGTTTTGAAGTTATTGACAACATACAAATTTTGCTCCCTGACTCAAAAAGTTTGTATAGGTTTATCATGTTATAACAAATGGCATGAACTTAAGGTTTCTTTTTTTTTTTGGTAGAAAAAGACAACATTAAGCGATTACATTAAATAAAACCATAATCAAGAGAAAATAGACATATTGCGATCTCTTCCCAACAAGTTCATGACCAAAGCCGGTGGGAATCTAAATAAACGTATCAAAGAACTACCTGTATCAACACATTTAGTCAAGTTATAACAAATGGCACGAACTTAAGGTTTTGAGTTGCTTTTAGGTCCATTTTGATATTTCGGTGCTAATGGTAGGAATGCTTTATCATTTGAATGTATATATGTTTATTTGATGGTATAATAATAAGTTTGCTTAATCAAGTTGTGTGATGCTATGAATTGAAATTAGAACATTACTTGTATGTTAAGTACATGCTTACGATGCTCGAGTCTAATTTGTGATAAGTTGAGTTGTTTGGTCATTTAGACCGTTTGGTATTAATGTTTGGCAGGTTTGAGGCATATGATGCAAAATTACTTTTATAGTCGCGACATCTTTCTATTGGTGTTGTGACATTAAGCCTCTATTACCATAGTTGCGACTCTCCCTTGTTGAGGTTGTGACATTGAGTCTCCTATTTGTAAGGTCGCTATATTCACTGGTTGAAGTTGTGATGTCAACTTCCTGTCTTCAAAGTTGCGACTCACCTTAGTTAAGGTCACGGCACCATGTTTTCTTTTCCCAAAGTCGCGATATTACTCATGTATTTTGAAATATTTACGTTTTAGTCCTTTGTTTATTACGGTGTTCATAACAACTTTCGTAAGCTCGTATATAATCAGATTTTGAATAAATATTATGTTTTATTAAGTTTTGAAAATAAAATTGTTTGTATGACTTGTCTATTAGATATTGAAATAAAATATTAATTGTTTCGGTAACGAATGTGACAACTCGTATTCTTAGATCTGACGATCGGATCAGAGGTGGAGTATTACAAATATAACTTTAAAAAATAGTAATATTATAAAAAAACCTAATGATATTATAAAAATTATAAACTAATTAAAAACATGTTCAAATATCAATATTTTTTGTGTCGATTTTTTATTTTTTACTTTTACTAATATTAAACTATTTACTTTTAAACCGATTGAATCCCTTTTATTTGAATTGATATACATCAAATATCCTATATAAGACTTTCTCAATCTTCATACGCATCAAGATCGTATCTACTTTTAATTATTGGTTATTAAGGTCAATTACAAAATATTTCCTCCTCATTTTATAAAAGAATTATTGTATTTATTCAATGAAAATCGTATTCAACCTTATCAGTTCAACTATAGCTTTCTCTATGCTTCAAACTGGAAAACACAATTGTAATAAATAAAGGAATAATAAATTTTTTTTTGACTCTCAAACTTTACAAAAAAAATTATTTTAATCATTTATTTAATTTTTTATCTTTTTTAACCCTTAAACTTGTATTTTTTAAAATCACACAAAATATATGGAAAAATTAACGTTTCTTATACGTGGATTGCCATGTCATCCTTTAATTAAAATTTTAAAAATTTAAATATATTCAAAATATTTTTATTCTTTTAAAATGATTTTAATGATTTTTAAAAATTTTAAAAATTAATTAAATATTTATTTGTCATATACCTGACAATGCATGCGTATACCACGTCAACAGAATCAAAAAATGTTAACTTTTTCATTTATTTTGAATGATTTAACAGAAAAATGAAAGTTTTAGGATAAAAAAGTTTTAAAAAATTAAATAGATAATAATTATTTTTTATAAAATTGGAGTGGCAAATAAAAGATTATACCTACAAATAAAAGTTTTTTTTTCTAAGTGAAAACACAATGACTTGGCCCCATCTCAATGCGCCTTTCACAAATAAAACAGATCATAAAAAATAAAAATTACAAGTACTGATAAAAATAAATCGTTTATTTTGTATCCAACCGGTAAATATATATAATTTTCAATCATCACTTTTTTTGTCCTCCAAATACTTATTCTTCTCCTCCTCTATCATAAACGCCGTTGCCGGAAAAGATTTCCCAATCCCCATCGGAGTTTTAAAGTATATTTTGTCACCGGAACCGTCTTCGATACTCATCTCAGTGATCGGCACCCATAAGAAAACCTGTTTACTCTTAACACCAGTCATCTTCTTCATCTTGAACTTCTCAACGTACGCTGTGACCTCCTTCGAGTAACTCACCCGGCTGTTCGTCCCTTCAAAGAAATGCTCGTAAGGTGCCTTTTGTTTCATCCAAACGAACCCGGTTTCTCTAACCCGCCCGCATTCTTCCAGGTCTTTCAACGGAAGCACGCCTTTCGGGAACCCCAGTTCTTGTAGCAACTCGACGGAGTGACGGTAACAATCTTCTGCGCCGTAAACGATCTCCGCCCCAGCTCGCCGGTCGTCTTCCTTAGTGTTGTTATTGTGGGTAGCCATTTTTTTTCTGATGCGTGAATATGTGATGTGTTTTTCTTTAAGGTTTATTTTTTGAGGGAATGGATTGGTTATGGTGATGTGAGTATGGATTGTATATATATATATATATGAGAAGCTATGGCGGAGAAACTTAGGTATAGAATTGGCTGGAAGTTCAGCTGATTACTGGTTTTGTTTATGGAGTAGTTCAACTACCAGACGACTGCTATTTTAGGGTGTTTATGGAGAAACAAGCTTTTCATAATTTTTAGTTCATTCTTTAATATTTAAATATAATTTTAATATTGAATTTAGTTGTTTAGACGTTATATAGTTTGGTTTGGATATTAAAATAAATATCGAAACTAAACTAAAATATTAAATTAAGATTAAAATATCAAATTAAATATCAAAATTAAACTAAAATATTTAACGATAAATTAACTCTAATCTTTTCAAGTAAAGATTCATTCATTTATTATATAAATTTTTAATAAATATATATTTTACATAAAATTTTTATCCAGATTTTTATTTATAGAAATAAATCTGATTAATTTGGTGAATGTGGTTGATTTTTTTTTTCTTACAAATTGGGATTTTCTGAAAAAGGCAATGGATTTTACGTAGTGATGATGTTGATCTACTTTAGACAACTTGTTTCTGTTTTGCTCTTTGTTTTCTTAAAACTATAAAAAAATGGTAGAAACGGGGGAATTAAAAAGATTGAACATTAAGCGAATTAAGAAAAGGATAATGTAACCTTCGCTCCTAAATTCGGTAAGTAGGTTTATATTGGTTACTGAATTTTTTTTATCTGTTTTCACCTTGAACGTGAAAATTGTAATTTATTTAAATTCATTTTGATTAATCACCGTGAAAAAAAAAAGATAATGGAACTTTGGCCCCTAAACTTGGCAAATAGTTCCATAATAGTTTCTGAACTTGGCAAATATGTTCATTTTGATACCTGTACTTTTTTTTGTTCACTTTGGCATTTGGACTTGACAACGAGTTTAATTTTGATCATTGATCTTGATTATAAAAATTTGATAATGTGACACTCTAAATTAGAAAAAAAAATTTAGATGATAATGTGATACAATCTCAGAGTGTCATATTCAGTGTTTCAATAATCGAACCGATGGTTGAATGAGTTAGACCATCAATTCTCGATTCAACCAGTTCGATCATCGAACCAATAGTAGTTAAATAAATAATTAAAAATTCATAATCTAAAAAAGTTTGTGCCACATCATCAAACTTTTAGGTTTTTCAAGTCAATGGATCAAAATCGACGTAGTTGTTAAGTTCAAGTGTCAAAGTGTACCAAGAAAAAGTATAGGTACCAAAACGAACCTAATTGTCAAGTTTAAGGGCAAGGGCTAATGTGTACCTACTTGTCGAGTTATGTAACATCCCAAAATAGGGCCTAAACGGAATAGTGGTTGCGAAACCACAAATCCGAGGTAGAAAAATTTATTTTATTATTATTTTAAGGTTCATGGTATGATTGCATGATTGTGTGAAAATTTCGTGATGAAATTCCATGCATAAAGTGCTTAAGTTGAGGTTAGGGACTAAATTGAATCATTTGTAAAACTTGCATTCTAGAAGTTTTTAGTATGAAATTACTTTGGAATATTAATTAGGAGGGTTTAAATAACAATTTGACCAATTTTAAGTTCATGGACAAAAATTAGGACATGGAAGGAATTTGTGAAAGTTTAGTAAGGAGGGGTAATTTGGTCATTTGGATATTAAATGAATTAAATAGGGAAAAATAACACAAAAATGGTCATCTTCTCAATTAGTTTCTGCCGATTTTTGCTCTCCTCCATAGCTGGGGTTTCTTCAACTTTCAAGCTTCATAGTAAGTGATTCCAAGCCCCGTTTTTAATGATCTTTACGTTTTTGAAGTCCCGGTAACTTGATTAAGCTTATTCTAGCAATAATTCAGCCTAGGGTTCACATTTGGAAAAATACCCATGGCTGAAATTTGTGTATTTTGGTGTTTTATGATAGAATATGAGGTTTTAAATTATGTTAAACAACTTATGCTACTCGGTTTTAAGTGAAAACGAGTAAAAGGGCTTAAATTGGAAAAAAATACCAATAGTCATAAGTATATGTTAGAGTGTGATTTTGATATTGCCATAGAAGGGAAAAATGATCAGCATGTCATAAAACATAAGAAAATAGGATGAAGTTTAATTTACGAGCCTTGGGGTAAAAGTGCAAATATGTGAAAGTTTAGGGGTAAAAATATAATTTTACAAAAGTTTGGGTCAAGGACTGTTTTAATAAATGTGAATATTAAATAAGTTAAAATTTCTATTATAGATCAAGAAGAACGAAATTCGGGAGTAGATCGGGGAAAAGAAAAAGTAAAGGACTAAATTGTAAAGTTTAGTCACATTTTGTATCAAGGTAAGTTTACAGTAAATAAATGCAATATTCTTTTATTTTACATTATTATTGTCAATTTCCAGCATTTATATATTTATGTTATGAAAATATTTAAAGTCGAATTTAAGGTGAAGTGACAGAGGAAAAGTGTTAGAAAGCTCCGGTTGAACCCTAGGAATGTTAGGATATTAGGGTTGACAGGACAGAACAGAAATGAGCCATGTAAGTCCATATTAGAAATATGGCTTTGGAGACAGGATTGAGCCATGTAAGTCCATATTATATATGGCATTGGAGACAGGAATAATTCATGTAAGTCCATGTTAAAGACGTGGCATTGGCAGGATATTGATAGACAGGAACGACCCTAGTATCCTTAGTATTCCGAGTGGTTCAACGGGTCAGGGTACGAGTTAAATTACAGTGAATTAACAGCAAGGGAAAAGTAGATTATATTTATGAAAACGGAAAGGTCAGGTAAGAAAGAAGGTAAGGGAATAAAGAAGAAGATAGAAATTGAGAAGTAAAGAAATTTATGATGTTAGATGATATTATGCATAATTATCCATTATGTTGAATGTTGTGATTTATTTGCTTGTAAGCTTACTAAGCCTAGTGCTTAATCTCTTTATTTTCTTCTTCTTAAAGTACTTATCTAGTCACTCGGGGATCGAAGGAAACGTCGGAGGCCGATCACACTATCAAAGAAATAACTCGGTATAACTAGACGTTTTGTTTTGGGTATGGCATGTATAGAAACTTAGCTACTTTTGGTATAATATGAATAATGAGTGATGTGTAAGTAGTTGATGATGTATGGTTATTAAAATGATTAAGGATGAAGGTGTTTGTTGTTATGAAAGATTAGGTGATAAATTATGCATGGAAATCATAAAAGGATAAAATTTTGCAAAAAAAAACAGAATTCAGGTAGCACAGTGACGTGAATTTGAAAAATCACCCAAGATAGTATAAAATGAATTAGAGGGTTAATGATATATGGAATTAAAGCTTGTTGAGTCTATTTTCATGGAAAAATAACGGTGTAGGAAAAGAAATTTATATTTTAAGATATGTGAATTTTAGTAAGATAGGGTCAGAACTATTTTTGGAGTCCCCTAATCTGAGTTTAGAAAATAATTACAAATTGTACAAAAATGGTTATGAGTTGAAATTTACATGCTTAGATTCCTTAATGAGTCTATTTTCTATAGAAACAAGTAAGAACTTCATATGAAAATCCTATAGCGAGAAAACTTATTTTTAGTGACTAGAGGTCAGGGCAGTCTGGTGGTGACACAGGGGAGACTTTAACTAATAAACTGTACTAATTTGCTGAACAAAAAATTCTAAAAATTTTATGGTGAGTAGATATATGAGTCTAGTTTCAGGGAAAATTTACGGGATTAAATTTCGAGTTCTTTAGCTCAAGTTATAATTAATTTAGTAACTGCTGTGCGACTAGACAGATTTGCTGCGAATAATGAAATAAATTTTCAAACCTAGTTTTTATGCTCCGAACTGGTAAGATAAGCCAAGTAATGCCTCATGCTCGACTCCAGAAACGGTCTCGGGTAAGGGGTGTTACATTTATTGGTATCAGAGCCAGGTTTAGTCGGTTCTCGGAACAGTTAGTGTGAGAAAAAGTCTAGCTATACATGCCATACTTGTATTTTGATAGTGTGACGACTCCTGACAATTTTTTTTTAATAAACATTTTGTTTTATAGTAATGGATCCCGGGCGAGCTGGTGATGATGATGTAGAAAGTAATGCGCCTGCTTCCACAGAAGGGGCAGCGCCATCTGAGAATAGGCCAGTAATAGTTGATCAGGGAGGAGTGACTCGAGAAGCTCTCTTCCGAGCTTTGAATGATTTGTTTGCCGAGTTCGTTCGTACGAATCCGGCAGTTAGACCTCCACCCCCTCATGATTCTCAGGCTACCCATGCAGCTCAAGCTTCCCTAGTCACAGGTACAATGGTAAGAGAAAAGCCACCAGTTGATAGAATCAGGAAACAAGGGGCAGAAGAGTTCCGAGCAACAAAAGATGATGATGCAGAAAGAGCAGAATTTTGGTTAGAAAATACTATCAGAGTCTTCGACGAATTATCTTGTACACCCGAGGAGTGTATGAAATGTGTAGTATCACTTCTTAGAGACTCAGCCTACTACTGGTGGAAGACACTTGTATCAGTTGTACCGAAAGAGAGGGTCACTTGGGATTTCTTTCAGGAAAAATTTACGGATCTTAATTTTGAGTTTTGAAACTCGAGAAATGAATTTTTAAGCAACCATGACGCAGAAAAACAGTTTATTCCAAAAATTAAAATAAGTGGTTTAGAGTTGTTTAAAAGGTAAGATAAGTTTAGTAACACCTCAAGCTTGACTCCGGTGACGGTTTCGGGTGTGGGGGTGTTACATTATCTTTCAATTCTTTCAATTCCAACGGAGCCATTCTATAAGGAGCAATAGAAATGGGCGTAGTACCTGGAATCAACTCAATACCAAACTCAACTTCTCTAACAGGAGGCAAACTTGGTAGTTCTTCCGGAAACACATCGGGAAACTCACATACCACAGGCACTGATTCAATTTTCAATTCTGGATCTTTAGTGTTTAACACATAAAAATCTCAGTTGCAAGAATTAACATATAAAGGCTTGGTAAGACCCAGTAGTTCACCATGGGGTGCACCAGTGCTATTTGTGAAAAAGAAAGACGGATCGATGAGATTATGCATAGATTATCGGCAACTTAACAAGGTAACAGTAAAGAACAAGTATCTATTGCCTAGAATTGATGATTTGTTTGATCAATTGAAGGGAGCTACTGTGTTTTCCAAGATAGATTTGAGATCCGGATACTATCAGTTGCGAGTTAAAGAGTCAGATGTCCTGAAGACTGCTTTTCGGACTAGGTATGGTCATTATGAGTTCCTTGTGATTCCATTTGGCTTGACTAATGCTCATGCCATTTTCATGGACTTAATGAACCGAATTTTCAGATCGTATTTAGATAAGTTTGTAGTTGTGTTCATTGATGATATTTTGATTTATTCTCATGATGATAACATAGAGTTTCATTTAGATAGTATCAGAGTATGTTATGCCAAGTTCAGCAAAAGTGAGTTCTGGTTACGAGAAGTTGGTTTTCTTGGACATATTGTCTTAGGTGAAGGTATTAAGGTTGATACGAGCAAGATTTTAGCCATTGTTGATTGGAAGCCTCCTAGAAATGTATCAGAAGTTAGAAGTTTTCTTGGTCTTACCGGATATTATAGACGATTTGTGGAGGGATTTTCCATGATAGCTACCCCGTTGACGAGACTGCTACGGAAGGATGTTAAGTTTGAATGGACTGAGAAGTGCCAACAAAGTTTTGATAAGTTAAAGGCATTGTTGACGGAAGCTCCTATCTTAGTACAGCCGGAACCGAGTAAAGAATTTGTGATTTACAGTGATGCATCCTTGAATGGGCTCGGTTGTATACTCATGCAGGAAGGAAAGGCAATTGCTTATGCCTCTAGACAATTGAAGCCACATGAGAAAAATTATCAGACACGTGATTTAGAGCTAGTTGCTATTGTATTTGCATTGAAGATTTGGAGACATTATTTGTATGGTGAAAGGTGACGGATATTTACCGATCATAAAAGCTTGAAATACTTGATGACTCAAAAAGATTTGAATTTGAGGCAAAGAAGATGGTTGGAATTGCTTAAAGATTATGAGTTAGTGATTGATTATCACCCAGGTAAGGCAAATGTAGTTGCTGACGCTTTAAGTAGGAAACTTTTATTTACATTGCGAGCTTTGAATACCAATTTAGCCATGTCAGATGATGGTTCTATTTTAGCTGAATTGAGAGCTAAACCGGTATTTCTTGAAGAGATTTGTGAAGCTCAGAAAAATGATAATGAGTTACAAGCTAAAAGAGCTCAATGTGAGTCAGGCATAGAATCAGATTTCTGGATTGGTTCTGATGGTTGTTTGATGTTTAGAGACAGAATTTGTGTACCAAAGAATGATGAGCTTATTCGGAAGATTTTACAGGAAGCACATAGCAGTCCTTTATCTATTCATCCAGGCAGTACAAAAATGTATAATGATTTAAAAAAATTGTATTGGTGGGTAGGAATGAAAAGAGATATTTCAGAGTTTGTTTCTAGATGCTTGATTTGTCAATAGGTAAAGGCCGAACATCAGGTACCCTCAGGATTATTGCAGCCTGTGCTAGTTCCGAAATGGAAATGGGATCGAGTTACTATGGATTTTGTGACAGGATTACCGTTTACACCGAGAAAGAAAGATGCAGTATGGGTTGTGATTGATAAGTTAACGAAGTCGGCTCATTTTATCCCAGTTCGTATGGATTATTCACTTGACAAGTTGGCGGAGTTGTATATTTCAGAGATAGTCAGGCTACATGGGGTACCATTATCGATCATTTCAGACAGAGATCCAAGATTTACTTCACGGTTTTGGAAGAAATTACAAGAGGCTTTGGGCACAAAGTTGAGTTTTAGTACAGCTTTCCATCCTCAAACCGACGGTCAGTCAGAGAGAGTTATTCAGGTACTTGAAGATATGCTTAGATGTTGTGTATTAGAATTTCAAGGTAGTTGGGAAAAATACTTACCATTGGTAGAGTTTGCCTATAATAATAGTTACCAGTCAAGTTTGAAAATGACACCTTATGAAGCTTTGTATGGACGTAAATGCCGTACACCTTTATATTGGACAGAGCTTAAAGAAAGCCAGATTTACGGGGTTGATCTAGTTAAAGAAACAGAAGAAAAAGTGAAAGTTATCAGAAATTGTTTAAAAGCAGCTTCAGACAAGCAGAAGTCGTATGCAGATTTAAAAAGAAAAGAGATCGAATATCAAGTTGGTGACAAAGTTTTTTTGAAAGTATCCCCGTGGAAGAAAGTTCTCAGATTTGGCAAGAAAGGCAAACCAAGTCCACGTTTTATTGGACCGTTTGAAGTAATTGAGAGAGTCGGACCATTAGCATATCGGTTAGCTTTGCCGATTGAGTTAGAGAAGATTCATAATGTATTTCATGTGTCTATGCTACGTCGTTATCGTTCAGATCCATCACATGTGATTTCTCAGACAGAGGTTGAGATTCAGCCAGACATGACTTACGGTGAAGAACCGGTAAAGATTCTAGCTCGAGAGGTAAAGCAATTAAGGAATAAAAGTATTGCACTTGTGAAAGTACTATGGAATAGACACGGGGTAGATGAGGCTACATGGGAACCCGAAGAGGATATGCGAAAACAGTACCCAAATCTCTTCACAGGTAAGATTTTCGGGACGAAAATCCCTAAAAGGGGGAGAAATGTAACATCCCAAAATAGGGCCTAAACGGAATAGTGGTTGCGAAACCACAAATCCGAGGTAGAAAAATTTATTTTATTATTATTTTAAGGTTCATGGTATGATTGCATGATTGTGTGAAAATTTCGTGATGAAATTCCATGCATAAAGTGCTTAAGTTGAGGTTAGGGACTAAATTGAATCATTTGCAAAACTTGCATTCTAGAAGTTTTTAGTATGAAATTACTTTGGAATATTAATTAGGAGGGTTTAAATAACAATTTGACCAATTTTAAGTTCATGGACAAAAATTAGGACATGGAAGGAATTTGTGAAAGTTTAGTAAGGAGGGGTAATTTGGTCATTTGGATATTAAATGAATTAAATAGGGAAAAATAACACAAAAATGGTCATCTTCTCAATTAGTTTCTGCCGATTTTTGCTCTCCTCCATAGCTGGGGTTTCTTCAACTTTCAAGCTTCATAGTAAGTGATTCCAAGCCCCGTTTTTAATGATCTTTACGTTTTTGAAGTCCCGGTAACTTGATTAAGCTTATTCTAGCAATAATTCAGCCTAGGGTTCACATTTGGAAAAATACCCATGGCTGAAATTTGTGTATTTTGGTGTTTTATGATAGAATATGAGGTTTTAAATTATGTTAAACAACTTATGCTACTCGGTTTTAAGTGAAAACGAGTAAAAGGGCTTAAATTGGAAAAAAATACCAATAGTCATAAGTATATGTTAGAGTGTGATTTTGATATTGCCATAGAAGGGAAAAATGATCAGCATGTCATAAAACATAAGAAAATAGGATGAAGTTTAATTTACGAGCCTTGGGGTAAAAGTGCAAATATGTGAAAGTTTAGGGGTAAAAATATAATTTTACAAAAGTTTGGGTCAAGGACTGTTTTAATAAATGTGAATATTAAATAAGTTAAAATTTCTATTATAGATCAAGAAGAACGAAATTCGGGAGTAGATCGGGGAAAAGAAAAAGTAAAGGACTAAATTGTAAAGTTTAGTCACATTTTGTATCAAGGTAAGTTTACAGTAAATAAATGCAATATTCTTTTATTTTACATTATTATTGTCAATTTCCAGCATTTATATATTTATGTTATGAAAATATTTAAAGTCGAATTTAAGGTGAAGTGACAGAGGAAAAGTGTTAGAAAGCTCCGGTTGAACCCTAGGAATGTTAGGATATTAGGGTTGACAGGACAGAACAGAAATGAGCCATGTAAGTCCATATTAGAAATATGGCTTTGGAGACAGGATTGAGCCATGTAAGTCCATATTATATATGGCATTGGAGACAGGAATAATTCATGTAAGTCCATGTTAAAGACATGGCATTGGCAGGATATTGATAGACAGGAACGACCCTAGTATCCTTAGTATTCCGAGTGGTTCAACGGGTCAGGGTACGAGTTAAATTACAGTGAATTAACAGCAAGGGAAAAGTAGATTATATTTATGAAAACGGAAAGGTCAGGTAAGAAAGAAGGTAAGGGAATAAAGAAGAAGATAGAAATTGAAAAGTAAAGAAATTTATGATGTTAGATGATATTATGCATAATTATCCATTATGTTGAATGTTGTGATTTATTTGCTTGTAAGCTTACTAAGCCTAGTGCTTAATCTCTTTATTTTCTTCTTCTTAAAGTACTTATCTAGTCACTCGGGGATCGAAGGAAACGTCGGAGGCCGATCACACTATCAAAGAAATAACTCGGTATAACTAGACGTTTTGTTTTGGGTATGGCATGTATAGAAACTTAGCTACTTTTGGTATAATATGAATAATGAGTGATGTGTAAGTAGTTGATGATGTATGGTTATTAAAATGATTAAGGATGAAGGTGTTTGTTGTTATGAAAGATTAGGTGATAAATTATGCATGGAAATCATAAAAGGATAAAATTTTGCAAAAAAAAACAGAATTCAGGCAGCACAGTGACGTGAATTTGAAAAATCACCCAAGATAGTATAAAATGAATTAGAGGGTGAATGATATATGGAATTAAAGCTTGTTGAGTCTATTTTCATGGAAAAATAACGGTGTAGGAAAAAGAAATTTATATTTTAAGATATGTGAATTTTAGTAAGATAGGGTCAGAACTATTTTTGGAGTCCCCTAATCTGAGTTTAGAAAATAATTACAAATTGTACAAAAATGGTTATGAGTTGAAATTTACATGCTTAGATTCCTTAATGAGTCTATTTTCTATAGAAACAAGTAAGAACTTCATATGAAAATCCTATAGCGAGAAAACTTATTTTTAGTGACTAGAGGTCAGGGCAGTCTGGTGGTGACACAGGGGAGACTTTAACTAATAAACTGTACTAATTTGCTGAACAAAAAATTCTAAAAATTTTATGGTGAGTAGATATATGAGTCTAGTTTCAGGGAAAATTTACGGGATTAAATTTCGAGTTCTTTAGCTCAAGTTATAATTAATTTAGTAACTGCTGCGCGACTAGACAGATTTGCTGCGAATAATGAAATAAATTTTCAAACCTAGTTTTTATGCTCCGAACTGGTAAGATAAGCCAAGTAATGCCTCATGCTCGACTCCAGAAACGGTCTCGGGTAAGGGGTGTTACAAGTTAAGTGGCCAAAAGTTATATTATCCCCATTTTTTTTCACTATCATTAACAAAATGGGTTTAAATGAATAACGATTTTCAAATTTAGAGGTCAAAGTAGATAAAAAAAGTTTAGGGACCAATGTGATTCTACTTACCAAGTTCAAGGACCAAGACTTACATTAAGGGATAAAAATGATAGATGTCGAGTAAAAAAATATAATGTGGAATATGATTTTATAACAATACCTCTACGCTCTAGATCGCGGTGATGAATGACATGGATATTACGCCATGTATTGATGGGAGAACTACACCTAAGGTTCATAAATTATTAGTAAGTTTATATTTTGGTTATTCAACTTCAAAATGTTATAAAATGATCATTGAACTGTTCAAAAAATTTCAATTAAGTCACTAAACTATTCAAAAAAAATTATTTAGTCATTGGGTTATTGAGTCACTAGATCCAAGTCGATCTGATGGTTAATGTTGGAGATCGAAGAAGAAAGTTGCTTAGATTTTAGTTTGTAGATTCGTGATGTTAAAAAATGTTTCATGAAAAACCAAATGGTGAAATAGAAAACGAATGAGAGCTTTTGATTCGTGCAAGTGATGCGAATAAAATCTTTTTTTGACATTGTGATTTTAACAACCATGTGACTTAAATGAAAACTTTTAAACTGTTCAATAACCGTTTTATATCTTTTTTGAAGTTAAGTAACTAAAATGTAAACTTACTAAAGTTTAGCGATATTGAGAGTAGTTTACCCTAAGTTTAAATAAAATAATATTTAAATATTAAATATGAATTATGACCAGGCCCGGCCGTCCAATTTTATAAAATCTCTATTCAAGGCCTAATTGGTATACCAGATCTATGACCCAATATGGGCAAAATTAGGAAACATGACCCGACCCGAATTTGCCCAACCGTGAAATCTGAAATTTCAAAATTGCCATCTGCTTTTTTACGAACACTCACCATCCCTTTCTCCCGTTCACACAGTCAAAAAATGGGAGACAAAAAAAGATATCCTTATTATATTATAGTTACTGCGTTTTCATGAAAAAGAGAGCACAAGCTTTCAATTGAATAATAATAGTAATAATAATGATATAATCAACCAAAAAAATCAAACAAATAAAAATTGCAGAGAGAAAAAAAGACCGAAGCGGTTCCTCCGTTTGGTGATGGTTAATGCTTTTATCCGCGTTACCGATAGGGAGAAGAAGAAGCAAAAGGGAAGGCAAAATTCAAATCGAGATTTCAGCTTCGACTTAACCGCCGTTTTCCCGTACATCGCCATTTTCATGCTATTTTTCTCAACCGGCGACGGCATTGAAGGTTTACGAAAATGGATCTTATTCGCGGAAGCTAGCACCGCCGGCGGTGGCGGCGGCGGTGGCTTCTGGTCTTATTACTCTGTGGTTTCGCCTTCTGGCATAGCCATCGCCGTCACTGCCATGGCCGGTATCGCTCTCGCTGCTACCATCGTTTATTCTCGAAGGTAAGGAAAAATAAATGCTATGTCCTCGTAAATTATAGCTTTGTTATTGTTCCAATCGCGTTCGTGATTACGCGGCATAGGGTGCTTAGATTGATTTTTTTAAAAAATAAAAATTGTTAATTAGGGAATTTATTTAGATTTCGATATGCTTACGGAATAGATAAATAGCATTTCCGTTTGGTAAGCCGTTAATTGAGAATCCTATGGCGAAGTCACACATCTTCGTCGGCCATCGCCATCATCATCATCGACATCACGGTGTCGAATACTTATTCTTCATTGTCATCTCCATCGTCATTCTTCTTCCGACTGATCGTCGAATACTTATCCCCTTTAGTTTTCTTTCTTTTATATTTTTGGTTCTTAGATCTCCACCATAAAATAGTCGAATTAATATCATCACCGTCATGATTCATAGGTTCTTTTATAGGAGTTCGATTCCAATCCCATCTGCTCATCCTCTCTCAAGAGGTTCTGAATGTGATTATTATTTTAAAGCTGTAACTCTTTAGTTCTGTTGTTGTGCTTCTTTTCATTTTTCGGTTGCAGTGAAGGTCCCTTTCAGCTTCAGAATTGAATTGCTGAGTGAAATTCGAAATAGACATTGGAGTATAATGTTACAGTTTTGGTTCATATGTTAATGGCACTTTATCATAGCTGTTCATTAGGATATTTAGTTGTTGCGGTTGAATTGTGATTGTTGTTTGTTCTCATCTTTGTTTCCAACAGTTACACACCCTGTTAGTGATTGCAATTACTCTTGCACTCATTTCTATTTGCAGAAGTAGTTGAGATTTTTCGCTTACTTGCCTTTAGTCTTCTACATAAATTATCTTCTTTGTATCTACACAGCTATTAGCATTGCTCTGTTGGGTGTTTTACAAATTTTGTTTCATGTGATGCATTTCATTTCTTTTAAGTGTATAGACATATAGAGTGTATTTCATAGATCGAGAGCTAACAAAAAATTATACCTGTTATTTTATGAATTTATCCAAAATGCTAATAATTGCTATTCATATTATTGCATCAGTACTTTTGTTTCTTTCTGTAGGGGTAGCCTGAAATCACCCTGGGCCCTTAGAAAAAGAAAATATGCCCTTCAACCTAAACAATGGAAAAGTTTATTCACGCCGGATGGGAAACTTGGTGATGGTGGTGTCAAGTTTCTGAAGAAAGTTCGAAGTGGAGTATGTTATTAATCTTGTTTCAGGCTTATTTGCCTTCTGTTCCATCTGGTTTAGTCTGTTTTAGGGATATGTTATTGCTGTTTGAGGTATCATTCTTTTCATTTTGAATGCAGGGTGTTGATCCAAGTATTAGAGCAGAGGTATGGCCATACCTCCTTGGAGTGTAAGATTCATATACTTTTACTCTTTATGTACCACTTTATACTTTGACTCAAATAGTCCTTTCTGCTTCTTGGAACTCTTAAACCTCAAGGTTAAATTGTTCCTTTCCAATTACTGGCTAGTTTCCTAATTCTTTATTTTTTCTAAGGAATCATTGTATGATCTTTCTATCATATCTTGGTGCTTTACAGACTTTTCATTGTCTCAATGATTCTTCTGTAGATGGATGTTTAAACAAATTTTATCTTGTTAGTTGTTAATCACTTTGGAAGTAAGAGAAGGGAAAATGGAGTGTTTAGTGCATTTATTTGATTTGTCTGCGCCAAGGATCTATTTTAGGCTTGTTTCCTTGCTGCTTTAGTTTTTTATTCATTTGTAGTTATTTGTCATATTAACCACGTATCAGGTCATAAATGACCAGTTACACCAACTAACTGTGATGTCTGCATGCTTAACAGATATGACCTCAACAGTTCAAAGGAAGAAAGAGACTCCATTAGAAGACAGAAAAGGTTCATCAGCAATTCTTTGTTTCTGTTACGTTCTTCCTGTTTTTGTTCTTTCTATCTTTTATTTTTCCTTCTTTTTTTGGAGGGATTTTATTTGGCTACTTCTTTCTGATGCAGAAAAGAGTTTGAAAGATTGCGGAAACGGTGCCGCCAAATTCTTAAACGTATTGAGAATAGCTCTACAGTTAAGGAAACTGCTGGAAACAACTGCAATGAAGACAGTGAGGATTTAGGTCAAGTTGTTGATTCTTCAGGCTTAGAGGATGTGGTTAGTGGTGGAAGGTCAACTGAGGGAGAAAGTCCCATGGTTGATGATTCTGAGAATAGCTCAAAGGTTAAGGAAACTGCTGGAAACAACTGCAATGAAGACAGTGAGGATTTAAGTCAAGTTGTTGATTCTTCAGGCTTAGAGGATGTGGTTAGTGGTGGAAGGTCAACTGAGGGAGAAAGTCCCATGGTTGATGATTCTGAGAATAGCTCTAAGGTTAAGGAAACTGCTGGAAACAACTGCAATGAAGACAGTGAGGATTTAAGTCAAGTTGTTGATTCTTTAGGCTTAGAGGATGTGGTTAGTGATAGAAGGTCAACTAAGGGAGAAAATCCCATGGTTGATGATTCTGATCGCCCTCCGCGTGATCAAAGTCATCAGACCCTTGTATCTTCTGACTCAGATTCGGAGGGAGGTATTGATAAGAGTGAAATTACTTGTGAAGACGATTCTCCTGGTGAGACAGAATCCTCTGGTTCCAATACCTCTGATGAAGATGAAAACATACCCCTCTTTGCCTCAGAAATAACAGAGGAAAATAATATTGATAAAGATGATAATTCCTCTGCCTCCCGTATAAAAAGCAGGTCAAAATCCCATGCGGATGAAGATTTTGCCACATGGCAGAGAATCATCCGTGTTGATGCTGTGAGGGCAAATGATGAATGGATTGCTTACTCTTCAACTCAGGCATTGGTATCAGAAATGAAAGCATACCAGTTAGCTGAGAGTGTTGGCTTGAAGGAATATGATCACCTAGAGCCCTGCAGGATTTATCATGCTGCTCGTCTTGTTGCTATACTTGAGGCCTATACCCTTTATGATCCCGAGATAGGTTATTGCCAAGGAATGAGCGATCTGCTCTCTCCCATCATTTCAGTGGTAGAGGATGATTCTGAAGCCTTCTGGTGCTTTTCAGGTTTCATGAAAAAGGCTCGTCACAATTTCCGGCTTGATGAAGTGGGCATTAGAAGACAGTTAAACATCGTGTCCAAGATTATCAAGTGTAAGGATAGTCATTTATATAGGCACCTGGAGGAGCTTCAAGCAGAAGATTGCTTCTTTGTGTATAGAATGGTTGTAGTTCTTTTCAGGAGGGAGTTAAGCTTCGAGCAGACTCTTTGCCTCTGGGAAGTGGTCTGGGCAGACCAGGCAGCAATTCGTGCTGGTATTACAAAGACCAGTTGGGGGAGGATGAGACTTAGAGCTCCACCTACAGATGATCTTTTGCTTTATGCAATCGCAGCTTGTGTTTTGCAAAGGAGGAAGCTAATCATAGAGATGTATAGCAGCATGGATGAGATAATGAGAGAATGCCATAGTATGGCTGGACGACTGGATGTCTGGAAGCTTCTCGATGATGCCCATGGCTTGGTGGTCAACCTGCATGACAAGATTTAGTATTATGCTCTGCCTTTTCCTTCTTATTTCAATCAATTTCCTTCACTAATTCTTTTTCAAATTTTCCTCGACTCTCACAATATTTAGGGACCCGAGGTACTTTACATTTCTGCTTGAAACAAGCGACTGATATAGCCAAACTCCATGTAACAAGTAAGTTATGAGATTATATTTACTATATGATGTATTGCCCATGCTCGAGCTTTATCTTAGAGTGACGGTGCAACGCTGAAAAATCAGCAGTTTAGAATGTTTAAGTTTGCTTTGCAATTATGGAATTACAGAACCTTGCACCTTTACTTTTCTCCTTTTGCTTCTGTTCTTTGCCATTGCTGTTCTAGTTTCTGTTTGAATTTGTGATTTTTTAATTCAGTACATAGCTGTATAAGTGTGTGTATATATATATATATCTGAATAAACATTCTGCAAGGCCTGTAACCATGCCTTTTGCCGCTAGGCGCAAATAGTGCCACTTTCCGTAGTTACAGTCCATGTTTATGTCGATAAGACAAGCCCCCCATATGCATTGCATAATGGCAGAAAATGGAAGCAACAATTCATCAACAGCCAAATAGTACCATTTGAGCTTAAGGGAACATGATGGGGGAATCACAATAATTGATTTGCATAGCTAATGTTTACATATCCACCAATGCCTAATCGTCTATCCACATGGGGGATTGATTCTCTTATGAAAAACTTGCTTTTGTTTTGAGGTCAGTAGATGACTTGGAGCATCTGAACCGGATTAGACCGGCCACGGTATTGATCCGGAGAATGGCATTGAATTGGATAAATCAGGAATTGGTGCAGACTAGTTAAACCGGCAATTTAACAGTATGTTTTTAAGGTTTTTTTTTATATATTTTTAATTGAATCAGTAGCTTCATCAATTTAACCACCGATCCGATTTTAAAATCATTGATGAAACCTTGTCTTTTCCCATGAAAGCTATGAGAATGTCTTAGTTACCTGTTTTTCAGCTTTTGTTCCTCGCTTTGCCATGCCTGGATGGATAAGTGGGATTTAGAGTGTATGTCTCTTGGTTACCTGTTTTTCGGTTTTTTTCATCGCTTTGCCATGCATGGATGGATAATTAGATATTAATGTGGATTTAGAGTGTGTTTAGTAGAGAAAAAAGCATAAAAAATTGTACTATTAATAAAAATAAATTACTCTATTAATAAGTTTTGGGTGCAGTAGTAATACAATAAGCTCCACTGATCAATAAAATAAACTTTTTTTTTAAAAAAAACAAACAAATTACTTTAAGAAAAGGAACAAATATATGATTTTTCCCCCATCCTATCCATTCAATCAAAGTAGTGGAGCAAGATTTAAATCCACTATAACTTATCCACAACAAATCAACCAAAAAATTGAAATGGGGTTTGTTCACATGATTCTTCCTAAACTTGCAATGCTTTAGTCCACTTTTAGGTTTTAGTCACCCTTCCTTATTATTTTAGTATTTAAAAACCTTATGATAAAGTGAAAAGAATTAAACAGTTTGATATCTAAATTAGAGATAGATATTAAAATTATATATAGATTTTGATTCAATGTATAATATCATACATGAACTTTAATTTTTTGCGATTTCATATATGAAAATTTGATCGAATTCAGTTTTCACAAATCACTAACAACATTATCGAATTAGCACCATTTTAAATTAATATGCATATAGAAACAATTATTTTAATTTTAGATTGATGTATCACATACACAAACAATTATATTAATCCAATATGAAAATAAATGTATATATTCGTACAATTGAATCGAAATCAAAGTTTTATGTATACATGTGAATCACAATTCAAGTTCATATTAAAATTCATGTATCAAATTACACATTAAACCAAATTTATGTACAAATTTATTATTTATCCCTATAGATTATTGTAGGGCAATTTATTTGTTTTTTCATTGTTAGTGAGCAATCATGTTTTAACTTCGTACATTTTTTTAATTGTGTTTCAACGTGGTATAGTAATTGTAAAAAAGCTTAGTTAATAGAATAAATTTTAATTCTTTGAATAGTAGAGTATTATATGCCAATACCGACATATTTGTTAGTATAAAATAACTAAATAATTAAAAGTTATCGTGACTATTTATTTGTATAATTCTTCGAGTTGTCAATTCTTCCCCAAGATTTGGAGAAATTAATTAGGTGATTTAATTAAGTAATTATAATAGTTATCCATTATTGAGTAAGTTTTCAAACGCAACCCCCTCTATTTTAGAAACAAAGAAATAATATGGTTGATTGGATGATTTCCTAAACTCAAGGAAAATAAAATCGGAAAATAATTAAAATAAGATAATCTAAAATATATAATATAAATGGTTAAATAACTTTTTGAGGTCTAAACTTGGTAATTACTTTCATATTGGTGCCTAAATATTTTCTTGTCAAAGTTAATCTTTGAACTTGGCAATTGTTACACACCAAGATCTAATTTTTTTTTATCAAAGTTAGTCATTGATATTTACTTAAAAACGTCAAAGTTCAACTTTAATATTGGAACAATTGTTAAGTTCATGTTCTAACATGGGAATGATTACCAAGTCCAAAGATTAAGTAGGACAAAAAAGTTGAAGTTACAATGTAAAAACAATTGTTTAGTTCAAGCTCAAATATGAGAATAATTGTCAAGTTCAGAGACTAAATTGAAATAAAAAAAAGTTTAAGCCCTAATCTGAAAACTGTTGCCAAATGAAAACCCTAAACAGTAGTTTAACCCGTATATAAATTTACGGATTTTACCAAAATTAACAGAAACAAATTATTAACAAAAATAATGTTGTATATGTAAATATAGAAAACAAAATCACTGCAAAGATATCGAAATCCAAGCGGAAAAAAACAAAACGAATCAACAATTAAATTCATGAAACGAAAGCGTCAAATACACGTGTCGAAATCTGAATCACCTAGCAGCAAAACAGCCACGTCAGCACGCACTCCCTTCAGTTCTCCTATCTCTTCCCTCAGAGGCTCAAACCAGTCCCCCCCTTCCTCTATATTCGCTTCTCATGGCGGTCAACGGATCAAATAAACGCTTCACTGAATAATAATAACAACAATAATAAAGCCGTATTTTTTTTAAAAAACTTGTAGCGGTAACTCTTTTTTACTTCAATTTGCTTTGCCGGAAGCTTTGGCCGGGGATTTCTTGACGGTTATTGGTTTTGTTTTTCCGAAGTCGGTTTTGAGGCTTTAAAGGTATGAAGAGAATGGGAGGGAGTCGGAGTTACTCGGCGAATCCTAGCGATTACAAGCTTCTGGAAGAGGTTGGTTATGGCGCAAGTGCTACGGTTTATAGAGCGATCTATATTCCTTTTAACGACGTCGTAGCTATTAAGTGCTTGGATCTCGATCGCTGCAATAGTAATCTGGTTCGTTTGTTTATTTTCTTCTTTATTTAATTTATTTATTTTTTTACTGTTTCTAGTCGAATAATTGACTGTAAGTTGATTTGAAGATTTCGTTTGATTAGAATTTGATTGTGGATTTCACTGATTGTTCGTCGTTGAGTTGAATGGATTTCATAGATTCTTACTTTATTATTATTTTTAATTTGGAGTTTATTAGGTTGTGAGCGATGATTCAATTGAAGCTTTTATTTCTTGTGTTGCGTATTAGTTTGTTTCTTTAGTTTTTGATAATGCTTAGTATTTGTGCCTTCTGAATTTGCTTAATGTTAAAAGCTGTTCTTTTTTTGTTCCATCTTTAATTGTTTCTTAGAAAGCAAAAAAAGTCTGTTTATTGTTATTTGAACCATAGACTTCGAATAGTAGTGTGTGTTTTTGTGTGTGGTGTCCATAACATGAACTTTACTTTGGCCTTTTTAGTTCTAGGTTGCCTTTGCTACTGTGTGTACTTAAGATAGTCTATAAACATTCCATGGTTAATTGAAGCTGGATTTCTGCCATTGAGGAATACAGTGTCTAATGCTGGCACTGCTGATCCATGGGATCTTTTGTATTCTATCTTTCTTTCTTGTTTTGATTTTTTCTCTGAAGTTAGGAGTAGGTGCATACAGAAATTAATTACTGTCCACTTGATCTACGTGGAGATGATTCTGTTCTCACTTCTCATAGAAATTTTGCTACTTGTCTCAAGAAAGGATTGAGATATTATTGGGATTTAATTCCAAGCAGAGTAAAAGAGTTTAAAAGTTTTTTCTTGCTAGTGGTACGATTAAAATTCTGTCCTATTAAAATGTTCTCTAAACAAGGGAAACAGTGCTAATCTCTATACCTTCCTTTTCCTTTCCCTAGCTTTACTTCCTATGTCATACTTAAGCCTTAGCTCGAGTTCATGTATCCTAAATATCTGGTATGCTTGTTTGTCTCATTACTATCTGAACAAGTTATACATTTGATAATAGTAGAATGAGTCAATAGATGCATGCCACAGTTATCTTATTTTTGGTTGTTGAAGTCTGTAATAAGAGAAGTTGTTAGAGGCTCTGCAACTTGTAGAAGCATGTGTGGTATAGTTTAGCTCTCTTGTTCTATATCTTCTACTCTTCATATTAGTGGACAGCTTCTCTTTGTACTGTAATCCCTGGCTCTTGTGTGGCTGTCTTGATAGCTAATGGTCCTTTGCAGGATGACATACGCAGGGAAGCTCAAACAATGAGTTTGATTGATCACCCAAATGTTATTCGGGCATATTGTTCCTTTGTAGTTGACCGTAGCCTTTGGGTAGTCATGCCCTTCATGTCAGAGGGTTCTTGTTTGCACCTCATGAAGATAGCTTATCCTGAAGGTTTTGAGGAGCCTGCTATTGGTACTATTCTGAAAGAAACTCTTAAGGCTTTGGATTATCTTCATCGACAAGGACATATTCATCGGGATGTTAAGGTCAGTGCACCATTTAAGTTCACATTGTTCTATTCACATTAATCTGTTATTGTTTTGATTTGAGTTTTTTTTTAAATTATAGGCTGGGAACATACTGCTTGATAACAATGGCACTGTAAAGCTTGCTGACTTTGGTGTTTCAGCTTGCATGTTTGATTCAGGAGATAGACAGCGTTCTAGAAACACCTTTGTTGGAACCCCTTGCTGGTGAGCTATCTTTGTCGAGTCTCTATTCAACTCCACTGATGCCACTGACAGTTTTCTTTCTTTATTTTTTTATTTTTTTTTATTTTTTTAAATTTTCATGGTTTGAGATTCCAATTTATCCTTGCCTGCAGGATGGCACCAGAGGTCTTGCAGCCCGGAAGTGGATATAACTCCAAGTCAGTTTTTAATTCGTGTTTAAGATTTTAAAAAGTATTTAAGGTCTTGAAGTTTTACTTAAATGCATATTATCACATAAATGATTCAGACATATTAGCGTACACAAGTATTTTCTGCTTCTGGTTAGCTAGGGCTGCTTGTGTGTTCGAAACTATGAGGTCTTCTGATTTTGATTTGAGTGATATCTATGTTTTTTCCAAAACTCAAAATTTCACTTTATCCATGCATCATGGCTTATTATTAGTATCTATGCTCCTCAAGCTGCCAATTGCATGTACATTGCAATGCTTAAATATTTAAATGGTACTACAGAAGACTGGTTAATGGAAGTTATGCTTGGGTTTGTTGAATTAGGCTTGGATGCATAATTTTGTAGTTTCATTAAATGGCCGCATTTTTTGCACCAGGGCTGATATATGGTCATTTGGCATAACAGCATTGGAGTTGGCTCATGGTCATGCACCTTTTTCAAAATATCCACCAATGAAGGTATCAAATACCCATTGAAAGTCTAGCAAGAATTTAGATAAATACTGCATAGTGGAGGGTTTGGTAGTATGAGCTCTTAATGAATGCTTAAATATGTTTTACAGCTGTTCTTTCTAACAATAACAGGTTCTCCTGATGACCATACAAAATGCTCCACCAGGACTAGATTATGATCGAGATAAGAAGTTCTCTAAGGTATTGCTAATCTTTCTGGTTATTTGTCATCATGTAAATAAAAAATGGTGTTAATGGTGTTTTTGAATTGCTTGCTTGGCATAGCAAGTTTCTAATTAAAGGACTTCCAGTTTTGTTCAGTCTTTTAAAGAAATGGTAGCAATGTGCCTGGTTAAAGATCAAACGAAGAGGCCAACTGCAGAGAAATTATTAAAGCACTCCTTTTTCAAGCATGCAAAACCTCCTGAGCTTTCTCTGAAGAAATTATTTACTGATCTGCCACCACTTTGGAATCGTGTGAAAGCCCTTCAGGTTTCTGATCCCAATGCCATTTTGCTTTAATTTCCATAGTATTTGTCTAATGCTTTTTTTATACAAAATTTTACAGCTTAAAGATGCTGCACAACTTGCTCTAAAGAAAATGCCTTCAGCAGAACAAGAAGCTTTATCACAGGTTAGATATCATCAGTCATACGCCATTTTCATCTTAAATTAGATTTACCATTTTTTTCTGATAATATTTCTGTTTAACTGTCGGGTTGACCATTCGGGGACATTTGTGTTTTCTCACTGTTGAGGGTGTTATCTTTTTTTGCTTGTCAGAGTGAGTACCAAAGAGGAGTTAGTGCCTGGAATTTTGATATCGAGGATTTGAAAGCACAAGCATCTCTGGTAGGCAAATGTTTAGTTTTAACCTTTAATAGTAAGATTTTAATGCATACATATAGTATTGAAAGCCATTTCTTTGTTAGTTACATCAATTACATGGTTTATGCTAATTTTTCACTTTAACGTGCTAAGGTGCGTGATGATGATGATATTCATGAGTGCAAAGATGATGAGAGCTTGAAATCAAGCCCTGGTCATAAGGTCAGCAGTTGTACTTTTTGCCCTTGGCAGTTTGTGAAGTGTATAAAATACTACTTTTTCTACTTAAGCAAGAAATTGTATGTCTTTTCTTATTTGCCTTTTATAGCAAACTACGTTAATTTACTCTTGGTGTTGGCTGACAGGCTGCAGCTTACTGTGAATCTAGTTTGGGAAAGCTGAATTTAGATAGGGAAGTATCTCTGGTTGAATTTGGAGGACCAAGGAGCGTTGACTCAATACAGCCTGATTGCTTGAATGAGACAGGAAAGAATTTGGATTGTGATAGAGTTGAGAAGGGTTTGAGGAAAAATGGATCAAACATTGATGTTATGGCATCGACTTCAGAAAAGGATGTTGATTTGGCCAAGGCTAAAGCAGTGAAACCCAGGCAAACCCAAAGTGGGCCACTTACAACTGGTCCTGTTCTTAATCATTCATCTTCAGATCGGGTTCGTAACTCAGAAAGGTTGGTCATGCTTCATAGTGGGTTGGCTTTTCAATTTAATTTGTCTCCTTTACAAGTTTATAAAGTGATCTCAACTTTTTCTTTTTCACCAATTAATTGCTAGCTGATGATTTTTATGCATAAACATGTTTAGAACATTTGGTTCTAATTGTTTTGTCACACCGACTATAACATATGGGGAGGTGACTCAATCTGCTTTTTATTTTTTAATATAGTTTCTTGTGTTATTGCTTTGGTCTTGCTATAGTTGGGAATTGAAGGATGAGAAACAAAATGGTTTACTGTTGCATTGCTCACATGTGTGATTAATCTCATATCTGTGTTAACTTTAGAAAATAATTTAAATATCATCAGAGATGTAGGAGAAAACTGTAGATGATGAGCTAACGGCCTGCTAATATCAGGTTTGAAAATGAAAATTTACCTGCCAATGAGAAAGTTTGCCAAGTTCATAAAGCACCAAGTTTTAGTGGTCCATTGATGCTTCCTAATCGAGCATCTGCTAACAGCTTATCAGCTCCTATTAAGTCTTCAGGAGGTAACAAACTCATGGCATTTAGAATCATTGCTTTTGTTTTTTTCACCACCACCGCCACCAGTGGCTGCTATTGCGGATATATATTGTAGAATACTTTTTCTCCTTTGACAGGGTTTAGGGAATCTTTGGATGAGAAGTCAAAGGCTAATCTGGTGCAAATAAAAGGTCGATTTTCAGTAACATCAGAAAATTTAGATCTTGTAAAGGTAAGGTTTGATTTTAGTACTTTTTTCTAAAAGGTCAATTTTAATGCTATTTTTGTTTGTCTGTGCAACTTTACTAACCGGATAATATTCTTTAGGATATTCCTTTAAGTTCAGTTTCACGTCGATCTTCACAGGTGAGTTATTGGTCTTCGCTTAATACCCTTGTATTAACAGTATTAATTGTCAACTTCTTACTGGATGCTCTGTTTCTTCTCAAGTTTCAGACTTCACCTCTCAGAAAGTCTGCTAGCGTTGGTGATTGGATGTTTGAATCCAAACAAGTGGTTCGTGTACACCACCTTCTTTCAACGTCATTGGCTGTGAATTTATGTTTATTTCATTTTTTTATAATATCTACATCTTGAAGCTTAAGGATCTCTTATAGATGGAGGATCTCGGGTTAAGGTGTGTGTGCAGAGTATAAGGTGTAGCACAAAATAGGAGAAAGTGCCTCACTGTCTTCCGGGGGAGGCACCTTTATTGAGGCACACACCTTCATAATATTAAAAAAATTATAACATGTGTTGTCATCAAATATAAATTCATCTCATCTTGTATGTGGCTTCATCTATCTGGTAGTGGAACATGTTAACCCACTTCTTAGTCGTTTGCTTATAGTTTTATCAATTTTCCCTGTTTTTCAGCCTACCAGTCAATCCCCCAAGGATTTAACCAACGGTAACGTGCCCGCATCAATTCTTATGACTAACCTTCAAAATCTTTTCCAGCAAACCTCACTTCAACAGGTAAAGACTTAAGCTCGGGACAATCACATTGCTGATAGAATGTTTACCTTATAATTATTCATGTTCTCACTGGAAATTCTTTTTGGAATGCTAGGATCTCATCGTGAATTTGTTGAATACCTTGCAGTCTGCCGAGGCTGTAGATGGTCAGTGAAAGATTTTTCTTTCCGTCATGCACGTTTAGGAAATATACTGCTTATCAGTACCGTAATCCATTTCTTTTTCTGTTTTACTAGCCTCACAAAACGGAAAGTTGCCTCCTCTTCCTCGTTCGGAGAGCAATGGAAACGTAAGAACCTTTTATCCTTGTTTAAGGTGAATAATATCTAGTAGGTTATTCTTTCTTCTCCTATCAAACCTTCTTTGTCAATAGGTTGAAACCCCAGCTTCTGAGAGGGAGCGTTTACTGCTAGGCAAGATCACGGAGCTACAATCTAGGTTGGTTTTCCGAATCCAATCAAGTAGTTCTACGTTTCTATCCCACCTACGAATACAACTTTATTCTGATATGCTTGTCTGTAAACTTTTTGCAGAATGATGAATCTGACTGATGAGTTAACTGCTGAAAAGTTGAAACATGATCAAGTGAGTTTCTTTACAGGCTTTTATATAATTAAATTTAAAGTATTTGGGAGGTCCCTGTAGTATAAATGAATCAATTTAGTCCCTATACTATTAAAAAGAATTAAATAAGTCCTAATTGTAACAAAGTTAATATTTACTGTATAAAAAATGTCTTGAATTTTTTTTTTCAATTCCAAACAAAAGGTTTCATTTACAGAATCATAAAAACTTTAAAAATGTTAATCTATTAAATAGTAGATGATTTTTTTTTAACAGTAAATGTTAACTTTATTCCAGCTTGGTCTTGTTTGATTTTTTTTTTTAATAATACAGAGGCTAAATTGATCTATTTAATAGTAGAGGGACTAATTTGATCAAGTCCCTATAATAGAGGGACTGCTCCGGTACATTCACCATTAAATTTGCAAGCTTTATGTTCCTCCACTTCATTTCATGGTTGTGTCTAGTACTATTCTTTGTATATAACCTACCAAACTTTCCAATTATATGTGAAACTTAGAAAAGATGGAACATGCCATATGTCAGACACGTATTCGTATTCAATACTGCACCCAACTACCCAAGTTTGAGTAACATAATCCGCAACCCTTCTTTTACCCCAACTACAGCTTTTGTACTGAAAAAGAAACACCCATAACCTTGGCACTGATGATTTGATTTCATTATTATGATGCAGTTGCAACAACAATTAAGGTTCGTGTCTGGCGTGGAAGAGAACGGGATTCGAAGGGAAGTGGATGCGTGAAAGCTGTAAAAAACTCGACTACCGGTAAAGTGAACTTTCCGTTTCTATAATCGTTACAAAAGATGTAAATCATGCAGTTCAGATTATAACTGCGTTTCCACCATTCTTTTTGCCTAATGCCCTTATCAGATACATGATATGGTGAAATTCTTTAGGGCCCTGATTGATATCGTCTGATACAGTAGGGAAGCAAGCATTCTTAATTACTTATGTATACATACATATATATACAATGATGAATAAGAAAATATTGTGGAATAGGACTCTTTTTTTTAACTATATAGGATCTTTGGTAATTGATACATATTGGTTATGAATTTTGTTTCTTTGGAGAAAAATAAGTTGTGCAGTCTTTTATAAGATATATATGGTAGGTTTTTTTTTTTAATGTATATGTGAGTAGTTTTTTAAGAAAAAAACTTTGCTAAAAAACATTAAACAATAAAATTGATGATTTTAGGTTTATTAATTAATATTTTTAAAATTTATATTGCTTTTGAAATAATGATCTCACTTGAATTGATCTTTCCCTTAAGTTATTATACTTTAAAGCTTTTTAAGGTTAATTTCCGATGTTTTATCTAAAGAAAATATTAGCCCATTACAACTAATTATGGAAATGCATTAGTATAGAGCTCGTCTTAAAGCATGATTAGCATCTTAAGGGCCATAGGTGTGAGCATCATTATGTCTATAGGCTTCGTACACGGTTTTAAATTGTGATAAATTAATAATACAATTATTAATATAATTTGACACCTCAGGAATGGGAAACGAAAAAGCACGAAGGAAAAAGAAAAACTAGAAGTAAGATAAAGAATTATTTCTATAATAAATAGTCGGTCCAACCCAACAACTTTCTTCAATTTACTTGTCTTCTAAGCCACTTCACGATGATATGTTTATCTCTAGAATTATCAGACTTTAATGTTTAATAATAAATTATTATTTTTATATAAAAAAGTTACTGTATGTTTGAATTTAGTATTTGAATGTTAGTACCGATTTTATTATGTTTTGCTTCTTTTTTTCTTTTTTTTTATGAGATAAGATAATGTATTTGGAAAATGAAATGCTAATTTTATCTCATTAATAAAAAAATGTAATTAAAAATTTCAATTCTTTAACTTAATATTCAATAAAATAAATTTTGAGTTAATAATTTTATATAAATTTGATTAATCCGATTAGATGGTTACCGGAACTGATGATTTCAGCATCACTAATTATGTTGTCTCTTGTTATTTTGGGAGACAAAGGACCTGTCTTTGTAACATGGCATTGATTTGTCTAAAAATCTTCAACCAGAATCTTCCTCATGAAAATGACAAAAATATTAAAACTAGTTAATCTGCATTATTTTTAATATATAATTTTTTTTATATATATGGTCAATGTTTAACTTTTAAATTTAATTTATACACAAAAATATATATATTTAAATTATGAACTCATCATACAATAAAACCATACATTTATATTAATCACTCGGTATTTTTGAATAAGATTGTTTGTATTTATTTATTTATTTTTAAACAATTTTATTATAAGTATTGATCATATATATATTTATACAATGTTTAGAACTAGGCATAATGTGTTTCAGCTTATTTAAACTCATTCTAATCGAACTAAAATTTAATTGATTATAATAGTAATATTTTTAAAAGTACATGGGCTTACATCATGTGATTAGTCAACAAGTGGTTTAAGAATTAATTTTAAGAAAGAAGTAATTAATTAATTTGTTAATAAAAGTGAGCTAATTCTACACAGAATTAAACCTTTTTCCTATCAATTTGAAGAAGGGGTCACGACCAATTAGCCATGGCTGGGAAAGGAAATATTGGAAAAAAAATATTTAAAACAAAAATCAATACAGTTAGCACGTACGAAAAAAAAAGTCTGAGAATATATGTTAAAATATCAATAAATAGAATTTTTAAAACTATAAAATGTCTAATTGAAATTATAATTTGATAAAATATAAATAATTCTTCAAAAACTTAGTTTGACAATTTAAAAAAAAAAATTCCTGTTTGATTTTAATGTTTAAATTCATATTTATATTTCTTTAAATTAATATCGATTTTAGGTTTTTCTGTATATTTGAGTTCATTTTTATAATTTCATTGAAATTAAATGAAGTGGACTATAAATTCAAACATATCGTGCCATTAGTTGATGTACCGTACCTACGACGTATAATAACTTGATTAATCTACATCATTTAATTTTAATAGAGTTGAAAAATGGATTATAATATATGACAAAAATCAAATTCTAAGTACCAATTAGAACTAAAAGAAATAAATATTGAAGGCTTAATTATTTTTTGGGGTCTGAATTTAGCATTAAAGCTTGATTTTTTAAAATTAATCTTTGAATTCGACAGCTTAAATTTTTATTTTAAAATCAATACTTTTAACTTAACAATTATTTTAGGACTTAAACTAGGCGTTGAATTTTTTTTATCAAAATTAATCTTTCAACTTAAGCGACTTTTATGTGGCTTGAATTTTTTATTCAAATTAGTTGTTGAATTCAATCACTGATACGAGAACAAAACAATGAAACCAACCTTAAATAAAAACAAATATATTTACCTTTCTTTTAAATCAATGAAAGCAAGCTGTTTCGACGAAAATGAAAATAAAAGAAGACAAGAACAGTTAAACTAAAGTCGTGGGTGGAATAGAGACAAGACAAATGGAGAATGTAAGAGACACGAAAGTGCCCCACAAACAAACAAAATAATTTTACCTTTTAGCTTACCAGTAATTAAATTAGGGAGAAATTGCACTCAAAGTCACCAAACTATTAATATCTTTATGTTTTAGTCATTTAACTTCAAAAAGTTACAAAATAATCATTAAACTATTCGAATATAATCACTGTTGTACTTCTCCATCGCACTGTCTTAAATCACGAATATATGAATCAAAATCGAAATGGCTTTCTTTTTTGACTTCTTACACTACCCATTAGATCGACTTAGATTTAAAGTATAATTTTCTACTCATTGATGGTTCTATAGTATTGATTGTGGAATCGTTACTTGATCTCACTAATTGAACTATTTAAAAAACAACTTAAAATTTTTTAATAATTTAATTATTATTTTATAATTTTTTGAAATTGAGATGATTGTGTAGTTACTCGGCATGAATTTTACCTTTTAATTATTCGATTTCAACCCATAGAAATCATAACTATTATATAAAGAGAAAGAAAAGGCGGACATTGACGGATACAGATACAAAGAAACCAACCACCGTCTATCTATCAAAGCTTTAGGACTTCGCATCTTCTTCTCCTTCGCGTTAACGCCAATTTCGAGGCATATTAATTATATAGTGTGTATTTTATAATACACACTTCTGTACTTTAGAATTGGAAGTTTTTTTTTTTCTTCTGGGTGACGCAAAGAAAATAGGGAGGTGAAAAATCCGTGGAATTCTGGGATTTTCCAACATTTCGTGGTGACCCAGGTGAGTAAATCACTAAATATATATATAGGGTTTCCCGATATCTGTTTGTTGTTTTGTTTCATGGTCATGTAATAGTTTCCTTTTAGAATGTTTTTAAACTCTTCATTTTTTGTCTTCATGGTATTTGAAAATTTGCCGCAAAGATCTGTCCCTTTATGATTCTTCTTAGAAGTTTGTTAATTGGTTTTTCATGATTTAAAAAAAAAGTTGAAAATTTGTTTAACTGATGTTTCAGGATTTCATGGATTGAAAGAATAACCAAAAAAAACTAATTATGGGAAATTATTTTGAAGAAGAGGAAGATGATGATCAATTCTTTGATAGCCGTTCAGTTTATTCCGATGAATGTTGTTCTAGTCCTGATTTTGGCCAAGTCAACGGTTTTTCAGACAATTTTGATCAGTACAAGTTCTGGTCTGTGTTCCCAGAAAGTGTTGATAAGCGTCGCCATAGGCTCTGGACATGGATGGGTCTAAGTTTTGTTCGGAGTTCATTTACCGGCGAGGATCCCGGTGGTCCATGTAGGGATGCACTCGAAGTCTCACAAGATAGTGAGGTGGCGTTGAGTACATTAGCTCTTAAAGATGGTGTTTTATCGAACCAGTCCAATGATGGTCAAGAACCAGTTGAAATGTTTTCAATGCCAAATCATTTTACACATCAAGATAAGAATTTGGATGATCAAATGGAATTAGTTGTGATAGAGAAGAGTTGTTCAAGTAAATCCGTTAGTTCTCTAGAGTTCAAGACGTCCCCTATGCCATCATCTCCTCAGCTTGATCCGCAGTTGCGTGGAAAGCTCGAGGGAAGGCCACGAATTGATCCACAAATGAAGGTAAAAAAGAGTTGGTTAAGTAAATTAGGTGCCATTGCCCATGTTGTTGATAGACATGTTGAAGTTGGATCGAAGCAGAGTGATTATGATTCGGTATTAGGGGAAAGGACGAAAAGAGTTCAAGTTCATCCATGTAACAAGCATTCCAAGGAGTTGTCTTCCCTTTATTGTGGGCAAGAATTTTTAGCACACAAAGGGTCCATCTCAACGATGAAGTTCAGTCTCGACGGGAAGTTTCTAGCAACTGCAGGTGAAGATTGTATAGTTCGTATATGGAAGATCATCGAGGACGAGAATTTAGATGGATTCAACATACAAGACCTTGATTCTTCGTGTCTCTACTTTAGAATGAATCATCTTTCCCAACTGACTCCTCTCAATATGGATAAAGACCATATTGATAAAATTAAGAAGTTGGGGAGATTATCGGATTCAACTTGTGTCATTTTCCCACCCAAGGTCTTCCGAATTTCCGAGAAGCCGCTGCATGAATTTCAGGGACACAGTGGCGAAATATTGGCTCTTTCGTGGTCTAAGAAAGGGGTAAAGTTCCTAGATTTTTCATATTACCTGTTAGATTTCGATACTAGGCGTTTTCATTCTTGACATATCGTATGTTCTTTGTTGTAGTTTCTGTTGTCATCCTCTGTCGATAAAACCGTTCGTCTATGGCAAGTTGGATCCGATCGATGCTTGAGGGTTTTTTCTCATAACAATTATGGTAGGACATTTTTATTACATGTCTTGTTTGGCGAACTGATTTATCTTCTTCAAAGTTGCATGACATTAATGTATGTGTTACTGTTATTGTCTACGTAGTGACTTCTGTTGCCTTCAACCCTATGGATGATAATTATTTCATAAGCGGCTCGATCGATGGAAAAGTTCGTATTTGGGAAGTTCTTCATTGTCGAGTTATTGATTATACTGATGTAAGGGATATAGTCACTGCTGTATGTTATCGCCCTGACGGAAAGGTTAGTCGTAAATCTTGTGTTGTCCCCGGAAATCTAATGAATTTTTGTTACTAAACCTCTTTGTTTGATTATTGTAGGGAGGAATTGTTGGCTCGATGACTGGAAACTGCCGTTTTTATGATATCATAGGTATGGTCGTTTCTAAATTTGCAAGACAGCTCTGCACCATTAGACCTTTTTTTGCTGGTATTTTTGGGTTGAATCTCTGAATCGTGCGTATTGTTTGTCAGGTAATAGACTTCAAATCGATGTGCCGGTATACTTACAAAGCAAAAAGAAGTTACCTGGAAAAAAGATAACTGGATTCGAGGTGGTTACATTTAATTCTTATTAACTCTTTTGTATGTTTCTTCTTTATTACATTTTCTTACAAGTGAACTCGTGTTTTGTTGTTGTTCAAATTTAGTTCTCTCCTTGTGATCCAAGCAAAGTGATCATTACTTCAGCCGATTCACTTGTCCATGTCTTGTCTGGAAGAGATGTTGTATACAATCTAAAAGGTGAGTGTTTGACTCTACCGTTCCTCTAATTATCGTTCCATGAATGTCTGCCGTTCTGATCTTGGCATTTCCATGATTTAAGCTTATTTCATATCTTTCAGCACCTGGATTTCGGATTGCAACGAGTCAGATTTCTGCAACTTTTAGCCAAGACGGGAAACAAATCATCTCGGCCAGCGAGGATTCTAATGTCTACATATGGAATTACACTAATCCAGAGAAGAACTGTTCGAAAGCGAAGAACATTTCGTCTCGCGAGAGTTTCCTCTCCCACAATGCATCAATTGCTATACCTTGGTGTGGCATCAAAACCGATCCCGGAACGCTCATGTCTTCTGAATCAAATGACAATATGCGGGAAAAAAGCCTTACAAACGGAAAAAAACAACTAAATCCCAAGGTGGAGCTAGAACAACTCGCTCCCCTTGCTTCCCCAAATGGTTTCTCTCTGAAACGTGTTCTGATGGAGTCTTTAACAAGGGGGTCTGCAACTTGGCCCGAAGAGACACTCCCCAACACGAGTCCGGCCGCAATTGCCTCCGACTTGTGGAAATTTGAGTTAAAAGTTCTGAAGAGTGCATATCAAAGTATGTTAAGTTCTCACAAATGGGGTCTTGTGATTGTCACTGCAAGCTTTGATGGACGCATTCGAACCTACCTCAATTACGGGTTGCCAATTCGAGTATAAGAACCTCTCCATCCCTAAAGATACAGCAACACAACACATATACGAATATAGGTATAACTGTGCGGTCTGGTTTTAAACACATACATGTCTTTGAACACTCATGCAAGCTTTGATGGACGCATTCGAACCTACCTCAATTATGGGTTACCAATTCGAGTATAAGAACCTCTCCGTCCCTAAAGATACAGCAACACAACACATATACGAATATAGGTATAACTGTGCCGTCTGGTTTTAAGCACATGCATGTCTTTGAACACTCATTTTCGAATTCCAGTAACATATAATAGGTTAAAATGGGTCTTCAACCGCATGTAGGCCTTGAGCCCTTGACCCGTAATAGATTTTTGTTTATGGATCACACTATATAGATGTCAATTTATATACTGATTCTTTGATTTGTTTGGTCAGCTCTAAAGTATATGTTAATGGAGGTCCTATTTTGTATGTATATAAATTATAGTTAGTTTTGTTTTTGGAGAGTTTAGTAGATTTTCAAAGATCTTTGAGGTCAGACAGTGCAACCATTAATAATTTCAAGTTTAAAACGGCTGCGAGTTATTGTCCTTTTTGGGTTAAATAACTTTTTGGGTCTTGTGGTCTGAATTTTTTTATGTTCAAATTAGTCTTTGAATGTTTAAATTTTTTTTGTCTAAGCTAATTCTTGATATTCTTTTGAAAATATTAAAGTTTAAGCCTTAACGTAAGAATAATTATAAAGGTTAAGCCTCAATATAGACCAAATTCAGGGACTAATTTTGACAACAAGATGTTCGAGTTTTAATGTGGGAATAATTACCTAGTTTAGGCTTCAATATAATAATAATTACTAGATTCATAGACTTAAACTAAAAAAAGGTTATTACCAAGTTCAAGTCTTAAATTGTGATTTAACTTTTTTTTTTCAAAAAACTAGTAGGAATGGACTCTAGAGTCTTTTAATTCTTTAGGATGAACATTGCTCAAGCCATGCGCTTAATTGTTAACCCAGGTTAGGTGTATCGGTCCACATCAATCCATAAAGATAAGGTATTTGTCTATTTTGACTCAAAGTAGAGGTGAAGTAAAAAAAAAGACGAAATTAAGTTGTATAGTTTTACAATAATAAAAATGTAATTTTATCATTTTAATAATTTATATCTTTATAATTTTTAAAAGATAAAATTAAATTTTTATCATTTTTGTGGGATGAAAATATAAATTTATTAATATTAATTTAAAATTTTATAAATTATAAACAAACCCATTTTAATGGAATCAAAACCCTATCAGCCCCTAATTTCGTCACACCAACATTGTCTAGTTTAATCTGTTAACATTCTCTCTATATACATGATTGCTCTGTGAATTTACCTTACGTTAGATACATGTTTCCCTTCTGGCCAAAAAAAGAAGACAATACGTTTCTCTCCCATCATTTAAGCCCATAGAGCATGTTAGTTGGTCCGAAGATACTCCATTAAGGTTCAATAATCACATGATTCTTATCCACATATTTACCATGGATAATAATTTTAAATTTTGAATATTTAATAATTAAATCCAAAAAAAAATTAAATATCCATCTATATATTGTAATATGCAATTTAAATTGTAATTTTTAGATTTAAATTAACTTTTTACCCCATACAATACACGAGTTTAATGGTTGTATTAATTAAATTACGTTTTTTATTTCTTAAAATTTTTCAAAAATTTTGTACCTTTCCATTACTAATATGATTACAACATTAAAATATAATAATATATAAGTTTAATATTAAAAACATGATAATTGATATTAGACTAAATTTAAATAAAAATATTTTTAAATTATTTTTGAAATATAAAATTTACAATAGTAGATTTTGTGAAATATTATTTTTATATATTTGTTAAAATTACATGGGATTGCTTTTCATATTTACCAAACTAGTCTTAATTTTCTTCGAATCAGTTTTAGTGGATAAGATAAACCCCATTTAATAAGTTGTGGGGGTTTGGGCTGGCCCAAAACGAGTCAACAATCGTGCGTTTTGAGTTCAATTGCCGATCTACTGGTCAAGAGTCGTCTTATTTATATAACCAAAATAAACGGCCAGGATATCCCCAACACAAGATCTAATTTGATTGGCTCAAACAATGCAAATAAGAAATGTTATTGGTCCACGCCAGCACCTATGACATGTTCTCTCATTTGTTGCCCCCATCTGAAAACAACGTTAGATTCGGACACTACAAATATAAAAAATGGCTCCAACCACGTCTCACTGTAAAAGAAAAGGAGTATCGGTCCTCAAAGTTCATTTTAACGATTCAGCGATTTATAGTGGAAATATCTCCAAGAGACTTCTTCGAAGAGAGATAGAGTAGTTTAAGACTCGCGATGGCTGGCTCGTGGAGAGCACGCGGCTCTTTGGTGGTTCTAGCGATAGTTCTGTTCGGTGAGTGCTCTGCTGTTCTTGCTCTTTTTTTCTGCTAGATCCGCTTGTTTTTATGTGATTTCATGATCTATGAATCGTTTTTTTATGTTGGAGAGGAAATGAAGTATATCTAATTCTGTTTTTGATGATTTTATTGCGCTTGAATTGCTGCGCTTTTGGATCTGATTCATGTTCTACAGTTCTGGTGATTCATTAGATTGTGAATGAGAGTTATATCCATCTCATATGGATTGATTTTTTCTGCATTGATTTTTCGAGTACCAGTGAGCTCTGGATTTATAGAATGAATGACTAGCTAATTCGTTTGATTAAAGCTTTAATCTAAGATGACGCTAGAACTAATTAATACAAAAATCTTGTGTTTCACTTTATTTCGTTTTTCATTTGCGATGCGGTATCTTAACTTCGAATTGTTAATTTTTTGCACGAGAATGTTCTTGATAGTTCGTTAGAGTTCCGTTTTATCTCTATGTGCAACTAATATTATTTCTTATGATTATGTCTTTTTTTATAAGAATCGTTTGATTATTATCGTTGACAAATCGCTACGTGGAGTAATCATTTTATAAAATTATACCAAAAGTAGAATTGTTGGTTAAGAAATGAGATCTTCTTCCAGTTGGATGCACATATGTAAAAAAATAGCTGCAAATAGTATCTTTTTTGCCTTGGAAGACATTTTTTTTCTATGATTTGATTTCCCTTTTTTTTTCCAATACATGTGTATTGATTTCTGATTCAATAGATAGTTTACTTTTAATTATGTGGGTGAACATCATAATTGCAGTTAAAAATGATGTAAATAGGTATCCTAAGGGCCTTTATTATGGTATCAAGTAGTAACATTGTGTGAGCTTTTAAATCAGGATGTCTCTTTGCAATCTCAATTGCAAAGGAGGAAGCCACGAAATTGGGGACAGTAATTGGGATTGATCTTGGTACAACTTATTCTTGTGTTGGTGTTTACAAGAATGGTCATGTTGAAATCATAGCCAATGACCAAGGTAACCGTATTACGCCATCTTGGGTGGCTTTCACCGACAGTGAGAGGCTGATTGGTGAGGCCGCAAAGAACCAGGCAGCTGTTAACGCAGAGAGAACCATCTTTGATGTCAAAAGACTCATCGGCAGAAAGTAATTTACATTCTTCTTACGTTCCTTGAGTTAGGCTTTAGGGTTAGATTGGGCTTTAATGCTAATTTTGCATATTTTTCCTATGCAGGTTTGATGATAAGGAGGTCCAGAAGGACATGAAACTTGTTCCGTATAAGATTGTGAACAAGGATGGAAAGCCTTATATTCAAGTAGAGATTAAGGATGGAGAGACCAAGGTCTTCAGTCCTGAGGAGATCAGTGCTATGGTTCTGACTAAGATGAAGGAAACAGCTGAAGCTTTCCTCGGGAAGAAAATCAAGGATGCAGTGGTCACTGTTCCTGGTTAGTGCTTTATAAGAAACAGAGTTCTCTGTTGGAAAAATATTCTGTTGTCTGATGCTTTATGATGCTCAAATGATCTCTCTGTTCGATTTGCAGCGTACTTCAATGATGCCCAGAGACAAGCCACCAAGGATGCTGGCGTTATTGCTGGGCTCAATGTGGCCAGAATTATCAATGAACCAACTGCAGCTGCCATTGCCTATGGTTTGGACAAAAAGGGTGGTGAGAAAAACATTCTTGTCTTTGACCTTGGTGGCGGAACATTTGATGTCAGTATCTTGACAATTGACAATGGTGTATTCGAGGTTCTTTCCACAAACGGAGACACTCATTTGGGAGGTAAGCATCATTTTTAGTTTTGCTTTTAGGCTTTTGAGAAAATGTTTTACGTTATGGATTTTGCTTATGGTAATTTTTCTTGCAGGTGAGGATTTTGACCATAGGGTTATGGAGTACTTCATTAAACTGATTAAGAAAAAGCATGGAAAGGACATCAGCAAGGATAACAAGGCTCTTGGGAAGCTTAGGAGGGAAGCTGAGCGTGCCAAGAGAGCTCTCAGCAGCCAGCACCAGGTCCGAGTAGAGATTGAATCACTTTTTGATGGTATCGATTTCTCTGAGCCACTGACCAGGGCTCGCTTTGAGGAGTTGAACAATGATCTGTTCAGAAAGACCATGGGACCTGTGAAGAAAGCAATGGAAGATGCTGGTTTGGAGAAGCGCCAAATCGATGAGATTGTTCTAGTAGGTGGAAGCACTAGAATTCCCAAGGTTCAACAGCTCCTCAAGGACTATTTTGATGGAAAGGAGCCCAACAAGGGTGTTAACCCGGATGAAGCAGTTGCTTATGGTGCTGCAGTACAAGGAGGCATCTTGAGTGGAGAGGGTGGTGATGAAACCAAAGGTGCGTTTTCATCTACTGCAACTTTCTCAATCTCAACTACACGAGACTAGCTGATTTAAAATGTTCTAACCAAATCTATGTACAGATATTCTTCTTCTTGATGTGGCTCCTCTTACCCTCGGTATCGAGACTGTTGGTGGGGTAATGACCAAGTTGATTCCTAGAAACACCGTTATCCCAACCAAGAAGTCGCAAGTTTTCACCACTTATCAGGATCAGCAAACCACTGTCTCCATTCAGGTACATTTTACTGGTTCATAATTGAAACTTAGAAATGCCTGTCTGCCATTAGAAGGCATGAGACTTGGATTTCTTTTCTAATGCTAAGAATCGGGATACTTTGAACCTATATAACGAACGATCGTATCTGAATACCTACTTCCCAATATGTATCGGATATGATTGTCATATACAAATACTTAAAAAGCGAAGAGTATGAAACATAATTTGAACCTTATTTGAATATTTGTGGTTTGATATCAGGTCTTTGAAGGTGAAAGGAGTATGACAAAGGATTGTAGGTTGCTTGGGAAGTTTGATCTTACTGGAATTCCTCCAGCTCCAAGGTTTGCTCCTCTTTTCCATCAACTCACTTTCATGTTTTCTTCAAATCTTCGCCTGAATTTACTGACTCATATTGTTTGATCTCTCAATTCTCAGGGGAACACCTCAAATCGAAGTTACATTTGAGGTTGATGCAAACGGTATCTTAAACGTCAAGGCTGAAGACAAAGGCACAGGTAAATCAGAGAAAATCACAATCACCAACGACAAGGGTCGTTTGAGCCAGGAGGAGATCGAGAGAATGGTTCGTGAGGCCGAAGAATTTGCGGAGGAGGACAAGAAGGTTAAGGAAAAGATCGATGCCCGCAACAGCCTCGAGACTTACGTTTACAACATGAAAAACCAGATTAATGACAAGGATAAGCTTGCTGACAAGCTCGAATCCGATGAGAAGGAGAAAGTTGAAACGGCTGTGAAAGAAGCCCTCGAGTGGCTGGATGACAACCAGAATGCCGAAAAGGAAGACTTTGAGGAGAAACTCAAAGAAATTGAGGCTGTTTGCAATCCTATCATCACGGCTGTATATCAAAGATCCGGTGGAGGGCCTGGCGGTGCTGCATCAAATGAAGAAGAGGATGATTCACATGATGAACTCTAAAACAAACATCTTCGATGGTTGCTGCCACTGAAAAAAGATTGATACTGTTAAGTGTTTAGTGAAATGAGATAATACTGTACTAATTTTGGTAGAATTTTAAATGGGAGAAAAAAAACTTCGCCCATCATTCGCTTTTTTTATTTGGGGGCGAATATATACATTTTGAAGTATCTTTTGTTGTCATTAGAACAACACTTCGATTCACGCCTCCAATCAATCATTACTTTTGTTTTCAAACTTGTAGGAAAATTCAATAAAAGGTTCGAAATTCCATCCATGCAGTTGTTGGACACTTTGAATTCTTCAAGTAGGCCATGCAGATGTTATGCGCTTTAACTGCTAAGCCAAGGTGATATGATACACTAACATATAAGCTAATATTCCTTTCACATAAGGTGTTGGACCATGTACTCTTTCTATATTGATAATAATGTTCATACCAATCAAATTAAACTCAATTCGTATGCCTCATAAATTAATTAATTAAAAAGTGTAGTGAAATTCACAAATACTTATTTTTCAAGATTAATTTTAGCACCTCAAAGTAGGTTTTAATATTAAATGTTATGGTAGAAGTATCGTCTATTTTGGTCTATTGAATTTTAAGATTTTGTCCAACACTCATATTTTAACATCAACTCTAATATACAATATTGGTTAAATATCACTTTTGGTCCCTCTACCTAACTCATTTCAATCTCTTTTCTTTTCCTTCTTTGCATTTTACTGAAAATTCACATATCATTTTTTTCCTCTACTGGACCTAAAATTAAGATTTAATAGTTATATTTGAATTTTTGCAATAATTTGATCCTATTTTTTATAGTGTTTAGTCGAAATAGTTAATATTATTGATTACTGTGATAAAAATTTTGATGTGAAATTTTTTAAAACATAAGATAATTCTAACCAAAAATTTTATTTTAGCATGATGGATTGGAATAAGTCTTCTTATAAAAAATCCACGGGCTAATTATTTGGATTAACTAATAACATGATTTTCCCCCTTTTTAGTCCATTACAAGATAATGGTGAAATTGCAGTTTCGATTTCTCTATTATGTTCACATTTGATATTTAATCTTTATGTTTTAATTTTGGTTCTTTACATTTACAATGGCACTAATTAGTCCAAATAATTTACATACTTATACATGAGGGTCTATATAACGGTATCATATAAATAGGAAAAGAAACTTCACCCAAGGACACAAACAGACATACTCAACAAACCTGAAGCCAAGATTGAGGAGAAATGATCTATTTTGATTAGGCAAATGCCATAATCCTAGTCCCCATTAGCAACAGGTTGACAAACCTCCTGCCAATTCACCGAATGCACCTCTCGTTCTTCTTTGAACACCCCCTATATAATGCTCCTAACCATTTTCTCAACAGTATCACAAATTCCCCTTAGGAGTAAGTGCTGATTGCATGATATTTTAGGAGTAAGCCCCTTTGACCGGCCTTATATGCTTTTTTTTTTGCCTAATTGTTTTAAGATGTGATGAGTTTTTGTTGATATGTTTGTTTTGATTATTTTATTATAATGTCTTTAGGATGGACCAATTTACAATAACCAATATAACTGGAAAGGTAAAAATAGTTTGCGCCGTCATTAGCATCAGCGGTCTCATGATAGTTCACTCTCACGCTGGATCGGAAATCCATCTTTGGTCCACGGATATCAATTTCTTGCCAAAACTCAAAGTGAAACCATCGACTTTTCCAGTTCCGAAACAGCATTTAGGAATTGTGTTTGCCTATTGTAGTTGTCTCTGCAATGCGAGAGTCAGCGATTTATTGGTATGAAATATTTTAGTTTTAATAAAATTATACACCAATAAAATATCAATACTCATGATCATTTGTTTTTCATTTTGCTTTTAACAGGACTGGATGCGCACCAGATACAATTATCCGATTCTCTCAACTTCCTTGTTTATGTGTGGAAGTAGCGCTATGCTCTCCGCCATATATGCTTTGGTCTCAAAGAGAACTTCATCTGCTTGGCAGTTCCATTTGGATATTAGTTTATTGTTTTTTTTTTTTGTAAATGCAATTTAATTAATATGTTTCCTTTTAAATACATGTTTTATATGCTTAATTTTCAAAACAATTACTAGAATTTGAACTTTTGTAATTAAACTTATATTTTTATTTGATAAAAATGAAACAGGGTGTGGAAATATCGGCATGGTCAATATTCTTGGAGTTATGGTGCTCAGATGTACGAGGGCCGACATTTTACTCTGCATTTCATCCTTTTTCACTTATTATTACATGGTTATTGGACTCTCTTTTCCTGGAAGAATATATCCATATCGGGAGGTAAAGAATTATGAACTTTAAAATTTTTTTTTAATTCAAATATCATTTTTACCTTATACTGAACTTATTTTTACTTTTTTTAAAAATAGTAATAATAGCATATCTGTAACTATCCTAGGTCTACCTATTTTTATGGGGAATGTATGTTGACAACAAAGAGAACAATAATGCCCAACCCGGTACCGGCGTGATGGATGTTCTTGTTTCGGAGATTGTGGAAGGAGATCATGATGAGGCTGAAACCAGTCCGGAGATTGTGGAAGAAGATGGTGGAGGAGATCATGATGAGGTTCCTCCTCCTCCCGAGCTTGTTCCTCCACCTGCTCCTTCGGTTGGTCCTTCGCAGGCAGCTCCATTTTCTGCCAAGACGGTAATCCTACTTGATTCTATCACGATAATGTTAGTGGGTTTAGGATTGAGGTTAATAATGAGCTGATAGACTTAGCAATGAGTTAGACTCTAGGCTGACAACCTTAGTAATCTTAATATATATAATCCTACTTGGTTCTAATAGTCTTTTAACCTTGTGATGATTACTTTCTCTCGGTTGGTCTGTTCGTGTATGTTTCTAGCCCTTTTTAAATCTCAGACACCATGATTTCAGAGGCAGCCCATAGCTTTGAAGCTTCAATGGAATCGGAACCCAGTTTTGAGGTCCATGTTTCATTACAGTCCGCAAAGTATTTCCCACTAACATTCTCTAATCTTGGATATGTTGCAACGTAACATGTAGTGGAAGCTGCCTGCAACAAGACAACAACAATATATTCATAAGGCTCATAAAAATCTCCCATTTCCTACTTCAAATATATATGTAATGTTAATTTATTACCTGAGGGATTGTCTTCAGCAGCTTTGAAGCTAAAAAGAAAACCAGACCTGCAGGTAATATACAGTAACCAAAACATTAAAATCATAAAGACAAGTATATCTATGTACGAGAATTTTGTACCATATTTCCTTGCCTGTGATGAAGCCTTCACGTTCTCTGGTAAGACGGGTTCTTACAATCCCTGGATGAACACAGTTCACTGTCACGTTGGCACCCATTTCCTACAAACAACCCAAACGAAACTATTCCTCAATATATATGTATGCATGTATGGGTTTAGGGTTTTAATAATGAAGGATGATCATCAACCTTGAGTCGCTGAGCAAGCTCCTTGGTATGCAAAACATTAGCCAGCTTCGATAGAGCATAAGCACGTGTCGCATCGTATTGACTGAACACAAATAAACAAACATGATGGAAAACCAGCCGTACTGTTAATTAATTGATTACTGCTTCTTGAACAATCATTTACTTGTATTCTCTTGTTAATATTATATATATATAATCATTGCTTTCTCTTCCCGGTTCTCTCACCTTTTGCTTCTGGATATCTGACCTAGGTACCGGATCATATCGCCGGAAAACCAACCGTTGATACTTGACGACACGTTCACGATTCTCCCTTGAACGCCGCTTTGTTTTGTCGTCTCCATCATCTTGTTTAGTAACAGTTTTGTCAATAAAAAGTGACCTAAAAGTTTTTGTTAACATTATGTTAGAGCTGATCTAATATATAAAATGTTAAAATATGTTATAAGTCTTTGTATATTTTAAAATTTTGAAATTTAGTCCTTGTGAACTTGAAATCTGAAAAATAAAAGAACTAAATTTCGGTAAATAAAAATATAAGAACTAAATTCTAAATTTTTAAAGAATATAAAAGCTTATGGCATATTTTAACCTATATAAAAATATGATTAATATTTAATTAAAGCATTCTCATGAAAAAAAGAGTAATTACATTGCAAACTTACCTAGATAATTAGTGGCAAATGTCATCTCTATTCCATCCTCAGAGATTGCATGGTGATGCGCAAACCTACCAGCGTTGTTTCTGATATAATATTTCCAATAAAACAAAGCATGTTCATTGTCTTGTTTCATGTCATGTTGTAACTGAAATTAGTTAGTTAACTGATCATGTCGTGTTGTCTCTCTCAATTTTTTTTTATAAGGGAGCTAAGAGTTTATGAGATTATTACATGAGGAGATTGAGAGGCAAGTCAAGTGATTCAAAATCCAACACGAATTTTCGAACCGAACTGAGTGAACTCAAATCAAGAGCCATTATAACGATCTCAGAGTTAGGAAACTCAGAAACGATCCTCACCTTAGCTTCCGCCGCAGCTTTAAGGTTCCGTGCTGGAATCACCAATCTCGCCCCTCGTTTCGCCAACACTCGAGCCGTCTCGGCACCGATCCCCGACGTCGCACCTGTTTCAACCTCTCACAATCAAAACCAAAAAGAAAAGAAAGCTATTGCCAAATGCCAGCGTACGACATCATTGGTTCATATAATTACGTACCAGTGATAATGGCAGTGATAAAACGGAGATCAGGGCTAGTCTCAGTAACTTCCTCGGCCGTGGATTTCGACCCGAACCCGCTTGCTCCTCTTGAACCGATCAGGTACTTCACGGTTTCTAGCATTTTTTTCTACCCAAAAGTAGGATATAATTATTAAGAGATGATCAAAGTACTTAAGAGCTAGCTTTTGTTTGATTTTGTATTTAAAGAAAAAGATCAGGTAAATTATTGGACAGGAACTGTTTGACGACGACAGAGATCGAAAGTAGAGGAATTTTATAATGGAGATTTGGTGGAGAGTATCAAATTTGCAAAAGAAATATATAATGCGTTACATGTTGATTAATGATAATTAAATTATGCAGGGTTTATTTTTCCTAAGTTTTTATACTTAAAAGAGGATGGATTAAATTAAGTTATAATCATCAATTTAGTCTTTAATATTAATTTTTTTGTTATTTTTATTTTTTTGTAAGTTAAATTGTTATGTTTTTTAACTAAAATACTAACTAAACTTTTAAACACAACATCTCACATGCTAATTCGTATCTACTTCATACTAATTTTTTCAATTATTTATATATTTTTAATATATTTTTAATATTTAAATTATTTATTGACATGACATATAAGATAAATAGTATTATGTCAACATGAGATATACATAGATACCTCATGATTGTCACACCAACATAAATAATTAATCTTTTAATCAATATTTCCATTAAAAATCGGTTTTACTTTTTTAAAAAGATTAACTATATTTAGCTTTAAAAAGTTAAAGAGTCAAATTGACAAAAAAAATATAAACAGGGTTAAATTTATTATTATGCCCTAAATTAACTAATATTTATTTGATTTACTTATAGATATATATAATTTTTTTGTGAAATCAACTATTTATAAAGATAGATTCATGTCTTTATATTTTATAGTTTATAATTTCTATTAATGATATTATTTTCTTAAAAAATATTTTCAAAAATATATTATATAGTATTAAGAGTAAAGGTTTTTATCGGGATAACTCAAATCCCTATTCTTAAAAAAATTAGACTTAAGCTCCAACTCAACAGGTGTGACTAGATGACTTATTTTATTATTAAAAAATTTTATTTAAATTTGTTTATAAAATATATAAATATTAATTATAAAACTAATTTTTATTAATAGTACCTATAAGCAGGGAGTGACAAGTAAGGAATTAGGGGTTCTTCAAAGTCAAAAGAAAAAACGAATTAAAAGTAGTTTAAGTGTTAGCTTAGGGTGTGCACGTGTGTAACATTGGTTGGTCGGAAAACAGGTCGGCGATTAATTAAAACGAATAAATAAATCGTTGGCACGAGGTTCTACGTAAGAATCGTCAAAGTGGAATCGCACGTGAGGATTCCACAATTATGTACATCGGTCAATTCCACGGCCTCGAATCTAGCATTTCCTCGGAATGTAGCTAAACTTCAAAATCATTATAATCATAATCATATGATGTTAAGAAATAAATTATATTAATCATATTAAAATGAACATATATAAATATAATATAATATCTAAAAATATAAAATAAGAGTATATGTACTTGTTGAGTGTTTTTTTTTTGTTTTTTTAGATAATTATGAGATATGAATATTGTTCATGATATGTTAGCTAAGTAGGCTTTATATATATATATTCTATTTTAGATTTAACACATGTTTATAAGGTCTTATGTGAGTTTGATTTATAAAGGTAATCCCACGGGAAAGCAAGCTCAACTTGCAAGCTTAGCCTGTGAGCCTGACTTGCAAGCCAATCTTGTAAAACTGGCCTGCGAACTTATTATAGTTCGACCCAAATCCATTCGAGCTTTGGATCGGTAATGATAATTATTCTAATAATACTTTAATTATAAAATGATATTTTATGGTTGAAATTTATTTAAATATCTCTTATCATGTAGTATTTCATAAGTTTAAAGTGGAGGATATTTTATTGTATTTTTTTTCAATTATAAAAAGACGTTTAAAAAGCCATAATTTGAGTAAAATGCATAGTGATTCCATTGTATTTTTTCAAGTATAAAGTCTATAAAAAAAGTTATAAAGCCATAATTTGAGTAAATTGCATAGTGATTCCAATCTATCTTTTTCTTTTATAATTAAAAACCAATTCAAATCTGAATTTCTTAATTAATCTATCTCGCTCATGGACTCACATGTGGGATTGTGGGTTCAGTTTTGGATCTAACTTTCCTAACATTATAATTAATATCAAAAACAATATTATTAGAACTCTAATAAAATGATTTGTTAATTATAAAACAAATCCACTTTTCAATCATGAATTTAATTATTATATATACTCCCATTGAATACCACTACATGATTGTACTCAAATAAACAATGCAACAACTAATTAAGTTTATAATATAAAGCAAAATAATAGATTTGTTTTTAGAAAAAAAAGGGGGGGGGGAGGTTTTATTGGGGAAGGGACCTTGTTTTGAGTAGGGTCTTCTACATCAAACAAACGTATTTACATATGAACATATCAAAATTTTTTTTAATGTATAGCATGATTAATTATTTTTTAAAAAGTTATAAAATAATAACATACTAAAAAAATGAACAGAGTTGATACAAAGTTAAGATGAGGCAGTTCATTTGATAAGCGGAAAGTTATAGAATGTATCGTGCATGTTAGCAAGGGGAATTTAGAAAAAAATTTTATGGGTCAAAATTAAATTATAAAATTTTTGAGATTTCAAATATAATTTTTATTATTTTTGAAAGAATTAAATAGATTCTTTTATTTTTAAGGGGGTAATGCATAATTTTTCTTATATTAATTTATAATTTGATCAATTATAAAGGGTAATATTGTAGTTTTTCAATTTTGGTGCCTTGTCTGCCCCTTTATTTGTCCCTGCATATTAAGGAGGAATAGAGAGAGGGGGGGGGGGGGCGGAGATCCACATTCCTAGACTCATGAATATGATAAAAGACGTTATTGATCTTTCTTGAGACACCACGTGTCATTTCCTTGTTGGTTTTGTATTCCCTAAAGCTAAACCAACCTATTAACATCACTTTTTGTTATGTCAGAACAACGAATAAATGCGACATACAAAAGACAAGGACGTTAGTTTTATCAAAGTGTGTAATCCCGTAAATTCTTGTCTTGTTGTGGATTTGTAAGGTAAAACATCCCTAATAGAATCTTATTCTCACAGGTAACTTCACTTTGTAAAGCATCTTACGAGATTGGTGTGTTGCGAAATAAGCTCGCAAAGTACAAGCATGATAAAAAATTATATATGTACAAACACAATGCAAATTCAATGTATTTATATTCGATATTGCAGTCCAGATTCAGTAGAGCAAACATACGTTGATTTTCATGGCAAAGAAAACCTTGTCTGTCATTAGACATTAGTGATCCTAATTGTTGATAAGTTAAATTAAAAAGGGGTTGAAAAGTCAAAAATAGTGGGAGGTGCAATTGGCACCGAAAGAAAAAAAATAGTTGGCAAGTTGTTTAAAGTTGAAAGGGATAATTGCAATTTTGGTCCCTAATTTTTTAGGCCATTTGCAAGTTAGTCCCTGAACTTCAACTATAAATAGGCCTAACCATTTCTCATTTCAACCATCCCAACCAATCTTTCTCTCTTAGTTTTCTCTCTTCTCCCATTTGAGAATTCTTAAGGAATTCTATTTGTTTGTAATACTTTGGAGATAGTAAAGTTATCATCTGGTGTTAGTGCCCGAGGACGTAGGTATAATTTACCGAACCTCGTTAAATCTCTTGTGTTCTTTCTTGTCCTATTTTTCTTTCAATATTTGAGGGTATAATAGTAGTATTTAATTGTGCTATTAAATTACTATAGAAGGGATATTCTGTCTAAGGAAAGAATTGGTATTTAAGAGATCCATGTGATCCACCTCTCTTCCCTGGGAATTGAACTTTGTGTGATTTTTTAGTACAATAATTTACACGCTTCCGACCCTATTGGAACAACAAGTGGTATCAAGAGCCGAAGGTTAATCGTAATATGCTCTGTGGTTGCAGTTTAAACTGATCTTCCACATCAGAAAAGATTTCCTTAGGTATATTGAAAGATTATGGAGAAAACGGTCGGTGTAGGAGCTTCAACATCGTCCATGTGGACAAGACCGACAATTGCAAATGCAAGATTGGCCGTGGAGATCTTTGATGGCACGGGCCATTTTGGTATGTGGCAAAGTGAGGTTCTAGATGCCCTTTTTCAGCAGGGTCTAGACATTGCCATTGATGAAGAGAAACCAGATGATGTACAGGAGAAAGATTGGAAGGCGATCAATCGGTTGGCATGTGGCACAATTCGATCATGCCTTTCTCGAGAGCAGAGGTATGCTTTTTCAAAGGAGACTTCTGCAAATAAGTTGTGGGTGGCACTTGAAGAAAAATTTTTGAAGAAAAATAGTCAAAATAAGCTCCACTTGAAGAAAAGACTGTTTCGCTTCACATACGTCCCAAGTACCACAATGAATGATCACATCACCAAATTTAATCAGTTAGTCACTGATTTGCTGAATATGGATGAGACATTCAAAGATGAAGATTTGGCTTTGATGCTGTTGGGGTCACTTCCTGAGGAGTTTGAGTTCCTAGAAACTACTCTACTTCATGGCAGGAGTGATATATCTCTGAGCGAAGTCTGTGCGGCCTTATACAGTTATGAACAGAGAAAGAAGGACAAACAGAAAAACTCAATCAGAGATACAGAAGCTTTAGTAGTCCGAGGTCGTTCATACACTCGGAAGAAAACTCAAAAGGGGAGATCAAAGTCAAAGTCCAGACTCGGGAAAGATGAATGTGCTTTTTGTCATGAGAAAGGCCACTGGAAGAAAAATTGTCCAAAGCTGAAGAATAAGGGAAAAGCTGCTGTAGATGCTTGTGTTGCTAAGCATGATACTAGTGACTCTGAACTATCACTGGTTGCATTATCATCGTCGTTCCATTCAGATGAGTGGATATTGGATTCGGGTTGTACCTATCATATGTCCCCTAACCGGGAGTGGTTCTCTGATTTAGTAGAACTAAATGGAGGAGTTGTTTATATGGGCAATGACAATGCCTGTAAAACTGTTGGGATAGGTTCAATCCAATTAAAGAATCAAGATGGATCAACCAGAGTTCTGACTGATGTTCGGTACGTGCCCAGTTTGAAGAAAAATCTCATCTCATTGGGAGCCTTGGAATCCAATGGTTCAGTTGTTACTATGAGAGATGGGATTTTGAAAGTGACATCTGGCGCACTTGTGATATTGAAGGGCATCAGGAAAAATAACTTGTATTACTACCAAGGTAGTACAGTTATTGGAGCAGTCGCTGCAGCTTCCGGTAACAAAGACTTGGACTCAATGCAGTTGTGGCATATGAAGTTGGGACATGCCAGCGAAAAATCCTTGCAAATTCTGGCAAAGCAAGGATTGTTGAAAGGTGCAAAGGCTTGCAAATTAAAATTTTGTGAGCACTGTGTTCTGGGAAAGCAAAAGAGAGTGAAATTCGGTACTGCTATCCATAATATAAAAGGTATTTTGGAATATATTCACTCAGATGTGTGGGGGCCTTCCAAAACACCTTCGTTGGGAGGAAAACACTACTTTGTTACTTTTGTTGATGACTTTTCCAGAAGAGTTTGGGTGTATACCATGAAAACTAAAGATGAAGTGCTTGGAGTTTTTCTTAAATGGAAAACTATGATCGAAAACCAGACTGGCAAGAAAATCAAGCGGCTTAGGACGGACAATGGAGGGGAATATAAAAGTGATCCGTTCTTCGATGTGTGCCAAGAGTATGATATTGTTCAACACTTCACAGTTAGGGATACACCACAGCAGAATGGATTGGCAGAGCGTATGAATCGAACATTGCTGGAGAAAGTTCGATGTATGTTGTCCAATGCTGGGTTGGGCAAGCAATTTTGGGCTGAGGCTGTGACATACGCTGGCCATCTTGTTAATCGTTTGCCATCATCTGCATTAGAAAGAAAAACTCCTATGGAGGTATGGTCTGGAAAACCGGCTACAGATTATGATTCCTTACATGTGTTTAGATCCACTGCATATTACCATGTGAAGGAGTCAAAGTTAAATCCGAGGGCAAAGAAAGCTCTCTTTATGGGAATCACTTCTGGAGTGAAGGGATTTCGTCTTTGGTGCTTAAGCACAAAGAAAATGATCTGTAGCAAAGATGTTATCTTTGATGAATCTGCCACATTGAAAAAGGTAGCAGATAAAGATATTCAGACGAGCAATACTCCACAACAGGTGGAGTGTACTCCAAAACAGGTGGAGTTTGAGCAGATGGGGATTTGCCCAGTTAATAAGTCTAATTCTCCAGCCACAATGGAGGAATTAGAGGTTGAAGAGGTTCTGACCCAAGAACCACTAAGTACACCAGAACCAGTTGCAGTTGCAAGGCCACGGAGAGAAATTCGTAAACCTGCTCGATTTACTGATATGGTGGCCTACGCCCTTCCCGTTGTTGATGATATTCCTATCACTTATCAAGAAGTAATACAAAGCTTAGAAAGTGATAAATGGAAAAGCGCCTTGGATGAAGAAATGCAGTCTCTCCGGAAGAACAATACTTGGGAGTTGGCGCAATTACCGAAAGATAAAAGGGCAATCGATGCAAGTGGGTATTCGCAAAGAAAGATGGATCTCCTAGCAAGAAGGATATTCGCTACAAGGCAAGATTGGTAGCTAAAGGCTACACTCAGAAGGAGGGAATTGACTACAATGATGTATTTTCCCCTGTTGTGAAGCATTCCTCCATTAGAATTTTGTTGGCCTTGGTAGCACAGTTGAATTTGGAGCTAGCTCAACTTGATGTTAAGACGGCTTTCTTGCATGGTGAGTTAGAAGAGGAGATCTATATGACTCAGCCAGAAGGATACACAAATACTGGTGGTAGAAATTGGGTTTGTAAGCTTAACAAATCGCTATATGGATTGAAGCAATCCCCGAGGCAGTGGTACAAGCGATTTGATAGCTTTATGAGAAGGCAGAAGTACACAAGAAGCAAATATGACAATTGTGTGTATTTGCAGAAGCTGCATGACGGATCTTTCATTTATCTACTCTTGTATGTTGATGATATGTTAATCGCTTCGAAGAGCCAAAATGAGATAGATAAGCTGAAAGCTCAGTTGAATCAAGAGTTCGAGATGAAAGATCTAGGTGAGGCCAAGAAGATTCTCGGCATGGAGATAAGTAGAGATAGACAGAGAGGCAAACTTTGTTTGAATCAGAAGCAATATCTGAAAAAGGTATTACAATGTTTTGGTGTAAATGAAAACACAAAACATGTAAGTACCCCACTTGCTTCTCATTTGAAACTTAGTGCTCAATTATCTCCGAAAACTGAAGAAGAAAGAGAATATATGGCGAAAGTCCCATATGCTAATGCAGTTGGGAGTTTGATGTATGCGATGGTGTGTACGAGGCCTGACATTTCACAAGCTGTTGGAGTTGTGAGCAGGTATATGCATGATCCTGGAAAAGGACATTGGCAAGCTGTGAAATGGATTCCACGGTATCTTCGAAAAACCGTAGATGTTGGTTTAATTTTTGAACAGGATGAAGCACTTGGTCAGTTTGTAGTTGGATATGTTGATTCCGACTTTGCTGGTGATTTAGATAAACGTCGTTCAACTACGGGGTATCTGTTTACTCTTGCGAAAGCCCCAGTGAGTTGAAAGTCTACCTTACAGTCTACAGTAGCTGTGTCTACTACAGAGGCAGAATATATGGCAGTTACAGAAGCTGTTAAGTAGGCTATTTGGCTTAATGGATTATTGAAAGACTTGGGAGTTGTTCAAAGTCACATTAGTCTATATTGTGACAGTCAGAGTGCTATTCATTTAGCGAAAAATCAAGTCTATCATTTAAGAACCAAGCATATCGACGTAAGATATCACTTTGTGCGGGAAGTCTTTGAAAAAGGAAAAATTCTACTTCAGAAGATTCCGACAGCAAATAATCCCGCAGATATGATGACCAAGGTGGTAACAACAATCAAGTTTAATCATTGTTTGAACTTGATTAACATCCTGAGAATTTGAGCACCTTTAGGTGTATGGCGCTCGAGAGCGCATTTGGAGGCACTACAAAAGATAGCTTTATCGAATTTGGGGAGTTGAAGGAAGTGTGTGAAGATGTGATTATCCTAATCAAATCTTCAAGGTGGAGATTGTTGATAAGTTAAATTAAAAAGGGGTTGAAAAGTCAAAAATGGTGGGAGGTGCAATTGGCACCGAAAGAAAAAAAATAGTTGGCAAGTTGTTTAAAGTTGAAAGGGATAATTGCAATTTTGGTCCCTAATTTTTTAGGCCATTTGCAAGTTAGTCCCTGAACTTCAACTATAAATAGGCCTAACCAATTCTCATTTCAACCATCCCAACCAATCTTTCTCTCTTAGTTTTCTCTCTTCTCCCATTTGAGAATTCTTAAGGAATTCTATTTGTTTGTAATACTTTGGAGATAGTAAAGTTATCATCTGGTGTTAGTGCCCGGGGACGCAGGTATAATTTACCGAACCTCGTTAAATCTCTTGTGTTCTTTCTTGTCCTATTTTTCTTTCAATATTTGAGGGTATAATAGTAGTATTTAATTGTGCTATTAAATTACTATAGAAGGGATATTCTGTCTAAGGAAAGACTTGGTATTTAAGAGATCCATGTGATCCACCTCTCTTCCCTGGGAATTGAACTTTGTGTGATTTTTTAGTACAATAATTTACACGCTTCCGACCCTATTGGAACAACACTAATTGTTTGAAATCCAACAACAAGAAGTACAAGTTTGAAGTTTATGTCGAAAGCAGCACATGGTTTCAAATGCATGTTTTTGAGCCAACCAAATCTTTAGTTTCTGGCAGCTGTCAAAAACTACATGCAATGTACGCTTAGAACCAGTTTAAAATATGGTTAAAGTCCATCAATTTTTCATTTAAAATAAAAATATAATGACTAATTTTCAAATTTATCTGTAACTATTTTTGTCACTTCTCTTCTATGTTGTTTCTGTTAATATGCATGCAAAATTACAGTTCTATAAAAAAAAATTTAAGCATTTGTACAAGTTTTTTTAATAATGAAGTATTTTATAATAATTTAACTTTTCGTATTTAATATATTATCCACATACAATTTTAAAATAAATATACATTGATGGATTCATACATCAATAATAAATCTCACATCAATTTTGAGATTTATCCGTTTAACATGTGATATTATGTAATTTATTTTGATATATAAATTTATATAAATAGTACATTAAAAAAACAACAAATATAGTAAACCATGATGACCAAAAAAAAATTATAATAAACCATAATTTAAAGATAAAAATGAAGATTGTACGTTGAGACTGAAATTCTAATAATCTTATAATAAAAAAAGAAAAAGGTTACCAAGTCAAACTTCATAAAAAATACTTATTTTATTTGGACTTTTGTGGTGCAAATATTGGATTTTCTTTATATGATTAATCTTAATTATTTTATTTTATCATAAAATTAAATGAAATTCATATATTCTCCATTTGGTTTCGGTTTGCTTCATTTGCCAGCTCTGTTTGACTAATGAGGTGGGCGGCATTGAATTCATAAATATTGGCGGTTGAACATACTAGGGGTTTAAAAAGTGAGAGTGTTTGAGTAAAAAAATAAACTCAAAAAATAAGTTTGGGTAAAAAAATAAGGTTCGTTTAGAAAATAGGTCAAGTCTCAAGTAAAACTTTTTTGGTCTGAGTCTGACCTGACCCGAATTTGCAAAAAGAAAAAAAAACCTACTCTTTTTGTTGTTTTCCCACTGTTTTCTTGTTATTTTTCTACTGTTTTGTTGACTTTTCACTATTATGTTGCTACTATTTTGTTGTTATTATTTGAATATTATATAACTCTTATTTTATTATTAATTTTGCTACTATTTTAAAAGCATTTGTTTGTTAAGTTGCACCTATCTTAATATTATTTAAGTATAAAGATTTTTTAAATTTTATTTTCAATTTGTTGGGAAATAATTTTTTTAATATTTTTAGTGTTTTTGATGTATTATATATATTTTTAATATATATAATTAATACGGGCGGGCCAAGACTGGGTTTTAACATTTTTGGGTCAAATTTGGACAAAATTTTAGGTCATTTTTCAGGCAATACCAAGCCTATCAAACGAACCTGAAATTTTGTCAAAGCCCAACCCGAACCCGATCCAACCTATGGACAAGTCTAATTAACCTTTGCTTCTGACTATGTTTGTCGATATAAGGATTTATTAAAAAATAAAATTAATTAAATACAATTTTTTAAATGAAGTTTTTAATTTGCCTTAAAAAATTGAAGTTTTTAATTTTAATGTCACTATACTTTATAATCTATGTATAACAGTAAATAATTATATACTTTTTTTTAAAAAGAAATTAATTAACCTATTATTTACAGTAACAATTAATGTTATTAAAGCAGTAAATGATGAATATTTTATCATAATTTTGAATGGCTTAAATAAGAATATCACATTATATATGAAAAAAATTATGGCATAGAATACTAGTACATGGCTGCCAACATTTAACCTCTTGGTTTTTATTTAATGAAAAGATTATTGTCTTGTTTATTTAAATCAAACCAAACCCATTTTGAAGCTTTAGTTGCAGTCTATGTTTTGGTCTTTAGGCCATCCAAATTCCTCCAAAAATGTCAACACCACTCCATTCGACCAACCGAAACCTGTCTGCATTTCATTATCCCCAAAATAAAATCTTTAAAACAAAAACTTTGATGCCATTTTTGAATATAGCAATTCTTTTCTGCAAACTTAAAAAATATATATAAGGTCGCTAAACTATTAATAGATTTTTATTTTGGTCATTCAACTTAAAAAAAACAATAAAATTATAAAAAAAAATTAAATTACATAATGTATAAATGTCGAGGGTTTGATTTTTAAGAATTAAGATTAAATTGATACAATGTATAAATGTTATAGGTTAAAGTTGTTATTATGTCAATTTTAAAAGTTACCACCGTTGGGTGACCAAAAAAGAAATTTACTAATAGTTCATTTTATAGCTTTTGATAGTTGGATGACCAAAAAAGATATTTATTAATAATTGGTGATTATTAACGGAGTTTACGCTAAAAAAATATGTAGATGAAACGGTACCTGGGGTCTATAAATGCCACCAGCACCATATTCGCCACACTTTTCCACGTTATATTTCTCATGCATTGTCCCTGTTTTCTTGTAGGCCACGTAGTTGGCTCTGATCCATCTTTCAGCTATGTCTCTAGCTACTTTCCTTGCTTCTGTCGATGCAGATCTCCACAAGCCTTCAACTATCATGTGCTGAATTGGAGCCCAACCATTTGGGAAGTCCCTGCTTTTTATTTTTATTTTTTTCCTTTGGAACATTAATTCTATGTGAAAGTAAAAGAAAATACATGGACCAGTGTTTAACGCTTGCACTTAAATCTGTGTAGTTTTAAAGAGTGAAAAGATGTGCTAACCATTGGTGTCCCGAATTTGTCAAAGAGGTTGCAATCCCAGCAGCACAAAGCAGGCCTGAACTTTGAAGACTTCTTGTTACCTTTTCCACCAGAGGAGTATCTTTACATACAGACAGACAAACATATCGAAAGATTTTTAAGTTTTTCTTCCATTTATGAAGCAAAAAAAAACACAATTTCTTCTTGTGAAAATAATGCATGGTTTCTAATTGAGATGAATTTGTAAATGGGTAGTGAGGCTTTTTGCAAAAAATTATAAACCTGAGTTGAACAAATCAATCCACAAGGGAACAAAGTTTGAAGCAAACACATTCTGGTTCTGATTCTGAGCTTCCCAAGTTTGTGGTTCCTGAAGGACAGCAACACAAAAAAACGAGAAGAATGTTAAAAGAATTGTTATGGTATAATCTTACAAAACTACGGTACTTTTGGTCCTTTGGACACACACAAACCTTGGGTTCAGCACCATAGTTAAGCCAATAATCCACCCATTGTCCCATGTTTTCGTTCCAAAAGACAGAGTTGAATGCCTTCTTTCTTGTGTGAGAAGCTGTAAGGAAATCCTCAGCAATGGCATCGTCTCCAACAATTTTGGCAAAGAAGGCAATGTCAAGTTCCATCTGTACATATATCAAGAAATGGATGAACATCCATGGAGTTACTGATCTCATGGGTGTTATTAAAAGAGAAAGTTACAACATACCCTCAGCATGAATGCATTTAAATCAACAGGTAAAATAGTTGTTGTGCTCAAACTTGTAAATTCAGAAGGGTTCCTATAACAAAGATTTCATATATTTGATTAGTACAAATGTCCTTCGTAAAATACAACAGACTCGGGTGAAGCTAGAATGTTTTTATTAAGAGGGTTGGAATTGAATTATAAATTTTTATATGGTTAAAGTGTAATTTTATTTTGTATTAACTTATAGATTCATCATTTTTGAAGGACTAAATAGAAATCTTTTCGATTTAAAATGTATTTTTATCATATATTAATTTTTAATTTTAGCATTTATAAAGGACTAAAAGACAATTTTTGTTTCTAATTTGGAGGGGTTGAAGCCCTTGACTGCTCTAAATTCACCTCTAGCTCAATGGTTGATTCGAAACTCTACATTGTTTTTGAAATATCAGTGTCTAATACTACCTCCGCCACATATTCAGACATGGGTTTGGGGAAAAATTCGTGTTAGACACATTACATTCATCACCCACACCCTGATATGAATAACATAGCTGTAGTTAACCAATTCATCAGAGCTGAATACGAGGGTATAATCAGGTGCTTTGACCTTCCAAAAATGAAATTTTTTTCAATTCAGTCTTCTTATAAATAGAAAAATTATAAATTAATATACTAAAATTGCATTTTAACCCCCCTAAAAATGGAAAAAAAATTCTATTTAGTCCCTTTAAAAAGGATGAAATTATCATTTAATACTTGGTAAACTTATATTTTGATCTATGAAAAAATTATAATTAAAGTCCAGCCCTGCTAAAAAAAATTCTGAATTCTCCTCTGATGAAAAGCTATAAATGAAAGTATAATTTGTATAACCTCATCCATCTTGTGCTGAAATCCCATCCAGATTCAGCAGTTGAAGCAAGCTCTCGGTAAAATTTCTGTTTCTCATTAACATTCAAGAACTTGGAAGCAAATCTTTTATCCTGGTACATATGATCATGTTAAAAAAAAATTCCTCAAATATACAACATGAAAATACTAGCAAAGGTAAAAGGAAGTTGAAGACAAGAACACACAATGGCTGATGCTTCAGGCCTGGGTTTGTTCCACATTGCATAATACCGGTTTAATGAGTGATTACAATTCTCAGCATCATGGATGATCATCGTATGTATTTCTACATCATAGTTCAAACTCAGAAAAAAAGCTCAATTTGAAGAAAGATTTTTAGTGTGAGAGGAAGTTAAATCTTATTTTCCGGGAAAGTTAGAACAAGCAAGAAATTGGTCATACAAGTGAAGGGTAATTAGTATACCTGAATTCCAGAACTGATATTCTTTAAGCAATGCAGGGAGAGCCTTCTTCACCAAATCCACATCACCAGTTCTATTGTATATCTCATAAACCATTGCACTCAGGAGTGGAGGCTGGCTGCAAAAAAAAGGGTACCTCAAACCTTGTAAATACTTCCATGAGCAAATCACCTGTAAGGCTTGAAAGCCACTGAACTTTTGGGATTTTAGAGGTGGCTAAGCACTTAGCTCAGTAAAAGCACCATGAGGGCCCTTCTACTGGGAGTCAATTTGCATTTTGTCCCCTTCTACTCTTTGATTATTCCATCAGTCAACTCAGTTTTTAATGGATGAAATTTTTAACAGAAATGACTGGTTTGTTCTTTGCTTTAAAAGAAGAGGACTAATTTATCATTTTTTTGAGTAAAAGGGGTCAAATACAATTTGACTCATAGTATAGGGACCTCTATGATACTTTTACTCACTTAGCTATTATATTCTTATTAGTGATTGCTCACAATTTTTAACTTTCAAGTCTCTATGTTTATATATTATAGCTGGTCTTAAGAGTTTTTTCAATGCGAGATTAGGGTGATAAAAGTTATTTAAGAAAGGAAGGAATAAAATCAAAGATATTCGAATCCTGAACTTACTAGCTATCATCTCTTAAAGGTAAGAAAATATACGTGAACTGATTGAATTAAACTTTAAGACTGAGTTATATTAAAAGAATTTTTTTTTTAAAAAAAATTACCTTTCACAAAATGTCCCTACAAACAATGGGAAGAAAATAAATGAAAACACCACTACCTTCGATTCGTGTAATAGGCTCTGGCACCATTAAGTACATAACCATATGTATCTAGCAACGAAATGAGATTAGTCACAATGGCTTTTGCTGTCTCGTGCATTTTACTCGCCAGCAGCCCTCTGCACAACCATTTATATCACATTTATATCTTCATATGAAGGCAAAAAGTTAAAAAGGAAAATCAAAACTAACCTGATAACCCAATAAGAATCCCAATAATAAACTTCCCTGAACCGTGAACCAGGGATCATACCAGGCACCGGTAAAGGAAGCAAAGTATGCAATTCAGGATGATCATGAACCGAGCTCGAAACTTCCCTACTCAGTTTCTTCCACAAACCATGCACCTCTAATGCCCAAGCTCTCACCTCTGGGTTCTCCACCTTGGGCAAAAACCCATATGGCTCCGTCTCAAAATCCATTGGCTCAACATAAACAAGATCCTCTCCTGCACTTTTAAACCACTTTCCTATAAACTCTTCAAAATCCTTAGTCGACACTGACCCATTTTCTGTCTTGGAAATTTCATCGAACGCCTTCACTGTGGTTGAAAGATCGAACTTTAATGACAAGTCTATAAAGTCTTTGTGATCAAATTTTGATCTCTCGTAAGTTTGGAAAGCAGTTTCTTGGACACGTTCAAGGAAAGTAACTAAAGAGGTTGTTGGTATTACAGGGCCTGAATCTTTAGCACATGAGTAAGGCGATGAAGGTGAGTGATTGGCAGCCGCCATTGGAGGTCTCTCTGATAGTAGTGAAAGTAGGTGAGGAGGTCTCTCCGATAGTAGTTAAAGTAGGTGATAGATGACTACCATGAAAGAACTAAATATTTAATCCTATAAACACTATCAGTTGATCAGAATTAGCTTCCTTAATGTAAAGACAAAAAAACATGAACTCAACAAAAGGACAGGATATTTTTTAAAATTTTAAATTATTAGTTGATAATATAAAATAAATGAAAAATGAAACTGCTAAGTAGTCACATCACCATTGTTAAAAATTACTATTTTAATAGAAATTTTTGTTAGAACAAAAAATTGATGATGATCATTATGCAATGTAAATGTTTATTTCAGGTAAGTTAAACATAATAATTTACTATAAACTTTTTACTTTGATAATTTTTTTTTACGATTATAAACACTAGATAAACTATGATTACAATAACACTTGATAACCAATTTAGAAATAAGAATTTTAACATATAATTATTAAGAGATGTAAGCCATGAAATGTTATTTTGAAAATGTATTACCATTTTTCTAATCCTTCAAAATGTATACATTCACCAAGCAAAAAAAAAAACAAGCGAAGAAAGCGGGAATATTTTTCTCCCTTTTAGAACTTCTACAAAAATTAGCACAGTATCCTCATTGCACCTAACTCTAATAAACTCAATCACTTTTCAGCGGCAGTAGCCAAGATTTTTGTTTTAGAGTTCATCATGTGAATCATCCTCTTCTTCATTTGACGCAGCACCGCCAGGACCTCCGCCGGATCTTTGATATACAGCTGTGATGATAGGGTTGCAAACAGCCTCAACTTCCTTGAGCTTCTCCTCAAAATCTTCCTTTTCGGCATTCTGGTTGTCATCTAGCCACTCGAGCGCTTCTTTCACGGCCGTTTCAACTTTCTCCTTCTCGTCGGATTCAAGCTTGTCAGCAAGCTTGTCCTTGTCGCTAATCTGGTTTTTCATGTTGTAAACATAAGTCTCCAGGCTGTTGCGAGCATCAATCTTTTCCTTCAACTTCTTGTCCTCCTCCGCGAATTCTTCGGCCTCACGAACCATTCTCTCAATCTCCTCCTGGCTCAAACGACCCTTGTCGTTGGTGATTGTGATCTTCTCTGATTTACCTGTGCCTTTGTCTTCGGCCTTGACGTTTAAGATACCATTTGCATCAACCTCAAATGTAACTTCGATTTGAGGTGTTCCCCTGAGAATCGAGAGATCAAATAATAAGAGTCGGTAAACTTGGGCGAAGATTTGAAGAAAACATGAAAGTGAGTTGATGGAACAGAGTAGCAAACCTTGGAGCTGGAGGAATTCCAGTAAGATCAAACTTCCCAAGCAACCTACAATCCTTTGTCATACTCCTTTCACCTTCAAAGACCTGATATCAAACCACAAATATTCAAATAAGGTTCAAATTATGTTTCAGACTCTTCTTTTTCATATTCGGAAGTAGGTATTCAGATACGATCCTTCGTTTTATAGGTTCAAAATATCCCTATATGAATTCAAAGTATCCCGATTCTTAGCATTAGGAAAGAAATCCAAGTCTCATGCCTTCTAATGGCAGACAGGCATTTCTAAGTTTCAATTATGAACCAGTGAAATGTACCTGAATGGAGACAGTGGTTTGCTGATCCTGATAAGTGGTGAAAACTTGCGACTTCTTGGTTGGGATAACGGTGTTCCTGGGAATCAACTTGGTCATTACCCCACCAACAGTCTCGATACCGAGGGTAAGAGGAGCCACATCAAGAAGAAGAATATCTGTACATAGATTCAGTTAGAACAGTTTACATCAGCTATAGTCTCGTGTAGTTGTGATAGAGAAAGTTGCAGGAGATGAAAACGTACCTTTGGTTTCATCACCACCCTCTCCACTCAAGATGCCTCCTTGTACTGCAGCACCATAAGCAACTGCTTCATCCGGGTTAACACCCTTGTTGGGCTCCTTTCCATCGAAGTAGTCCTTGAGGAGCTGTTGAACCTTGGGAATTCTAGTGCTTCCACCTACCAGAACAATCTCATCAATTTGTCGCTTCTCCAAACCAGCATCTTCCATTGCTTTCTTCACAGGTCCCATGGTCTTTCTGAACAGATCATTGTTCAACTCCTCAAAGCGAGCCCTGGTCAGTGGCTCGGAGAAATCGATACCATCAAAAAGTGATTCAATCTCTACTCGGACCTGGTGCTGGCTGCTGAGAGCTCTCTTGGCACGCTCAGCTTCCCTCCTAAGCTTCCCAAGAGCCTTGTTATCTTTGCTGATGTCCTTTCCATGCTTTTTCTTAATCAATTTAATGAAGTAGTCCATAATCCTATGGTCAAAATCCTCACCTGCAAGAAAAATTACCATAAGCAAAATCCATAACATAAAACATTTTCTCAAAAACCTAAAAGCAAAACTAAGAATGATGCTTACCTCCCAAATGAGTGTCTCCATTTGTGGAAAGAACCTCGAATACACCATTGTCAATTGTCAAGATACTGACATCAAATGTTCCACCACCAAGGTCAAAGACAAGAATGTTTTTCTCACCACCCTTCTTGTCCAAACCATAGGCAATGGCAGCTGCAGTTGGTTCATTGATAATTCTGGCCACATTGAGCCCAGCAATAATGCCAGCATCCTTGGTGGCTTGTCTCTGGGCATCATTGAAGTACGCTGCAAATCAAACAGAGAGATCATTTGAGCATCATGAAGCATCAGCAACAGAATATTTTCCAACAGAGAACTCTGGTTCTTATAAAACACTAACCAGGAACAGTGACCACTGCATCCTTGATTTTCTTCCCGAGGAAAGCTTCAGCCGTTTCCTTCATCTTAGTCAGAACCATAGCACTGATCTCCTCAGGACTGAAGACCTTGGTCTCCCCATCCTTAATCTTTACTTGAATATAAGGCTTTCCATCCTTGTTCACAATCTTGTATGGAACAAGTTTCATGTCCTTCTGGACCTCCTTATCATCAAACCTGCAAAGAACAAAAATGCAAAGTAAGCATTAAATCCCAATCTATCCTTAATAACTCAAGAAACATAAGAAGAATGTAAATTACTTTCTTCCGATAAGTCTCTTAACATCAAAGATGGTTCTCTCTGCGTTAACAGCTGCCTGGTTCTTTGCAGCCTCACCAATCAGCCTCTCACTGTCAGTGAAAGCCACCCAAGATGGTGTAATACGGTTACCTTGGTCATTGGCTATGATTTCAACATGACCATTCTTGTAAACACCAACACAAGAATAAGTTGTACCAAGATCAATTCCAATGACTGTCCCCAATTTCGTGGCTTCCTCCTTTGCAATTGAGATTGCAAAGAGACATCCTGATTAAAAGCTCACCCAATGTCAATACTTAATACCATAATAAAGGCCCACTGGATAACGTTTTACATCATTATTAACTGCAATTATGATGTTCGCTCACATAATTAAAAGTAAATTATTTATGGAATCGGAAATCAATATCAGGTGTACCAAAAAAAACATATCACAGACAAAAAAATTGTTTTCCACGGCTAGAAAGATATTCTTTACATTAGTGCATTAAACTCGAAGAACATCATGTATCACACGTAAAGATAAAACGGAATTCTAACGAATTTTCTAGAACGTTCTTGCGCGCAAAATTAACAATTCTAAATTAAGATATTGCACATCAAATGAAAAACGAAATAAAGTGAAACACATGATTTTTTAGTAATTAGTTCAAGCGTCATTTTAGACAAAAGTTCAAATCAAACGAATTAGCTAGTCAATCATTCTATAAATCCAGAGATTACTACTAGTACTCGAAAACCAATGCGGAGAATATCAAACGATATGAGATCGCTAAAATTCTCTTTCATCATCTAATGCATCACTAGAACCGTAGAACATGAATCAGATCCAAACGTGCAGCTATTTACGCGCAATAAAATCATCAAAACAGAATTATATATAGTTTATTTCCTCTCCAACATAAAAAAAAAGATCCATAGATCATGAAATCACATAAAAACAAGCAGATCTAGCAAAAAATAAAAGCAAGAACAGCAGAGCACTCACCGAACAAAACTATAGCTAGAACCACCAAAGAGCCGCATGCTCTCCACGAGCCAGCCATCGCGCGTCCTAAACTCCTCTACCTCTCTTCGAAGAAGTCTCTCGGAGCTATATTTCCACTATAAATCGCTGAATCGTTTAAATGAGCTTTGAGGACCGAGACTCCTTTCCTTTTATAGTGAGTCGCTGTTGGAGCCATTTTTATATTTGGAGTATCCCGAATCTAACATTGGTTTCAGATGAGGGTGCGAAAAAGAGAGAACATGCCATAGGTGCTGACGTGGACCAATGACATTCCGAATAAGGATTTTATGAGCCAATCAAATTAGATCTTGTGTTGGGGAGATCCTGGCCGTTTATTTTCTCTGTTCCCAATCGTCCGCTTTCCCGATTAATAAATAAACGACTCTTTCTTTTTGGTCATATACATAAGACGACTATTGACTAGTAGACTGGCAATTGAACCTAAAACGCACGATAGCTGAATCGTTTTGGACCAGCCCAAAGCCCCAAATGTCGTCCATTAACATTGAGTCAATTTTTTACATAAAATCAAAACAAATCATCAATTGTGCAATAGCAATTAACTTGCTTCTTGAGATTGCGATTTGAATTTCGCATTCGAATAGTGTGCTTATGTAAAAATATATGAGTAATTGGATAAAAAACAAGGTTTGGTTTTGGATAAATTTTTTGTTTGGATTCAATTTAAATTGGTCTAAATTTTTTTCTTTTTGTTGTTTGCTTATGTTTTAGTGTCATTTTGTTATTATATTACTATTATTTTATTATTAGTGTTTAGATATTATATAACTCGTATTGTATTTTTTAAATTTATTTTTATATTTAAAAAATAATATTAAAAAAATTTAATACGAACAAATCAGATCGGGCACAACTTTAATATTTTTTTATCTGTGTTGAAATTTAATAAAATTTTAAATTTATTTTTTAAGTCAAACCCAAATCTAAAAAACAGTACTAAAATATTGCATTGAACTGAGCTAAACCGGACCTAACTTTCACTCCAACAAAACACTATTATTGTATGTATTCAGCACTCTTGAAAGATCTCTTCAAATCAGCAATCACATACGAAAGTCTTACTCGATCAAGTTCATATATGTTGTTGTCGACACCTCATCTCGCAAAATGCTAGATGACAATATACACAGATTATACACGTGGCTCTCATACATATCCCACAGGGATTGGGGCTATACAAGCTTTTCTCATGGCTTAGTTGAGAACTAACATTCTCAAAATACGAAGAAATCAAGAGGAAAGGGAAGCTCTCTCTTTCTCTCCAAAAATCCTTCAATATTCGGAAATAATATTTAATAAATTTGAGATCAGATAAGTATTCAACATGAATAGCAAACGTTCAATCGAATACAGCCTTTTTTTTGCAAATCTTGAAAAGACAAATCGATTCATCAGCCAATCCAATCAAAGAGGGAAATCATTCATTAATTAATGTATGCAAACACTATTAAATTTTTAGCCACAAAATTAAACCAGGCATTACAGTAACAAGAAGAGCAATCTGTCTGTAATAATAATTATTAGCCAGATGTTTAGTTTTCTAATTACAACCTCTGGTAGTGCCACCCTTCTGTTAATTTCCCAGCAATATCTCATCTTCTGTTGGAGATGAGACTTTCTTGAGGTGTTCTCTTTAAAAGGATAATATATATTTTAAAATCATATAACTAAATTCATCGTTATTTAAAAATTTAATTATTATAAACACAGAATCCAAGCAAATTAATTAAATCATTGTAGTTTTTTTGTTATTCAATTAAAATATATATTACTCTATCATTCATGAATCACGATAAAAATGTCATTCAAACTTTTATATCAATAGTTGAATTGTATTTTATCTCTTTCATTAAAAATTTCAACAAATTAATGTTGGGTATGGGTCCCACTACGTGGGAAACCCATATTTTCTGCCACAATGTTTTGCCTTCCTTTTCTTTTGGTTTTGTCAAAAGCCAATTTTTTGGCTTATTAACGTGGGAGTGGGCAGAAATTTCTGCAGAGAGCTAAAAAAAAAATAGAGAGAAAGAGAATAGAAAAATCAATTTTTCAAGCTTGGTGCAGCAGTGATCAACTCTTCGATCGAAGGTCCATCCGTGGTTCGATTGAGCTGATTTTTGGACAGCAGCTAGGTGATAAGGTGTTCTTGACTTTGTACGGTCGGATTTTTCATCCGAGTCTTGTAGCGTCGGAAATACCCATTTTTCAACAGCTACGTTTTTGGTGATGTTCTCTCATTTTTCTCTCTTTTGCTAAAGATTACATGTTGTTAGCCTTGTCGAAGTTGAATGCTTGTTGTAGGCTTGATATTGTGATCTTGTAGTCGAACATTTGATGATAGTAGAGCTCTTTATCGGACTCTAAAGTCCCGTGGTTTTTTACCCTTGATTTAAAGGGGTTTTCCACGTAAAAATATCGGTGTCTCTATTTATTTTTGTTGTGGTTGCATTAGTTGATTTGTGGTTGATTAAGGTTGCTAGAGAACATATCTTGTGCTATTGTGCTTGCCATAATTTTTACAGGAGTTATAAGGAGAGAAAGAACACCGGTTGTGCTTTCGCTTTGTTTCGGTTGTTCGGTTTCTTCCCAACAAACTGGTACCAGAGCTTGGTTATTGTGTCAGATAATTATGGAAATTAATACGAGCAAGATGATTATGTTGAATGGCACAAATTATCAACTTTGGCGGAATAAAATGAAGGACTTGTTGTTTGTGAAGGCTTTGCATCTTCCGGTCTTTACTACTCAAAAACCCGATTCGAAAAGTGATGAAGAATGGGAATTTGAGCATCAACAAGTGTGTGGCTTTATTCGGCAATTTGTTGAAGAAAATGTTTACAATCACATTGATCAAGAGACACATGCTCGAACATTGTGGGAGAAGCTTGAAAGCTTGTATGCTTCGAGGTCGGGCAATAACAAGTTATTTTTGCTGAAGAAAATGATGGCGCTGAAATATAAAGAAGGAATGTCTATAGCTGACCATGTTAGTGAATTTCAGAGTATGATGAATCAGTTGCTTGGTATGGGTGTCAAATTTGATGACGAGATTTTAGGACTTTGGTTGCTTGCTACTCTACCAGACTCTTGGGAGACCTTTCGAGTCACACTCATTAATTCTGCCCCACAGGGTATTATTACTTTGGATTTGGCTAAGAGTGGTGTGTTGAATGAAGAGGTTAGAAGAAGATCTCAGGGTTCTACATCACAGTCCGAGGTGTTGGTTATCGAGAACAGGGGGAGAAACAGAGACAAAGATGGAAAGGGTAGAGATAAAAGCCGAAACAAGTCAAGATCGAGATACAAGAATCTTGAGTGTCATCATTGTGGTAAGAAAGGTCATATCAAGAAATATTGCTTCAAGTGGAAGAAAGAGAACAAAGGTGGTGGTGATAAACACGACCGGAATGACGATGAAAAATCCGAGCGTGTTGCTACTGTTACTCGTGAAGATTTGTTAGTTATTTGTGATCAGAATTTGGTCAACCTAGCATGCGACGAGACTAGTTGGGTGATTGATACTGGTGCATCACTTCATGTCACGTCGAGGAAGGAATTCTTCACATCTTATACTCCTGGTGATTTTGGGGTATTGAAGATGGGTAATGATGGTTTGGTTTCGGTTATTGGTATGGGAGATGTTAGCTTGGTAAGTAACAATGGAACAAAGTTAACTCTCAAGGATGTCAGACATGCACCGGATGTCCGTTTGAATTTGATTTCTGCAGGAAAGCTTGATGATGAGGGATTCTGTAACACCTTCAGTGAAGGGCAGTGGAAGCTGACTAAAGGCTCCTTGGTTGTGGCTCGAGGAAAGAAGAGCTCAAATTTGTACTTGATGCAAGCTTTGACTTCTCGAGAGACGGTGAATGTGACACTGAATGACAACTCAACTGAGTTGTGGCATAAACGACTCAGTCACATGAGTGAGAAGGGGCTTAACTGTTTAGCGAAGAAGAATCAACTTTCAAGTTTAAAGAATGCTACACTGAAGAATTGTGCTCATTGTCTAGCAGGAAAGCAGAAAAGAGTTTCATTTAGAAGCCATCCTCCTCATAGGAAATCAGAGTTGCTAGAGTTGGTCCATTCAGATGTTTGTGGTCCGATAAAAGTAAGATCACATGGTGGTGCACTTTACTTTGTGACTTTCATTGATGATTGTTCAAGAAAGCTATGGGTTTACACTTTAAAGTCTAAAAATCAAGTCTTTGAGGTGTTTAAACAGTTTCAAGCATCAGTTGAAAGGGAAACTGGGAAGAAGTTGAAGTGCATTCGTACTGATAATGGTGGCGAGTACACAGGGTCGTTTCATGAGTATTGTCTGCGACAGGGAATCAGACATCAGAGAACACCACCAAAGACTCCACAGTTAAATGGGTTAGCTGAAAGAATGAACCGAACATTGATTGAGAGAGTCAGATGTTTGTTGTCAGATGCAAAGTTACCAAGATCGTTTTGGGCTGAAGCTTTGAATACAGTGACACATGTGATAAATCTGTCTCCTAGTGTTCCTTTGAAAGGTGATGTGCCAGATAGAGTTTGGTTTGGTAAAGACGTGTCATATGATCACCTACGTGTGTTCGGTTGTAAAGCATTTGTTCATGTTCCAAAGGATGAAAGATCCAAGTTGGATGCCAAGGCTCGACAATGCATTTTTATTGGTTATGGTCTAGATGGTGAGTTTGGTTATAGACTCTATGATCCAGTTCAGAAGAAACTCGTGAGAAGCAGAGATGTTGTCTTCATTGAGGATCAGACCATTGATGACATTGATAAGACGGAGAAAGTGGATTCACAAGGTAGTGGTGACTTGATCGATGTGAATCCGGTTCCCCTAGACTCTTCACCAGATCCTATCCAGGATGATGTGCATGGTGATGTTAGTGGTGACCATCAGACTATAGGTGACTTTGATACTCCCATGGATGATGTTGTGAATGATCAACAACAAGCACCTATAGCTCCACCAGCAGTTCCACTTCGAAGGTCTTCTAGAGATCGACGATCTTCTGTCAGGTATTCTCCTGATGAATATGTTCTTTTGACTGACGGGGGAGAACCTGAATGTTATGAAGAGGCTATGGAGAGTGAATGCAAAGATTAGTGGGTTGAAGCGATGAAAGGCGAACTTCAATCATTGCATGAGAACCATACTTTTGAATTGGTGAAACTGCCTAAGGGCAAAAGAGCTTTGAAGAATCGGTGGGTTTACAGGTTGAAGCAAGAAGAGAAGTCTTCATCTCCATGATACAAAGCTAGATTGGTCGTCAAGGGTTATACTCAGAAAAAGGGGGTTGATTTTGAAGAAATATTTTCTCCGGTTGTGAAGATGTCCTCTATCAGAACTATACTGAGTTTGGCAGCTTGTTATGACCTAGAGGTTGAACAAATGGATGTGAAAACTGCTTTTCTTCATGGTGACTTGGAAGAAGAGCTTTACATGGAGCAGCCAGAGGGTTTTGTTGCACAAGGGAAAGAGGACTATGTGTGCAGATTGAAGAAGAGCTTGTATGGTTTGAAGCAAGCTCCAAGGCAATGGTACAAGAAGTTTGAGTCTGTTATGGGGGAGCAAGGCTACAAGAAGACTACTTCTGATCATTGTGTGTTTGTTAAGAGATTCTCTGGTGATGATTTTATTATTCTTTTGCTCTATGTTGATGATATGCTTATTGTTGGTCAGAATGCTTCTAGAATTGAGAAGTTGAAACAAGAGTTGAGTAAATCCTTTGCAATGAAGGATTTGGGGCCAGCAAAGCAAATTCTTGGCATAAGACTGACACGTGATAGAAAGGCCAAGAAATTATGGTTATCACAAGAGAGGTACATTGAGAAAGTACTTCAAAGGTTTAGTATGGACAAAGCTAAAGCGGTGAATACTCCATTTGCTATGCACTTTAGATTGAGTGTTAAGCATAGTCCTTCCACAGAAAAGGAGAAGGAAGAGATGCAGAAAATTCCTTACTCTTCAGCCGTGGGTAGTTTGATGTACGCAATGGTTTGCACGAGACCAGACTTGGCTTATGCCGTTGGTACAGTTAGTCGGTTTCTTTCTAATCCAGGCAGAGAGCATTGGAATGCAATGAAGTGGATTATGAGATATCTTCGTGGCACTTCCAACATGAAACTTTGTTTCGGGAATGAGAAACCTGTTCTTGTTGGGTATACAGATTCAGACATGGCCAGAGACATTGACTCGAGGAGATCTACTTCAGGTTACTTAATCACTTATGCAGGGGGAGCTGTGGCATGGCAATCGAGACTGCAAAAGTGTGTTGCATTGTCCACCACCGAATCAGAGTTCATTGCAGCAACCGAAGCGTGTAAGGAGATGCTTTGGATGAAGAAGTTTGTGCATGAGCTTGGTTTTACTCAGGAGAAGTATGTCCTGTACTGTGATAGCCAGAGTGCTATTCATCTTGGTAAGAACTCAACTTTTCATGCTAAATCTAAGCATATTGATGTGAGGTACCATTGGATACGAGATGTTCTTGAAGCTAAGCTGTTAGAGCTTGATAAGATACACACTAATGATAATGGTACTGATATGTTGACGAAGGCCTTACCAAGAGGAAAGTTTAAAGCATGTTGTTTGACCTCCGGCATAGAGGCATTCCCCACATAGTTGGAGGGGGAGATTTGTTGGGTATGGGTCCCACTATGTGGGAAACCCATATTTTCTGCCACAATGTTTTGCCTTCCTTTTCTTTTGGTTTTGTCAAAAGCCAATTTTTTGGCTTATTAACGTGGGAGTGGGCAGAAATTTCTGCAGAGAGCTAAAAAAAAAAATAGAGAGAAAGAGAATAGAAAAATCAGTTTTTCAAGCTTGGTGCAGCAGTGATCAACTCTTCGATCGAAGGTCCATCCGTGGTTCGATTGAGCTGATTTTTGGACAGCAGCTAGGTGATAAGGTGTTCTTGACTTTGTACGGTCGGATTTTTCATCCGAGTCTTGTAGCGTCGGAAATACCCATTTTTCAGCAGCTACGTTTTTGGTGATGTTCTCTCATTTTTCTCTCTTTTGCTAAAGATTACATGTTGTTAGCCTTGTCGAAGTTGAATGCTTGTTATAGGCTTGATATTGTGATCTTGTAGTCGAACATTTGATGATAGTAGAGCTCTTTATCGGACTCTAAAGTCCCGTGGTTTTTTACCCTTGATTTAAAGGGGTTTTCCACGTAAAAATATCGGTGTCTCTATTTATTTTTGTTGTGGTTGCATTAGTTGATTTGTGGTTGATTAAGGTTGCTAGAGAACATATCTTGTGCTATTGTGCTTGCCATAATTTTTACAGGAGTTATAAGGAGAGAAAGAACACCGGTTGTGCTTTCGCTTTGTTTCGGTTGTTCGGTTTCTTCCCAACAATTAATTCATATCATGCCACATGTAACTGTCGGATTATTTAATCAAAAAAATGAATTAAATTTTTAATAAAAAAAACTATTTTACTCTTTTGATCTAAGATGCAAAATTAATTTACCCATTTTATTAGCAAATAAAGCAGAATACAATTCGACCCAAATACATGGACCTCTATTACAATTTTACCAAAAGACTTGGGCAATGCCTACACGAAAGAAACTATGTAGGGACTAATGGAACCATGCATTGCAACCTAACAATTGCTTTTTGGAAACCTCAGAGTTGTTTCATTGAGGTGACAGAAAGTTAGTGGCATTCAGACTTTTGTGGTATATGTTGCTAATGGATCTTCATAAATATTCTACAAAGCTTTTGAGTAGCTTTGCTATTCAAAACAGTGGGGATTTAGCCACCTTCTCAACCAATATAAATCTCCAATCTTGTCTCCTCCATTTTCTGATAGCACCACCATGGGTACTTATGCGAAAACCATGATTCTCCTTCTCTTGGTACTCTATCTTGTTCCATTTATAGGTCTGCAAAAATTTTCCATTCACTCATAGTCAAGTTAATTCTAAGATGATACAAAAGGTGATTTTAATCTTTATTTTTTTATTTTCTTTTTGGTTATATTTTGTAGCCAAAGTTAAGGGCTTGGATGCTGGTGCAACTTCAGCTGACTCTGGAATTAATGAGGTAACTCTTAACAGCAAGGGATCAGAAAATTTCTATTTGCCATAAAACATCTCTAAAAGTTTCATTTACCATAAAATATTGTTTGAATTTGATGATTCAAGGAGTTTTGATTTGCTAAGGTTGAATTTTGCTATTATTCCCTGTATTTTAATTTGCTCAATTTTAATCTTTGTATTTTTCAGATGGATCAATTTTAATCCCTATATTTTTTGAATTTAAAATTTTAGTTCTGACCCAAATAATAGAAGTTAAATCTGTCTAGTTAAATTCAATTACTGATTTTTTACTATGAATAGGGATATAGATTTGGTTCATATTCTCCAATTGGGTGAAGCACTTATACTTTTAAAATTTTGAAATTTCAATCTAGGTGCAAATAACATGCATTAATTCATTAACTGAATTTTTAGTACATAATATGTAAAAATAATATTACACATGATAATGTGTTTGACACATCATACTTTGGAAATAACTGAACTTAATATAATAAATTTAACAGCTACTATTTGATGAGGACTGATGTTTAAAAATTTGAAAAGAATAGAGGTTAAAAGTGATCAAATTAAAATACAAGGATTAAATTCACCACTTTCACAAAGTAGAGAGACTAGTAGTGGAATTTAACCATTTGCTAATATATTATGATGATTGATATCTGGTTTTGAAGGATATGGTTGAAGTGAAGATGAGGAAGCTGAAACTAGATGTTGACATTGTAAAAGACTATACTCCGATTATTCCAAATCCTAAACACGAACCACCGCCGAGAGGAAAACCGGGGACATCAGCCGGAAGTGGTGGTGGCGGCAGTTGAGGACTCATAAGAAGTACAACTGTCCTGTACAAGCTTAACGTAGTACTACTTTTTTTTCTGGTTGTCTCTGCAAGTATTTGTATCACATGGGGCATATTTAAGACTTCACTGAATAAAGAACAAGAGAACTGTTAGGTAAATTTTTACTGGGGTTTTTTAGTGTCCTTTTTTTATTGTTCTTAATGAAAGCTTGATGTTTGAAAAAAAAATCACAGAAACTGTTTCATACTCCATGAACCAAAAATCAGTTGATGTCTGCTTTTTGCTGGTTCTGCACTAAAACATAGTCTTCATTTTACGAAACTAAACAAAACATTTCATCATACCTGCTGTTTAAATGATCATGCATGTTTTTTGCTTCCAAGTAGAAATTTTGAGTAATGAGAACAAACGATTTTAAAACAGAAAAAGTAAAATAAATCAAATCCCATTCGAACTTTTGAACAATTTTTCCAACTGAAAACTAGTTTTTTTATGGATTAATCCACTCAAATTCGGACAATTGCAAGTACAAATTTACTATGAAGGAAAAAAAGCAATTAAGTTAAAATTGATCACTTTCACAATTTATCTCATTTGCACAATTCCAGCAGAGACCAGCTTTTGGATCTTGTTCATCACCATAGGGTTCTTCATGTGTTCTTGTGCTGCCTTTGGATTTTCCTGGAAATCAATCAAAACCTGCCCAAATCCAAGTTTTTGGCTTTCAGTAAACCAAACAGCAAAGTATCCACAGACAGGTCCATATATCATAAGTACTTCTCAGTTCAAAGTTGAAACCTTTTTTTTTGGGTTATAATATGCCTGTAGTCCCTATATTTTTGGATTAGGAATCTAGCCCTATACTTAATCCTTTTATTTTTCATATTTTCATATTTTAAAATTCAAATCCACTTGCAATCTTTTTTTCATGAATGAATAGTTTTTCATTTCAAAATGTCACTAACAAAAAATTTTAAAAAAAAACCATGTTAAGAATTCAACCTGATTTGAAAAATCAAAAGACAATTCCTAATTTCCGAAATGTACAAGGACTATAGTCACATTTTAACCATTTTTTAAGCACTTACCTGTCTCATTACAGGATCTGAGAGAATGTTCTGAATTTCTGGATCTTGCATTGCCTTAGCCTGCAATATCACATCAATTTAAAGTTATATTGACATCTTAAACAGCTTGTGTCAATTCAAAAGAAAAACAAATACATATAATCTCGATCCTCACCTGTCTTTCCTTCAGTTCTTCGGGGCTCAAATCACCTCGATTGGCTTTGTTGATCTGTTCTACGCATCTGCAAAATAATTGAGATAACCAAATACTTAAATAAGGTACTCCTGAACTAGGAAGAGAGAACCAAAAATAAAAAAGAATACTGTGTATACCTTCGAACACCATCGAGCAGCTCCTGGTTATTGGCATCGTGTTTCAACCCTTCCTGGTATGTTTCTAAAGCTTTGTCATACTCTTTCATGAAGAACTGAACAGCACCTTTTCTTGTGTAACCTTTGGAAAAGGTTGGGTCAAGCTCAATGCACTTTTCAGCATCTTTTAGCCCCTCGGGCAATGCACCCAATTTTGTGTAGCATGCGGCTCTGTTGCTGTATGCCTGACAAGGCCAAAATGCATTTCAACAATCAAAATGATAATACTATCATTCCTTGGTCAATGATCACCAACAAATTCACAAAAAAATAGAATCAGACTTCCCACCTTTGGATCTTTCGGATTTCTTCTCAATGATTCCGTATAATGCTTCACAGCCTCGGGATACTTCTGCTGCTTGAAACATTCGTTCCCTGTGAATATATTTTTGCAGTCAATAAATGAATATTATACCAGACGACTATTCTGGTAACTCCTATATAACTATTCCACACGGACTAAAGATCAAACTTGATCGAACATAACTATTCCAACATAACCACCAAGGTATTAGTAAAAAATAAACAGAAACTGATAAAGAATACCTTTCTCACGCTCCTCGTCTGCTATCTTTGGATCAAAGTACTCTTGTTGTTCCAAATCCTTCTTTGCTTTTTCAGCATCATTTAGTTTTTTCAATGTGTCTGGATTGCGATGCTCTGTAAGGGCTTTCTGGAAAGTCTCAATAGCTGGTTCATAATCTTTCGAGCATTTTGCCATCTTCGCCAAAGCAGTTCCCTTCCTAGTCAAAGCTCTTGCTATCATTTTATAGTCTGATCTGAGCTCTCTACCTCTTTCAACAGCCTTGTCACAATCCTTAATGCAATCCTCGTACTGCTCTCGAACAAGGAAGTTTCCAAGAAAAGGGCACCAAAGTTTATATTTAGATCTTTTCCAGGCATAGAACATAGTAATGCAGATATAAAAATTGTAGAGAGTTCTTTTATTAGTTCTCAGATGAAATAGACATGCGAAATGTAATAATGGTGATAAGCTGATGACATCTATTCTTACCCAAAAATATTCACTTAAGATATTGGCAGGTTAAGAAAAGGATAGGCTAGTGGAGAGCAATATTTGGTTTTAACCAAAAAACCGATAAAACCAGCCCATTAAGTTCTTCGGTTTTGGTTAGTAGAGGGGGCAGGTTGGTCAGTTTTGACCTCAGTTTAATTGGTTAATTCAATCGTTCATCGGTTTTTGCATCCTAGAACCAAACCAACCGAAAAACCAACTGATTTTATATTATTTTTAAATTATTTAAAATATATATTTATGTTTTATAACATATATAATAGACATTAATCATATAAACCTAACCCAATAACCCTTGACCCAATCAAATTACCCAAGGTCGGTTCAGTTTAGTTAGTTTTCAAAACTAAAATCGGTTAGGTCGGTTTTCTCATGTTAGAATCAGCTAAGTTCGAAAAAAACTCATACAAAACCATCCAATTAAACCAATTGATCTCCCCTAGGAGAGGCTAGCCTCCTTTGAAACTCATTTCCCTAGGCGGAAACTACTAGGCCTTTACACCCAGCCCCCAAAAATAATAGTCTTCTGAAGAATAACACAAAGTCGTTGCGTTAATGTTTGTATATGACATCATGATTACCTACATTATTAAGCAGATGATATACATTATGATCACTAGCAACGCCTAAAACTGCACTCAGAATCACACCACCATAAATTCATACCGTGAAATCATGATCAAGAATTTAAATGGCGACCACCACAAGACCTAAACACGTTCGAAATTCATAAGTTAAATCACTGTTAGATGCTCGTAAAAAACAAGGGTCTATGTCCATCTTAGAGCAGAAGAAAACCCAACAGTGAATCTCATTCCAAAGTAGTATCCTGTCGTTAATTTTTATACTAGACGAAATTAGCATGAATTTACTAACCTAGGCCAAATCAACAAACAGTTTCTAAACTATATTAGTATTGTAACAATAGCTACGTTAAAGGAAGTAAAATTTCCAACTTCTAAATAAATAGATAGAAATAACCACACCTTGCCCATTTCCAAATAAACAGCAGCCCGATTAGTGATGTACGAAATATCTCCTTCATCAAGCTCCATTGCTGTCGTGTAATGCTTAATAGCCGTCTCAAAATCCTTCTTCTTATATGCAGCATTGCCAGCCTCCTTCTCCTTTAAAGCTTTCTCTTTCTTCTCCTTTTTCTCCTTCTCTTCTTCCGTAATTTCCATCGGTTCTGGTTCAGGCTCGGGCTCAGGCTTCTTCACCTCCTCCTTAGCTGGTCGTGAAGGAGACGGAGCTGGAGGTGAATCCGCCTCTGGAATCTCCATATCATCGCCACCACCATGTGCCTTAAACTTAACATTCAACAAAACACCCAAAGCTTGCATAACCCTCTGATCTTGCAAATACTCATTCAATTTGCTAGGATTTCTTTGAATCTCTTGCATCGCCTTAACAAAATCCGGCTGCTGTAAAAACACCCTAGTAGTCGGATCAGCAGTCAACTTCGCCCACATCTCCGGTCCCTGAAAAGCATCACCAAACGGATTAGGTGGCGGAGCAGCCCTAGAACGCGAAGCCGAAGCCGTCGCCGCCGATTGAGCATCAGCCAATCCAGACTTCAAAGCTTCATTATTAGGATCAATCTCCAGACCCTTCTTATACGCCGAAACAGCATCTTGATATTGGTGCAAACCGAGGTGAGCCGCGCCTAGCCTGCTGTAACCTTTAGACCAGTCAGGTTTAAGCTCAACGGTCCTTTTGGCGTCCGACAATGCGGCCTCGTATTGATGGAGAGAAGCATACGCAGCGGATCGGTTAGAGTAAAGGACGTGGTTGGTGGGGGAAAGGTTTATAGCATCGGTGAAGTGTTTGATTGCGGCGTTGAAATCACCAGAGGAAAAGGCGGCGTTGCCTTTGGCTTTGGCTTCGTCGGCCATCGGTGGATGAATCTGCTGGCTTTTGGATCTGGTTTTGGGAAAGACGATATCGGATATTTGAGGGTTTTAGGGGTAATTTGCAAAATTTGGAAGGAACGAAATGTAATTATAAAGAAAGAGAAGTTAGAGGAGCAGACTAGAGAGTTCTGGTGCTTCTCGAAGCTTCTTCAGCTTTTGAGTAGTCTACTTGGATTAGGGGTTGTTTGGACGTCAGTTTAATTGTTTTCCCAAATACTTAATCGGGTTTTTGGGCATGAGGAGAATAAGATCACAAGATTTTAATAATGGGTAAACTACATAGGAGGTCATCTAACTATGGTCAACTTTCGTTTTTGGTCAGTTAACTATTAAAAGTTCTAAATTGGTCACCCAACTAATAGGATTTGTTTTTTTAGTCCTTTTCGTTAACTTCCATTAAATGTATGACGGAATAGTGAGTTGGCAGTTTAAAATTTTGTATCAAATTTAACCCTTAATATTTATACATTATCTCAATTTGATCCTAATTAAAAAATATAAAATTAATCTTTCAATATGTTGTTCGTCAAGAGCCAATGGACACTCTCAATGGATCGATATTATTTTTAATTAGGGTTGTCTCTCAACTCTACAAAGAGCCCAAGTACTTGATGCGCTGAGTTCAATAAAGTAAAAGTGTCTTGTTGAATCAAACTCTGTCACGCACAACCACCTATTAGTGATTTAGGTTGTGAATCAGAGCTCATGATGAATGCACATAGATAGGGGTGATCAAAACTCGATTCGGTTCAAAAAATAAAAAAAATCGAGTTAATCAATTTGAGTTATTCGATTTTTTTTAGTCAACTCAAATAAGTAATTCTGGTTTCGAGTTGAATTTTACAATTCGAATAACATATTGGTGTAAATACTTTTTTGGTCATTGTCAATTTTAAAAACGAGCAAATTAGTATTTCTTAACAAAAATTACAAAAAAATCAAATAAATTTTTAAAATTCCAAAATTTATATTTTAAAAAAATAAAAAAATAAAAAAATTCTAAAAAATATATAAAGAAAGTTAAAATTTAAAAAAAAATCTAAAATAATAATTTTGAACCTAAATAAGTTAACTAATTATTCAAATTTATCATACAAAAATAATTCTTTTTCTTATTTTGATTGGAAAAAAGTTTTTAAATATATATGGTTTCAATTTTATATGTTCTAACATAGAATTAGTTATATTGTAATAAGATTTTAATTTGACATCTTTCGTTTTTTAATTTAACTTTAACAAATTCACTCGATTCGACTCGATTTGAATTTCATTTCACTCAACTTGATTCGAAAATTTTTTGAATCAAGTTAGGATGATAGAAAAAGACCTGTTAACTCGAAATTTTTTCACTTAATTCGAATCAATTCAATTGAATGCTCACTCTTAAGTTACCATGGTTAATATTTGTAATAATAAGTGATAAGATTTTATAAAATTTAAATCTCTCAAAACTCTTATCTTGTAGATGAACTTTAATTTTGACTGTCGATATAATTTAAACTGTATCGTCGAATTTTGGGCATATAAGTAAATGTCTTGTCTTCATTTGTAATTATCTCATTATTGAATAATATAATATCTTTTAGAGCATTTACTCATACACCTTTTCTGTATTTTTTTTTGTTTTTTCTGTTTGACTCAAGTTCTTTTGTCTTTTAAGTTTGTTTCCACTTTATTTCGGTGTTTTAGAGAATTTTCTTAAAGATTTCCTAATTTAAAGAGATAAATTGACTTAGACGAATTTAAAGTAAAAAAATTGTCTAAAATCACATGATTTGCGAAACTTAAATTTTAGTCCGATGATACTAGAAGTAACATAGATACCCATTGACACCATTTAAAGGCACGAGTTCAAACTCCACTAGAAACAAATGCACATGTTCCCTTATTTGATGATCGTGTGATATACACAATTCAATTCCACATCACCTCACAAAATTAAAAGACAATATCTACCAAAAACAATAACAATAAATTCATTGAGGATTTAGTTGACTCCACAAAAAAAGGTCCCATGTTATTGTTGAGAGAATGGTACCTCCTAATATGTTTGTTCAAACTACATAATTTTAAATAAACAAATACCATTTTAAAATTCTCAACTATTCCAACACTAAAAAAATTATATAAAACCACTTAATCTAACTCATTTTTTTCCCTTTTTGGGAAAATTTTACACTAAATAAATTCATCAAGCAGACCTAGATTTTTCTTTTGCAAATTCTGGGACTTTTTTACTTATATAATATAAAATAAAATAAAAAATAATGAAATAGCATATTCCAATAATTATCATATTTAAATTATTTATTTTTATTAATTGAGCCAGATGAGAGAGGGGAAAAATATCACCGCCTATCAGATAGCCACCATACCCCTAAATGGTGCCGCCTATCACTTTGACACCACTACTAAAATATTATTATTATTTTCTTAACAAAATGCTGTCAAAATACTAGGGTGGTGCCAACCATGCACCACCCTCCACCCCTTTAATTGTACCATTTTGGTAAATAATTTTTGGAGCATGACATTTCAGTATTTTTTTTAAATATTATACAGGTAAAAACCCCAAATTCTGATTTATGTTGCATTTTCTACTTCAATAGTTTTGTTACATTTATACCCAAAACTGATACATGAAACTTATAATTTAAAGAAAGGAGAGTGCTGCACTTCAAATTATGAAGTGAACAAAAAATAGTGTTTGGATGCCAGGAAAATTATGAAAAAACAAAATCAAGCAACAACTTCTTGTTGTTTAGTAGCAAGCTCGTTCTGGATATGTTGAGGGACGACATCAAACTTGGCCAGTTGCATGGTGTAGGATGCACGACCTTTCGTCATACCTCGGAGAGTGCTGACGTATTGGAACATCTCCGCAAGCGGAACAAGGGCATCCACCACCTGCAGTTTAATCCGAAACCAAAACTCATCAACACGATAATATTACAAGCAAAACAAGGAGAAAGCATATATTATGATGATGTGATCCGATATATACCTTGAGTCCTCCAGGCTTATCACCAAAGCTGTTAATCTGGCCTCTCCTTGAGTTGAGATCACCGATCACGTCACCTAAATGTTCTTCGGGTGTGACAACCTCAACTTTCATTATAGGTTCAAGCATCCTAGGGCCAGCCTTTCTAATCCCTTCTCGGAAGGCTCCCCTGGCTGCCAGTTGAAATGCCAATACACTAGAATCGACATCGTGGTAAGAACCATCTACTAGCACGGCACGTACATCAACAACAGGAAAACCTGCAAGGACACCATTACACATACACTCCTCCAGTCCTTTCATCACTCCAGGAATATATTCTTTCGGCACGGCTCCACCTTTGATTTCACTCTTGAACTCGTATCCACTACCTGCCTCCATAGGCTCGAAACGAACAGTAATATCAGCAAACTGCCCTTGTCCACCTGATTGTTTCTTGTGTACGTATTTCACTTCTGAAACTTTGGAAATACTTTCCCGGTAATTAACTTGTGGTGCACCGACATTGGCTTCGACCTACATGCACCAAGCAATCAAAATAATGGCAATTAGAGAAATGTCTGTACACATATAGTTGATCGGGATGATCAAGGGTACTAATATGTTTGGCAATTAGATGTTGCTACAAACCTTGAACTCTCTCTTCAAACGATCAACGATAATCTCGAGATGTAATTCTCCCATTCCTTCAATTACGGTCTGGTTGATCTCTTCATCCCGTGAGAAGTGGAAAGAAGGGTCTTCTTGAGCAAGCTTGATCAAACCATTAGCCATTTTATCGACATCAGCTTTAGTCTTAGGTTCAATAGCAACCTTAATCACGGGATCGGGGAAGTCCATTCGTTCAAGTACAATAGGATGGTCAGGGTCGCTAAGAGTTTCACCTGTAATAGTATCCTTTAGACCTGCAAGAGCAACAATATCACCGGCCAATGCAACCTTAACGTCCTCTCGACTATTAGCGTGCATTTCCAATAGTCTACCGATTCTCTCTTTCTTCCCTTTGTTAGCATTCAAAACATAAGATCCCGCAGCAAGCTTTCCTGAATACACCCTCACAAATGTAAGGGATCCCACAAACGGATCGGTCATGATTTTGAAAGCTAATCCGGAAAACGGTTCTTCATCACTTGCTGTCCTTTCAATTATCACTTCGGGATTCTCAGGATCAGTCCCCTTCATTGCCAGCAACTCAAGAGGAGACGGCAAGTAATCCATAACAGCATCGAGTAATGGCTGAACACCCTTATTTTTAAAAGCCGAGCCGCATAATACAGGTACAAAACTGATTCCAATGGTGCCTTTCCTAATTAATTTCTTAATGGTTTCCTCATCGGGCTCAACTCCTTCCAGATAGTTCTCCATAGCTTGGTCATCTAATTCAACGATCGTTTCTATCATTTGTGATCGGTACTCTTCAGCCAACTCTTGAAGATCAGCCGGAATATCAGCATACTCAAACTTTGCACCCAATTCTTCCCCAGACCAAAGCACAGCTTTCATCTTTACAAGGTCAATGACACCTTTAAAATTATCTTCTGCACCAACCGGTAGTTGAATCACCAGCGGTTTAGCACCCAAATTTGTAACTATCATATCTCTCGTCCGGAAAAAGTTTGCTCCTAGACGATCCATCTTGTTGACAAAGCAAATTCTAGGTACCCCATACTTATCAGCTTGTCTCCATACGGTTTCAGATTGCGGTTCAACACCAGCAACACTGTCGAACAAGCATATAGCTCCATCCAAAACCCTGAGAGCTCGCTCCACTTCAAGTGTGAAGTCAACATGGCCAGGGGTGTCGATAATATTAATCCGGTGGTCTTTCCAAAATGTAGTAGTTGCAGCCGATGTTATGGTAATACCTCTTTCCTGCTCTTGTTCCATCCAGTCCATTGTAGCAGTTCCCTCATGTACCTCACCAATTTTATAGTTTCTTCCTGTGTAGTATAGAATACGTTCTGTTGTCGTTGTCTTTCCGGCATCTATGTGAGCCATAATTCCAATATTGCGATAATCTTTCAAAGGTACAGCACGCTTTGACTCTGTTAACAACCAAAAATATATATCCAATTATCCATTTCACAAACTCACAAAGTTGGAAAAAGAACAATAAAAGTATCATAGAAGCCCTAGGAGCCGGATTGCAATTTGCACCCTCTACTCAAAAGTTGGGCAAATTAGTTCATATACGTTAGATGAAGGAATAAATTGGACCTTCTGTTAAAATTTTCATCCAATCCCTGTGCATCAACATGAGATACACGTAGTGTACTACATGTCACTAATTGATTATTCTTTCAGTTATGCCTATTTTTAAGGGTAGAAATAGATTAAATTTTTAACAAAAGTATTAATTTACTGTTTAATCTAATATAGAATGATTGTACATTTAGGCAAAATGCAATTTGACACGGCCGTACTTTTACCCAAAAAATTGTCTAAATAAATGGAACACATTACATCGAAAAACAAGAATACTAAAAAATGTGAATCAAAGGACAAATAATTTACATTAGCATTTGGAAATATTTTAAGTTTTTGCATTAATAAACCCGAAAATTAGCTTAAACAAGCAAGCATACCAAATTTCCTATTGCCAAGCGATGAAAAAAACTAAAATTAAAGCTAGAACCAACAAAAACCCAGTCTTCAAAAATTCAAAACATAACAAAACAAATCAAAATTTCAACAAATTACTTCATAAAATTTTAAGAAAAATTCAACTAAATAACTTAAAACGGTAACCCAGAACAAGTAAAAGAACAGAGCCAAAAAACGCAGAAATGGAAAACGTTTACCATCAGCGGCCATAGCAAAGAGAGAGAAGTTCCTTCTCTTCCCCTTTTGTTGACGTGAAATAGGAAGTCTTGAGCCAATTCTGACACTCCCCATGAACTGGGATAAAGAAGAGGAAATTGAAGAAGAAGAAGCTCGAGGACGAAGACCCAGAAAACGAGTTGAAGAAGATAAAGGGGTTGGTCTCCTTTGAAACCCATTTAGATTGCACACAGTAGAACTCGAACTCGATACTCTTAGCGCTGTCTCTGCTGCCATTTTTTTTTTTTGTTTTTGGCCTCACGAATTATCTGTTCTTTGTTTCTCTTTTTTTTTATGTGTGAGGTTAGGGATAACGATAACTTCGTGGTGTTTATATTTCCTACTGATGTGGTTAATGAGTTTGCCATCAATTTATACTTATAATAACGAAAATGCCATACTCTATGGTTGATGATGAGGTTGGAAGCCAACGGCCGTGAGGCTGCCACGTATATTTGAAATTATATGTCCGCATAAACCAGAACGGTGGGGCAGGTTTCCCTAGTGGACTCCTCTCAGCCTATCGTATATTCATGTTCATCCATAATACAAGCATAAAATGGATAATTTGCAATTTATAGAATTATATAGTATTTGTATTTTAATATAATTATAGTAAAATACGAAGACCATATGAATATATAACATTTTAAACATAATCATATCAATGCTTAAACTTTAACAACCTTCACACATGTTTTTTCTGTTTTATTATACATCAATTCGTTATTTTTAATACACTTAAGTTTTTCATTTATATTTGTATAATTTATTTTATTATATTTATAAAAGATTAATACTTTGTCAGTTCAATTGTCATAATTACTATTACACCAATCTAAAACAGTAAATTCTAGTGTATTTGAAAGTATATGAATAATTTAGAAATAGTATAAAAATTTAACCATAGGAAAATAATGATATTTTTTTATATAATATCTATTCTGAAAATTATGAGTTTGAGTGAGTTTAAAAGTATATGAGTAATTTATAAATGATATAAAATATTAATTATATATCAATGCATTTATTATTTTTATCGGCTATTGCCAAGTGCCAAGTGCCAACTATGCCAGTTGAGCTTTAAAAAGTAAAATATATATATTCGAAGCATCTAAGGTTTTTTACAGGCTGATGTGCCGCATGAAGACCAGACCAACAGCTCGTCCCATTTGGCTACACAGTTCAATTATTTTCAAAGGTTTTGATATATTTAGACGGTTATATTCTATATTTATGTTTAAATATATGTCAAATACGAATATCAAATATATAAAAGAAAAAACAAAAGAAACAGAGAAACATAGGGTGTAGCTATGCCAGTAAAAAGGCAAAGGAAAAGTTGGTGCCAAAAAGCCTAGTCTTCGCCATGTATTTGGTGCCAAAAAGCCTAGTCTTCGCCATGTATTTGAAGGAGAAAGATGTCTCATTTGATTACTGGAAAGATAAGTAAAAATTCTTGTAAAATAACAAGATTTCTTCGAAATAAGTGAAATATTTTCCTTCTATTTGCTAAAAATAAGTTATTGGAGTGGTTAAATATTATCAGTTAAGTTAATTTATTACTAATCCATATACTTGTAAAAAATAATACTCTAGTTAATGAAATGGCTAGAATATGGGAGTTCCTTTATATAGACCATGTCTGAAAAACAGCAAAATCATTGTATAAAACTCTAATTCTGATCCATGTCTTTGTTCATGTAAAGTACTGACCTGATCTTTAGTACAATACCTAAATCTCTGTAGGTACAGTAACTGCTAAAACTGAATTCACCAACAATCAACTAGAGTGATACTTTACTTATCACTAACATTCGGACACATGTAGTGTATACTATACCGTCAAATATTTGAGAACGGCTGCACGGATCTTCTCCATGAAAGCCGCTGCTTGCTTCTGCAAGTTAAGATAAAAATGATTGAACTAAGTTATAGGAGTTCTGTCTGAATTGGAAGTGTATTACGGATATAAACGGTGGCAATGTATTTTTATCGAAGTTTTAGGAGAAGCCCAAGTGAAGTTTTCATGGCTGCTAAAAGAAGATGTCAACTCAAAACACATTGAATGATATTCATGATACAAATGGATAGATATAACATGACAGATGGTATGAATGTTCTGATGTGAACAAGTCGGGTCCATGTTTGTTGGCTACACAGCAGCCAAATAACTACAAGTGCTAATCTTGATAAGGTGATTAGGTTTTGAGAAAACTCACAAAATATCAGTTCAGATATTTTATATCAATTGCAAAAAGAAGGGATGCAAGACCGTTATCGTTGAATAGAAACACCAAAGACAAATGCAGATCCAAGAAGACAACGGAGTGAAAGAAAAGGAGAGATAAAAGAAAATAATGGGCAACTATAGCAAGCAATAAGGTTCTATCATAATCAAATGAAATCATTTTGTCGCCAATCGGCCAAAACATGGATTTGAAAGCATGGTGTTTACAAGCATTTCGCCTACATGGAACCTGATAATATTTTTATAGCCATCAAACTGACACATGAAGGCCATATCAGCCGCTTTCTATTCTGATTCATGGTGTTTAATATAGTCAATTCCAACAAAGGTCATAGTAACCGTTAAAGCACGCCAATTATGACAACAATAAAGTTCCGAAATGATACGGTAATTGTCTTATAGACAGTTGAGATCGAGCAAAATTATTAGCTCGAGTCCTAGAATCAGTTTTAGGGTAAAACCCAAAAGCTTAAAACATTTAAACCAATAGGTTAGTCGCCAGATCGTACATTATAATCTTCGAGAGACCTAACCTATTGTATTTCACCAGAATATGCATGTATGCAAGTATATACAGAATCTTGAGGATGAAGACAATGCTAACCTGGTTATCCATGTTTGCATTTGCTATGTTTTCATCTAGAAGTGTCAATAAGGATCTATTTAGTTCATTGCCTTCAACCATCTCGAGCAACTGCATGACAATACAAAACCTCAGCTGACCTGCATAAAATTAGAAATATAAAACGGACTCAATGATAGACAGGCAGTTACGGTTGCTTTTATATCTTTGGATGACAAAATCTTGGTGAGGCTTTTCTTCGCAGTTATAAGTTCGGCTTGCATTTTATCATATGCTTCTGCAATCAGAGGACCAAGGATCATTAGTAAAAACGAAAAAGGCATTAACTCTTTAAGAGTTTAACTGTAGTTTATACAGTTGGAAAACTTACCGGTGCCTTCTTGTAAGGCCTTTTGTAATGCCTCCAGCTCAATCAATCTGTCCTCCATATCCTGCAAAATTTACCAGCTTTTAAATTCCCAGTTGTCTGACATTAGTTAAACCGAGGGATTATCACACATAAGGTTGTTTTAAGACAAACCTCAGTCTTCGAAACAGCAAATCGAATCTCCCCGATCTCAAATTTCAGGTGGGAGAAGAAGTCCTTATCTAATCTACAAGTTGCAAATAAAGATGGTGTATTGAACTGAGAGTTTAAGGTGCATTTTACCAATTAAGTAAAGGTAATGGCAACGAAATGAAGAAAACACTCAAACAGAACATTTCAACAGAGAAAGACTATACAAAAGGTGAAAGTACCAGAGAAGTCCCTCTATTATATAGACTACATCAAATTAGTCCCTCTACTAAATTGATCGATTTAGTCCCTTACTAGTAAAAGTAAATGAATAAAGCTAAATTGTAATAGAGTTAACATTTACTATTTAAAAAATGACTTAAAATTTTTCTTTCATTTGCAGTAGAATTTCTAGCAAAATATTTCATTTGCAAAACCATAAAAAGCTTTCAAAAATAAAAATATAACTCTGTTAAACAATAAAGAAATGTTTTTAAACAGTAAATGTTAACTCCGATGTAATTTGACCTTATATGATTTGCTTTAACAGTGTAGGATCTAATTTGATCCATAAGGACTAATTTTATCCAATCTCTATAATAGAGTGACCCTATAGAAAAAAACATTGAACTTCTCAATAAAACTCAAGTGTTCTAATAAATTTCAATACCCGGAGAAGCAAAACAACAAACAACTAACATGCAACATTCAACAAACAAGGATTTCACAACTTCTTCGCAGCAAGATTGAAGTACTAACCTATGCCTCAATCTTGCAATCTCAAACTCGATCTCTTGAGCTTCGGTGTCAAGAAAATACTCGATCGTCTCCTCAGCAGTACCGGGTAATTCCCTGGACTAATAATGAAACCACCAGAAGAAGAAAACAAAATTTAAAACATCCAAAATAAAACCAACTGAATAAATTGCAAAAATAAAAATAAAGAAAACTAGTATACTTGGCGAAGAGCTTGGCGACGTTCCTTCTCTTCACGTAAATGTTGCTCAAATGCTTCTCGAGCCTCTGCGTCCTTCTCTAGCCGCCTTTTGAATTCAAGACGAGCTAAGTGTCCTGTCCCCGGCTTTCCTAAAATACCTTCTGGGTCCTTCCTTAGGTTTAAAAAACAAAGAAAAAGAAAAAGAATTGATTTCAATCCAAAGATTCAATTGTTTATCAAACCGTAACCAAAGAAGAAGAAGAAGAAGAAAGTTCAAGTTCTTTACCCATTGGACGCAGGAGATGTTGAGCTTGAAGTGGGTTCGTTTTGTTTTTGTCGAAAAGAAGGTGTTGGCGGCGGGGGCGGAGGAGGCGATGCCAATTGAGAGAGTGGCCATTGTTAATGGCACTTTGATAGAAGCTTCTTTTTACTGCGTCTGGTTTTCTTTTTGGGGGTTCTTTGAAGATGTGTTGATGGCGTCTTATCCGTTAGAATTAGTGCATTTATAATTTTTCTTTTCTTTTTTGCAGTTCAGTTATGGTGGATTTGTTGGGTAGTGGCGGGAGCAAATGGATTTGGTCTTTGGACGGTATGGGTTTTTCAGCTCTCTCTTCACCATTAACGAGGGATCGTTGCATTTGGGCTATGATTAACGATCTAGAGCAGCATTGGGCCTTCCGTTTATTTTTTGGGCAAACTTTATAATTAGCCACCCAATTATTAGTGTGTTTCTATTTTGGTCATCAAATTAGAGAAAATTTTAATTTCATCACTAATGTTTTAGATTTTTTTTTTGGTCACTCTTTGTTAAACGGTTAACATAAGTGATTCCTTCGCCTTTTTTCTAACTAGTATAATAACACATTTAATCTTCAATATTTACATATTCTATCAATTTGATTCTAATTCTAAATAATTTAATAAATTTAACTCTTTTCATTTAACAACTCAAATAATTTAATCCTTAAACACACAAAATTAAATGGTTACCACACCATAAATAATGAGAACCTTGGCAGTTGACACAGATAAACTCTGACACAAAGCTTATAAGTTATAACTTTACAAGATTCCAATGTAACAATGTGGAGAGTTAAATTTATTATTTTTTATAATATATTTTGCACCTTTTTATAATATAAAATAATGATTTGATCATATTTATCTTTAATTATAAGTTAAGGATAAAAATAACTCATTTATATGACTAAATTTATTAAATTATTTAAAATTAAAATTAAATTGATAATATATAGACATTAGATTAAATTTATTATTATATTAGTTAAAAAAACCCTCGCTAGTCGCTAACCATTTTTCAATGATGTACTGCTGAGGTCAGCACAAACAGATCCTTTTTGAAATTATTGGAGTTCCGGTCCAGCCCGGACATCTTTACTATTAATTACAGAAACAGGTGAAATAGGGATTTTGTTTTCATTTTAAGCCAAAACTTAGCAGCTAAGGAAAATCAAAACAACGAGGAGTCTAATTGAATTTCACAAACCCCCAAAATGGCTAACCTCATGATCATGGCGGTTCTCCTGGTTGCGGTGTCGACGGCGGCAACCGTTACGGACGCGCAAGCAACTTGTGCGGCAAAGCTAGTGTCTTGTTCTCGTTACATCCTAAACACCACCATCAAACCTCAAGATGACTGTTGTAACCCGATCAAGGAAGAGGTAACCAACGATCTTTCCTGCCTTTGTAACCTCTACAAAGACCCTAAAGTTTTTGCTTCTTTGAACATCTCCACCGCGCAAGCTCTCAATGTCACTCGTGAATGCGGCGTCACTACTGATCTAACCGCTTGCAACAGCAACAGTAAGTTTCTAATTACTCATATATACAATTTGATTTGATGAAAATTTGGTTTGAATTTAAAAAAAAACCATTTTATTTATTTGTATTTTTCCGTTTGCTCTAAGTGAAGTCTTTGTTCAAAAGCTGTTCATCTCTGTATTCTAATTTCTTCTATAATTTCGATTAATAAATTAATTGCTCTCTCTCTCTCTCTCTGTCTTCTCCTTTCTGCAGGCACTTCTACAAGCTCTGCTACATCCCCACCAGGTAACAAAATTATAAGATTAAATAAGAATTAAGTGTGCTTATTTGCATAAATGAACTAGATTTTGCTAATAGATTTCAAATATCGAATAATATTTAAATTTAAAAAATTAAAATCCAAAAAAGAATCTGAATAATATTAAATATTAAATATTTATTTTGTTCTTTTTTTATTTCTATCAGCAGAAAACATGTGAATGAAACCCTAGTAGCTAGTAGCTACTACTAAAAATTTATTTTTACTTTAATTTAGTTTTTATTTTATTTTGGGGCCACATACTTGAAGTTATCATAAATGTCAATAAGACGGGCTGGTGGTGATGCCATTGTCAGCTGGACTTTGAATTTTTTGCTTTATGTGGTTCTCAAAGTTAACTTGAAAACTATAGAAAATAAGTGATTTTCATTAATGTCTAACTGCTTAGTGGAACCAAACAATGCTGTATTATAATATTTTGATAGAAGAATTTATAATTAATACAAAAATTACAGATCGAATTAAATTGCAATATAAAAATCGAATCATTTTTCTTACGAATCCATGTAAGTGTAATATCATAATTCGTAATATTTATTTTTTGATACAATGCTTAAAACTACTCATAGCTTTTCTCAAACTCTTAAATAGGAATATAATGCACTTCAATGCATTCGAACCCACCTTTTTTTTTATAGGCAATAATGTTGATACTAACTGAGTTAAGACTCAATCGGCCTCAAACTCGATATTTTAACTAAGAAAAAATGTAATAATACTAATTTAAATGATACAAGTGGAGCGAAGTTGAGTTGAGTTGAGTAAACTTTTATTTATAGTCGAGTCCCTCAAGTTATGTAAATCTATTTGCATCAACTACTAATAGTTAATTTAAACTCTCTCTAATTTCTATACATTAGAATTTAAATTAATATTAATCTGGTAAGTTGATTGAACCAATTTACTTCAAAGAATTACGGGCATTTGTGTATTGGGCATAACACATCCGCTTGTACAATATGAGATTGGGTTCGAATTTAGTTTTGTTTTTATTAATATCATAATAATTTTGTTAATATTTTTATAGGAGGACGATCTGCAGATCAAAATGGAGGTGCTGACAGGATATCATTGACTGGAGTTACCATCGTATTCTTTTTTTCCATCTCTATGGCACTGTGATGAAGCGTTATATATCAACTAGTTTTGTCATTATATCTTTAGAGATTACGAATTCAAAATTATATTTTTAGAGATTAAAATTTGAAATAAATTTAAATCTGATTTAAGTCAGTTGCGTAAATGAAGTTGTATCTTTGGTGTTTGGTGTTATACATGGTTATTGGTCAGTGTTGGTTATTATATCAATCCTGTGGTATTAATCTATTTAATAATACGTACTCATATATTTATAATAATGTCCATATTAATTAAGATTTAATTGATTTCTTTTTTCTTTTAAATGCGTATTAGATATTTGAATTTATTAATTAATAAAATAAAAATATGGAACCGAATAATAATTAAATTTTGAATAGATCAAACTAATTTCAATAATTAAAAAGGCCATTTGAATTCTAAAAAGTAGCAGCACCAGAAAAAAAAAAGTGCAGATAAATATGGGGTTCAAATTTTAATTCCTTTATCTTATTATTCCAACAACAAACTGTATAATTCCAATGTGAGACCAACAAAATCAATCACAAAAGAAGTTAAGCCAGCCGAGACAATAAGTAATCAGCTAATTACAAACAAGTACAACTACATCTGTTTTTCAATGCAGATAAGTATCAAGAGCACATCGCCTTCTCCAATAGTTCCTGCAATTCCCCATTTTTATATGCTTCTGTACGTAAAAAGGAAAGGATTCATTAAAAATACTTACAAAACACAATGTTAGAAACTACTCTTAAAATGAGAAAGTAACAATGTACACAATCCATGAATTGATCATCGATGCTATATATAACAAACATTAGGAAAAGTATCATGGAAGTCCTTGTATTAAGAGTTAGATTGTATTTTATCGCTCTACTCAAAAAATAGACAAATTAATCTCAATAGGTTAGGTAAAAAAGGAAATTGATCTTTTTTTGTTAAAAATTGACATGACTGACCAAAAACCAAAATGACCAATTGGCTCCTTGATTTATCGTACAATGACTAATTTACTCATTTTTTGAACAGAGGCTAGAAAATGCAATCCGACTCGTAGTACAAGAGCTTCTATGGTTCTTTTACCAATCAATTGCCTAAAACCAGATTTATTTGGTAAAAGTACCATGAAGGCCCTTATATTAGGAGTTGGATTGCATTTACCTTTTTTACTCAACAAATGAGCAAATTAGTCTCTATATATTAGAGCAAATTACCTTTTTTACTCCATCCATTTTTACATTACAAATTAGTCCCTAAATGGATAAAAATTTTAACAGAAAAGACTAGTTTGCTTTTTGATCTATCATACAAGGACTAATTTGCCCATTTTAAAAGTAAAGGAAATAAAATGCAATCTGATTTTTTGTACAATGGCCTCATAACAAAGCCTCCATGGTACTTTTATCAATTTATTTACATATGAAAGTGAGTTTTTTTTTTTAATACTAAAAAAAATAGCAAAGTGAAATTAACAAGAAGCTTACCAACAGTGATATCGCAACCACCAAAAAACTCTCCTTCGATATAAAGTTGAGGAAAGGTAGGCCAACTGGAATACTCCTTCAGACCCATACGTAGCATTTCGTTCTCTAATATGTTTATGGTTTCAAAAGGAACGTTCAAAGAATTCAAAATCTGCACTACCGTATTTGAAAACCCACACTGTGGGAAGTCCTTAGTTCCTTTCATGAAAAGAACCACCTTGTTTGATGTCACCACTTTATCCAATGTATTCTTTAGCTGAGGAGTTAAGGCTGCACATACAAAACTTCTTTTTGTTAATAAAATCATCCATGATTACACTTAATACAATGTAAGTGCTTCATTAGTATCTAAACAAGGTTATTACATATCATAGCCTACATTAATTTATCCTAATCCCAAATATATTTGACTTATGAGCTGATACTATTAATCTCCTTTCATCACAAGTATGCAACAAGCATGTCTAAAGTGAACACAACAATATAAGGGCTATCGTTACCCTAAGGCACCTGGAAGTCAAGAAAAACAAATGGGTATCTTTTGGCGTATGCTTTCTCTACAGTTAAAGCTGTGGTTCTTTTTTTTTTTTTAAGATATTCTTTCTGCTACCAAAGGCAAGGACGAAACCAGAAAATTGTTTTAGGGGGCAGAGATGAATCATAAATTATTGGGGGCCAAAGTGCATTTTTACTGTTATACTAACATGTAATTTAACAAAAATTTAAGGGACTAAATGGCAGATCTACCATTTTTGGGAGGACAAAGGCCCTGCCCCCTTTGTCTTCGTCCCTGACCAAAGGAGTTGATAACTAAGATGGGTTTTCTCAGCAGTATTTCAAATTTAGTAGTCCTGCTGAATACTCAAACAGGTCTCTAATCGCAATTTTATCAAAAATGGAAAAGGAAAAGAAACATGGTGAATATGAAATTCAATGGATATCCACAAATTGATTTGCTGTAAAGAAATTTAAGGGTAAATATAAAATTCCAAGCAAGTATATTTTGAGAAGGGATAGAGGTGACGACGTACCAGAAGAAAAGCAACGAAAGCGGGCAATCCTAGCAGTAGAGCTCCGGTTCGTTGAATAAAGAGGAAAAGTGAAGGTGCGGTGCGATTGGGAGAGAGTTTTCGAGAAGAAAACCTTTCGACCCACTGCATCAGTTGCAGGCGAACAGGGGGAGGACACCGCCATTACACACCTCAAAGCCATCTCATTCACTTACCACACAAACCTACACCACACGCGTTTCCATTTTCCAGGACTTGATTTTATTGGGAAACTAGTTTTTTTGGTGAATGTAGGTTAGAGGTCCCTCTATATAGGAATTTGATCAAATTAATCCCTATACTATTAAACGATAAATTAAGTAGATCAAATAAGATCAAATTAAAACAGAAAATAGTTAATATTTACTTTTTAATAAAATTAAAATTTTTATTATTCGATAAATAAAATTTTTTGTTTAGAATTAAATTATAATTGAAAAAAATATTTTTTAAAATATTTTTTATACAACAAATGTTTATTCTCTTACAAATTAGACTTAATTAATTCTCTTTAATAATATAGGAATTAAATTAATCTATTTAATAATACAGGGACTTCTCAAGTGTATTAACTCTAGTTTATTTTCTTTTCGGTTCCATGCACCTATATCGTGTGTAATAGTTAAAATATATTATATTATATATGTAAAACATGTATTAAGGGACTTCTCAAGTGTATTAACTCTAGTTTATTTTCTTTTCGGTTCCATGCACCTAGATCGTGTGTAATAGTTAAAATATATTATATTATATATGTAAAACATGCATTAAAGTATCAGTTATTTATTTAATAAATAATTTAATAAGTGAAAATATAATCCATACGTAAATTAAAAAACAATTTTAATTTTAATTTTTTAATATAATAAAATAAAGCAATAATTGTTAAAAGAACAATCTCATTAATAATCTTAAAATTTTAATACAATTAATTGAATTAGACATTAGATACTTTCAAAATAGGTGATAAATAATTTACATTGAAACTAATTTTTTTAAATTAAAAAAATCAAATTTTATAAAGTATATTAAATAATTTCCTCATTTAGTATCATATTTACTTTCTAAATATAAATTATAAATTTATTTTCTTTATATATAAAGCAATAAACTTAATCATATCTTATAACAAAACAATTTTGTTTGCACTTTAAGATCATGCCTATACTGGGCCAACATTTACTACTAATGATTAGAAAAGAAATTTGCCCATAGTTTTCTTTTGGTTAAAATATGCTATTAGTGCTTGATGTTGACAAAATTTAAGATTTAATCCCTATATCTAAAAACTTAAAAATATTAAGTCCTCCTACATTTTTTTTAAAAAAAATATGAGCCTAATCACTAAAATCTTAAGGAAGGGTGAAGGGAGGGGCAGGCCTAAAATAAAAAATTATGCTTTTAGCCTCTGAAATTTTATAAAACTTTAAGTAAATAAAATGATAAAATTATTGTTTAGCCTCTAAAAAATGATAAAACTTTGATTTAGTCTTTTTAAAAACTGTAAAGATATATGTTAATATAATGGTGAAATTTCATTTTAACTCTCACAAACGCATGTAACTCAATCTTGCCCCCCAGAAAATGATTTTTCCTTCGCCCCTAATCGTAAGTATTTTCTATCAGAATTTTTTAACTTAGAATTTTAATTAGGTAGTCCTCATATGACGTGACATATAGTTAACAAAAAATAAACATAACAAGTTGATAAATTTTGACATAAACTACCAACGACGACGATAATGATTGAACTAATATATTTAAATTGAAAGTGTAAGAGGATGGAATTTTTAACTTTTAAAATAGAAGGATTAAATTTCAAACTCTATACAAGTGCAGGGACTAACAACTAAATCTAATCTTTCTTTTTCCAAGCTTGTTCAGCATAATGCCCGTGGAAAGACCTGGAAGAACAGTGACTGTTCTGTACTATTTATATTGTTTCGGTTTTGAAACATAAAAAAAAACCTCTGCAAAAATGAATTTAACAATGGACGAAGCAAAATTAAAGGAGCTAAAGGAGTTCATTGATCAGTGCAAAGCTAATCCTTCCATTCTAAGCGACCCTTCACTCTCCTTCTTCCGTGACTATCTCCAAAGGTATATTCACTCAATCGTTATCTATTTTTTGCTCCTAATTTTTATTCGTTAATGGAAAAAAAGAAGTAAATAACGGCACCGTTTTGTCAGTCTCGGAGCAAATCTTCCATCTTCAGCTTGCGGCCATGAAGCTGGAGACTCCAAATCGGTAACCGTTTTGATACTAATTAGCATCAATCGTGTTTTTCATTCTTTTTTTTTTCTTATTTACTGATCAAACTGAGGAAATTGATTTATAAAGAGTTATGTGATGGAGGAGAGTGACGAGGAAGTGGCAGACGGTGGAGAGAAAATTAATTTAGAGGAGGAAGAAGAAGAGATTATTGAATCTGATATCGAGCTTGAAGGCGATGTCGTTGAGCCTGATAATGATCCTCCTCAGAAGGTAGGATCTCATCTCACAATTTTTCAGTTAATTTCCGTTTTAGTTTGTTTAGTTATTTCTAATTGTGTGTGTGTTTTGGTGTTGTAGATGGGAGACTCTTCAGTGGAGGTTAACGATGAGAACCGCGATGCTGCGCAGTTGGCTAAAGCCAAAGCCGTGGATGCTATTTCTGAAGGTAAATGAATCACTATAATTAATGTTTTTGTCTTCTTTTTTTTTATTGAATTTGTATTTACTGAAGCTGCTTACTGCAGGGAAGTTAGAGGAAGCTATAGAGAATCTGACACAGGCGATTTTGCTGAATCCAACATCGGCAATCATGTATGGAACCCGAGGTTAGTGTTTTGTTATTTAGCTACTTACATTCTCTGTTTTTATTTAATTTTAATTGAGATAGATTCTTATATTTTTTCGAATGATTTGGTTGCTTTGTGTTCTTTTTTCTGTTTCAGCTAGTGTTTATATCAAGATGAAAAAGCCAAATGCTGCCATTCGAGATGCCAATGCGGCTTTGGAGGTTTGTATGTATATATTTACATATATTGTTGTTTGCCTTCGTTTGAATGTGTGCACATGCTCGAAGGATAAATGCTTAAATGGTAATTATGTAAATTTTAAACCATGTATTGACTTGCTTGATATGTAAGGAACTTTTGCTGAGCAACATTGTGTTCCATATTTGTTTCCTCATTTTTTATGGATTCATGAGACATATTTATCCTCATTCTTGTCTCGCAGATTAACCCAGATTCTGCTAAGGGCTACAAGTCTCGGGGCATTGCACGAGCAATGCTTGGTCAATGGGAAGATGCCGCCAAGGATCTACGCTTGGCATCAAAGTTGGATCACGATGAGGAAATAAACAGCGCCCTTAAGAAGGTTTGCTCTTTCTGTTTCATTTTTTTTCTCCTTGCAAAAGTGAATGTCTATATAGTGTTCTTGCACTAACTAACTGAACTCATCCAAGTTGTATTGCTTCTTCTTTTTACATTTTTAACTGAGTGATCTGATCAAAATGTGATGTATCAGATGCATTGAGGATTTCTCCAATTAAAATAACTAGGGGTACATATACATCTTTTTTGACATAGAAATGAAGTATTATTCTCTGCCACTAATGTTTGTTTTCGCTGCATCGGATTCACTAAAAAATGCGTAACAGGGCTATAGTTGTTGGGCGTAAATCCTGCTTTAACAGCTCACGCTGACTTCTTTGCTTAAACAGGTTGAACCTAATGCACACCGCATTGAGGAGCACCGTAGGAAGTATGATAGACTGCGTAAAGAGAAAGAAGATAGAATTATTGAACGTGAGAGACGGCATCGTCATGCTCAAGCTCAAGTAATTTTGCTCTTATTCATCCTTTGCTAACATTACCATATCATTGCTTTCTTGACTTTGATTCCATTGCATATTTTGCTCAAGGCTGAATATGAGAAAGCAAAGAAGCAGGAGCAATCATCCTCCAGTACAAAACCTAGTGAGATGCCTGGTGGGTTTCCAGGTGGAATGCCTGGAGGAATGCCAGGTGGTTTCCCTGGTAGTATGCCGGGTGGGATGCCTGGAAACGTTGATTTCAGTAAAATATTGAATGTGAGTATATGATGAAACAGGCTTGGGGTTTTTTTCTTTTTATGTGCTAATGCAATTCTTTTTTCCCCTCCTTTTCACTTTCTTTAGGTCATCTAGAAAATGCTTGTCCTTTTATGTGATTTCTAATGTTGATATTTTTCCGCCAGGATCCTGAATTAATGGCAGCATTTAGTGATCCAGAAGTCATGGCTGCTCTTCAAGACGGTAGGCATTTTGCTATACCATATTTCAAATACATTTTCCTTGAAGCCTGTAGTTCTAGTTGATCTGTATTCTTTAATACTTTTGATAATTTACAGAGTTTGCATTTATCCTTATATGTGCTATGTGGATGATTCTTTTTTGTGATTGTGCCAAATGATCAAGTTCTAACCTACATGGAAGTTAAAGAACGAATAATTCAACACTCGATATCTTTTCCGTTCTTTTTCCCGATCTTTATATGCTTATAACGAGTTTGCCTTAATAGTGTTTGAACATCATTGGGGTTTCTTTAAGCATATACTGCAATTGCGGATTAGGAGATTAGGAAACCATTCATATTTTCTCGAGAAATTTATTTATCCGTAACCGAGTTTTATGCATTTGAGCAATGGTTGTTACTTGATCTTGTTGTTGGTTTTTGCAGTGATGAAGAATCCTGCTAATCTTGCAAAGCATCAAGCAAATCCCAAAGTCGCACCTGTAATTGCAAAGATGATGAGTAAATTTGGCGGACCCAAGTAAAATAGTTCCTTAGTAATTTGATTTCGTTTGTGTTGTAAATATAAAATACTCATCTTTGTGTTCATTCCAAGGAAACAAGTAAAAATTATGGTCAGTGTTAGGAACTGGTTTATAGGTTTGCAGGATTTTTCTCTTTAGGACTAAGAGTGTTTTGTTTTTTTTTTTTTTCCAACCTTTTTATCTTTTTAAAATTATATTTTAAAATAAATTATCTATTCCTTACGTCACATATTTGAAAAATTATTTTATTTTAAGAAATTTAGTTTTTATATTGTTTAGAAATTGAAAGGTAAGTGTAATTGCTAGTCCGTTAATTAGTTAATTAATTCTTTTAAATAAATATACCAGGTGAAATTTTATTAAAAAATTGAATATTAGTATAATATGTTGTCAATATGTTCTTAGGTTAATGTTGTTAATGTTCAAATACTGATGAATTTGTAATAACAAAGATTAGGTGATAATTATTTCCATGATCTTTTATAATTCCATGGCATCTTCACTGAACTGGGGACATATTAGAGACTGAAGGCTGAATGGTTGATCCATAAAAATAAAATAAAAAATCCATCTTTACCTAATTATTTCCTCTCTCTTTTTTTACCATTGCTTTTGCTTTATATCCTTTATAATTATTTATTCAAATATAATGTAACTGAAAATGAAATGCTTTATTAATAAATTTAATCTCTAAATTATATCTCAATTCTTAAATTAGTGCTTAAAGTTTTTTTGCCAAACTTATTTTTGAACTATCAATCTTATTCCATTTTATTTAAGAAGTATACGACATGCAATAAAAATATATTGTATTCGATAAGAATATATTGTATGTGATATTTTTATTGGTTGATATAATTTTCTAAATAAATTGAAATAAATGAAAAAATTTAAGGACCAATTAAGATATTGGTGTATAGTTTAGATACTAATTTGCTAATAAAACCGAAAAATAGTCATTGGAAGATACCGGCTCGTCTAAAATGCACCGATAAGGTGCACCAAAATTTATACTGCGCACCCCTTGAGAGATAACGCTGACTGGTTGATGACAAACGTTTCCGTCAATTGATCGTTATAGCTCAGCCACGTGATTTCTCTCGTCTTCTCGTCAAAATTAAACTTGAAACTAATAGAAATATAATAATATAATAAAAAATAAAAACAGAGAGATCGTCGATCAGATTTAGTTGATTGATCCAAAGAATCAAATGGAATGAAATGAACGTAGAGTGAGTGGATTTCAGCAATGAAAAGCGTCTTCTCGGCGCCCGGAGATTACATCTACTTCAAGTCCCAAGTCCCTCTTCACAGGATCCCCGTAAGTTTTTTTTTTTAATTCTCTAAATATTTTTGTTGACTTTTATAATTTTTTTATCACGGGTTTTATGATTAAAGTTTATTGCGATAATGGGTTTATTTTTGTTTTAGCTATAGTCTATCATTGTGTGGGTTTTGATTAAAATTCTGATCTCTAAATTACAAAATGTTGTTCTGGGTGTTCATAGGATTTGCTTAAATCTGTGCTTTTCTTACTGTTAATGACCATTTTCAGTAAATTAGTTATTCATATGAGCTTAGATATTTCCTCATCTTGAAAAAATAAAAAAAGAATTGGATTTCAGTTTGATAGATTTCATGCTTATTATTGAATTCTTATCTGGTGGAGTTTACTAGTTGACTTTGTTTTATCACTAAGGATGCCTATGATTGAATGGTTATTAACCAGCTGGTTATTTGTCTGATTTTCCTCAGTGCCACGGTTTCCTTATTACTTTTAACTCTTATGCTTACGATTGTGAAATCCTTACTTCAAAATAGTTTCTCGAGGTTTGTCAGATCAGCGGTTAATTAAATTGTTATTCATTATATACTGTTTTCATGAAGGTATATTGTGATTTCTGATAAATTTTATCATCTATTTATCACTTCAAGTCTAGTATAGTTTACCATACCTAGTTGGTTATGGCATTGCTTAGCATGTGTCTCGAAGTTATAGACTCATCTTGTCTCTCTGTCATTACCTTTTATTAATTGTGATGACTCATTTTTGGAGTTCCTTATTTTTCTCACAGATCGGCACGAAGCAGTGGCGGTATTATGATTTTGGTCCCAAAGTGGTTACTCCACTCATATGTCTTCCTGGAACTGCAGGGACAGCAGATGTCTACTACAAACAAATCATGTGCTTGTCCATGAAGGTTGTAAGCCATCTATGATAAGTAACTTTGACATAAGATAAATGGAAGGCAACCTTCATAGGCTATGTCTTTTTGTTCCCTTATTGCTTGATATAGTGGATATTCTGAAGTTCTATTTTTTTCAGTGAGTTGGCTCCTAACACGTTATTAATCTTATTTTATTAATGAGTAGAGTTCCTAATTTCCTTTTGGGTTAAACCATTATTTGGGGCCTGAAATTGGCGACAATGTCCACATTGGGGTTTGAATTTTTTTGTATAAGTTAGTCTCTGAACTTGGTAATTGTTCCCAGATTAGGGCTTGAACTTTTTTTTTTCTGTTCAAGCAAGTCTCTGAACTTGGTAACTATTCCCACGTTAGGGCTTTAACTTAAAGGTTTTCAAGGAAATATCAGGCACTTACTTGGACCAAAGAAAAGTTGAGGCCCCAATGTGGGAACAATTGCCAAGTTCAGGGATTAATTTGGACCAAAAAAAGGATTAGGCCCCTATGTGGGAGTAATTGCCAATTTCAAGCTCCAAAAAGTGATTTAACCCTTTCTTTTCAATGCTAGCACGCTCAAAGTTCCCCATTTCATTTATTGGTTGGTGAAAAGATTATTCATATTCCTGATATGGATTTACTCAACTTATTTTATGGTTACCGAATAATATTGTGAAGAATGTTTACTTCTCATTAACTCTAATCGTTTTAATTTCACAAATGTTCAGGGCTACCGGGTCATTTCTGTTGATATTCCCTGTGTTTGGAATCATCAAGAGTGGATTCAAAGTTTTGAAAAGTTCTTGGATGCCATCGATGTTCATCATGTGAGAACATAATATATTTGTGGCCCACGCTTCATTCCTTCCCTATTATAGCATTTATTTTTCCTTTTAGTAGATATTTTATATTTATTATTCTATTATATTTTTCTGGAATAAAGCATAGGTTACCTGCTTAAAGTGAAACAACATCGTGCAGTTGACTGTAATATTAAGTAGACTGCACAGTTCTACAGTGTAGTTCTTAATCTAATTAGCAGTAGTTTATCTTGAATTGTAACATTTGCTTAGCAGACTGAGTAGCATGTCTTTGACAGATACATCTGTATGGGACATCCCTTGGAGGCTTCCTAGCACAACTTTTTGCTCAACATCGTCCCAGACGGGTTAAATCCTTAATTCTATCAAATACATTTTTGGAGACGCGCAGTTTTGCAGCAGCAATGCCTTGGGCACCTTTGTATGTTTCTACATTTCTTGTTATCAACTCTAGGCTGTTCTAAATTGATTCATTTATTGGATTACGCATATTAGCTATTCATTTGCTTAAGATTTGCGTCTAAGTGCGTTGTAAATTCATCAGAAATTCATTGGAAATTTGAAATCCGATAATGCATGCATGCAGTTTTGTGTGGTATCGAGTTCAAACAAAATTCCCTTGCAATGAGTCAATTCCCGTAAATTAACCACTTGCGTGCGTGCTTGCATTTCTTGGATGAAAGAAAAAAGTATATTCATTCTGCTTTTACATATATTTTTGGGTTAAATCACTATTTAGGGCTTGAACTTGGCAACTATTTATACGTTAGGACCTGAATTTTTTTTTATCTAAGTTGGGCCTAGAACTTGACAATTGTTCCCTTTTGGGGTCTGAACTAAGTAACTGTTCCCATATCAGGGCTTGAACTTTTCTTTGTATTAGTTAGTCCCTAAACCTGGCAATTGTCCTCACATTGGGGCTTGAACTTGGCAATTGTTCCTACATTGGGGCCTGAGCTTTAGGATTTTCAAGGACTAATTTGGACAAAAAAAGTTCAAGCCCTAATGTGGGAACAACTGCCAAGTGCAGGGTCTAATTTGTACAAAAAAAGAAGTTCAAGCCACAAAAAGTGATTCAACCCTATATTTTTCTATTAATTTAGTGTTTCTTGGTTTTTATCCTTGTCTGGTCTTTTTATTAAATTTACATATTGCTTGTCAATATGAATGTGTTCTTAAGATATTTATTTCCGACATGCAGTGTCAGTTGGACCCCGTCTTTTTGTTGAAACGATACGTCTTAACAGGAATCCGTGATGGCCCTCATGAACCTTTTATTGCCGATTCTGTGGACTTTGTTGTTTCGCAGGTATGTTTCAGGGAACAACATGACTATTTTTCTTTATTGGGTTTTTTGTTATTAACATTACGGTATGGGGCACTTCGTATCTTTTGCTCTTTTAAACGCAAAACTGTCTGCTATAAAAAAGAGATTGCTGTCGTTATATGAGGCCATATGTGAAAATCATTTCAGGTCGAAACACTCTCAAGAGATGAATTAGCATCCAGGTTGACTTTGACAGTTGACTCTGCTTCAGTAAAACCGCTACTACTTTCAGATTCATTTATTACTATAATGGATGTAAGTAGTCTGAAACTTGCTTTTTATCGGCTGTGCACACTAATGTATCTCAAGTATGCATGCCGTTTCTGGGAAACAAAGTTTCCTTGCTAAACTGAGAAGAAAAAACATAAAAGATGGTAGTAAATATAATTTTATTTTTAAAAAAAGCCCATCTCATTGTTTAGATATCTTTCAGTTAACTTGCAGCTTAATATGCCAAATTTTCTAGGGTTAAAATATGCCATAAGTCCCAGTACTTTTTGAAATTTTGGAATTTAGTCTCTATACTTTTATTTCAAGGAATTTGTCTTCTATTTTTCAGATTTCAATTTTCAGATTCAACTATTAACACTGTTAAATTTTTTTGTTATATTTGTTAGTATGACATTTTGAATTAAAAAAGAAAAACTCATTTTGTAGCTATGTAATTACAAAAATGATGTTATAATTAACTTGAATTTAACCAAAAAAAAATTAACAAGGTTGACAGTGGTGAACTTGTATTTTGAAATTTGATAAGTAGAAGGATTGCATTTGTAGAAATAAAAATATAGTAACTAAATTCCAAATTTTCGAAGAGTACCGAAACTTTCAACATATTTTGACCATTTTCTAGCTACATGATTGAATTCATATGAGGAAGCTTTTGCCTTCACCTTCAATACTAGGAGAAATTTAAGCTTTAGCTGGTAGCTCTATAATTGACATGGTTTCTGACATGGCCTCGAAGACGAACGACTACTCGGCAATTCCTCAACAACTTAAAGATCAGTTGAGTGAGAGGTACCCAGGTGCAAGGCGAGCTTATCTCAAAACAGGAGGCGATTTCCCCTTTCTTTCCCGCCCAGATGAAGTTAACCTACATCTTCAGGTACAGGAAGTTTATATATCAAAACGGAGCTTGACCCATATATGTGATTGATTGTACTATCGTTATATCAAGATGACTGTCGTTTCATCTGGTGTGTGAATCATGGCAGCTGCACCTGAGACGGGTTGGATTGGAAGCTCAGCCAGAGCTGGTTCAGAGCATCCCAAAAGATGGCACCGGTGGAGGCCCCAGCAAAGAAAATGATAAGGAGGATCGTGATGATGAACAAAAAGATAATGGGGGAAATCCCGAAAGCAATTCTGAAGAAAGCCAGCCGTCACCTTCGGCTCCGGAAAGTTCAGAATCTCATGGTCTAGATGAACAGCTCCTCAGCAATGCCGAAATTCATTACATCAATCAGAAAGATTCAATCATTTTGAAGCCTTCTGCAATGTCATTGAATCAACACAGTGCGGCTGCCGGAATCCTCCTCCAATCGACATGGGAGTTCTTTATTTTCTCTTTGCTGCCGTTATATGTGGATTCATTATACATTTATTCTAATAATGCTTGGAAATTGAGACAACTGGTGTAAATAGAGCATTGGTTAGCAGTTTCTGCTCGTTGTTTATATAAATATAAGCGCTGTTGCAAACAGTTTCTCCATTGACAATGTTGTATCTATTCAGTTATTTTAAGTTCCTCATTATTGAATTTTCAAATCGAATCTTGTTCACCAGACACCGTAAATGCTGCAGTATCCGAAGAAGCATGCAAAGTTCAGATCTTCAAGTATTTGCAATTTCAGAATCAGTAACAAAATTACTTGCAAAACCCTTATGAGCAATAATCTTAAGGATACCATGAATTCACAAAACATATACGAAGTTCTCGAATCCTAACTGTTGACCTAGTACGAAGTTCTCGAATTCTAACTCTTGACCAAGTAGCATTGGGCGTTCAGTCCAAAAATATCGCAACTGTTTGAATCATAGGAACAACCCTATTTGCAGTCATAGTCTGGTAAGCTCGCTCTTGTTAAGGGTGTGCGAGTTAATTGTAAATGTAAAATTAAAAAAAAATGAAATTCTAGTATAACCTCATGTCTGGTTGGTTGTAATAGTCATTTCATTACTGATCAATTCGGTGATAATAAGTGATCCCTTTGTTTGGTTCACCAAATCATTCATTCCATGGAATCGTCATTCATCTCTTATTACAGTTTCTCCCTAATTAGCATTCCTCACCATACCCAAAAAACAGCTGAGAAATAAAGAGAAAAACCTTAACCTGTCATTATTGTCCTTTATCACTCTCAGCCTCACTAATACCTCAAGTCACCACACCCCCAAAGTAATCGACAGAGTTGATCCCGGTAAAGTTATTATTCCCCTTAATCTCACTTCGGTTGTTAAAATTTCATCTCTTTGCTTATTTGGTTAGAAATCTAAGCTTGTTTATATATTAGGTCCATCCCACTAACTCTAAAAGGAGTTCTGTATGAAAGGAGAAAATTTTTTGTTTGGCAGGTGATTGATCAGAGAGAGCGAGTGAATTGGCGATAATGGCAGAAGTGAAGAAATCTGTGGAATCTGATAACGCCGAGGATATACTAACAAAAATAGAAAACAAATCTTTGAAGATTGAGAGCTTAATTAAACAGTTGAAATTTCTAATATGAATTTGAATTTCCCATTTAAAAGTTTTAAAAGGAAAATAAAAAACCCTAATTTTGTAGGATTGATTTGTTTCTATCTCAGATATAAATTCATTGAAGCGATTAAAACTGCGCTCGAGGGTTATCCTCCCCGAGACGAACGATGCAAGGTTTGGTACCCTAAAAAGAAAAAGGTTTTTTTGTCCATTTTTTTATATTTTAATTTGGATATTGGCATTTGCAGTCTGCAAATTGGATAGGTGTGCATAAAGCATTAATGGCTATAAAAGATGTTGAAGGAATGCTTCGTTCTTTAGATCCCCAGTACTATGATATTCTTATGAAGTGAGTCTTTTCTCTTTTTTTGGCATTTTACTTGTACATCTCATTCAATAATAGGGTCTCTTTCAAATTTTTTAAATGAGATTTAAGAGTATTTGAGCAAAATGAAATCTGATCTGATTTACTTAATCCCCGTGAAATCTACTTTTATGCTTTTCCTCTTTTAGCAGTTGTTAGTGCACAACTGTTGTTGCACTGAATGTTACATTATTTGTGACCAATGAATAGCTAGAAGCACCTGCAGCTGATGAATTTGCACTTTGTGAGAAAATCTTTTACTAGGTTAGTTGTTCCCATTGTTGAACATTTTGCCTAATGATGTTATAGCTCTTGAGGAAACAATTGCTTTCATTATAAGCACAAATGTTATGTGGGTCATATATGATTGTTATGAATATTTTCAGGTATATATATAGAGGATTGTCGACTGGAAATCGCACAACATGTGACCAATGCCTTAAGATCCATGAAAAGCTGACAGAGAAAGCTGGTTTCGGATGCATACTTCGTTCCCTTGCAGACACTGTGAATACAGTTTGACTCTATTCACCCCTTCTTCTCTTTGAAAAGATAATTATTATAGAAATGTTCGGCATTTTCTCTTCATTGTTCCACATATATGTGAACCACAAATTTTGTCCATCACTGAATGATTAGAGGCTATAATTTGTCATAAATTAATAATACAAATATCTGGCTTTTCAGTTTGGGGTCATTGCAAGTGTTTAATTATCAAATCATATTACTAGTGCATCAGTTGTTTTTCTCTGTTTACTGCATTTTTTCCCCTTTAATATATAAATTAGCAGATTGAATGCATTTGAAATCGTTTTCACCATGACATCAGCGTCTCCTCTATGCTGCTGTGCTTTGCTTATTGGGAACTTTTGTCAAACAGTTGTTACTGTGTCTTAATTTGGGCTCAAAGAAGTACTTATGAGATAGAGCTCTTTCGGAGTTGTAATCTATGAAGACCTTGTTTGCCTTCCACCTGGGTTGTATTCAAAAAAAAAAAGTTCAATGTCTAATTGTTGTTACTCTTTTTTTTTTTTTACTTTGGTGGCGAGAGGAATGCCCTCTTTAAAAGAAAAATGCCAATATTGTACGAAACTTATATATAAGTGTAAAAATTATTTCTCGTCTTTATTATTTTATTTTTATCAAATTTATATCTAATGTGAATTCATTCTTTTTTATAACCATAAAAAAGTCAGTCAATTCAGACATCGCGGTTTCCTTATTATAACTAACTTATTTTACACAAAAAAACCGAATAATTAAAAATCATGATTTTATTGATGATATTTTGATAACTTTTTGTATATGTAATATTTAGATTATATAATGACATTATAAAATGGCACAAATTATTGTAACTTTTTGATATTATCAAATTTAACATATAAATTACATATAAACTAATGACATCATATAACCTTTTGCTAATATATATACGTTATATTTAGATGTAAAATATAATCCTCCAGCTATATTAAATATAGTCCTCTCGTATAAACATTAAATTATTTATTTCGCGAATAATGTTCTAACACATTAAATATGTATTACAAATTAAAAATAATAAAATAAATTATATATATTTTTCTAATATTGTATATTATATATTTTTAGTAATTCATATTTTAATAATAATTATATTAAAAACATTATTAAATTATATTTAATAATAATCCTATTACAATTTAATAACAATAACAATAATCTACTTAAAAAAATTTCCACTAAAGATACTCTGATCATTTCAGTATTTTTCTTGTGCTATTAGAACATCTATTTCATTCGACCAAACACAAGAATACTATTAAAGTTCTAATCCATTCCATTCAATCAAACAATTAAATTACTAATTACAGTTCTATTTCAGTGAACCAAACTTTGCTTGTGAACCAAACTTTGCTTACTCAACACAAAGCCTAAACATCAAACACAGACTCGAGTGCAAACATTAGCACATCATTAAAATTCCTCATAAAAAGTGAAGCAAAGCATTTGATTATTTCAGATTGCAATGTTAATATACTAGAAAGTAGATATTATATAATCACTATGTATTTGCAGTAATTGTCTAAAGCTCTCTCTGCATTAGCAACCCCCCTTGGTAAAAGGACTGCCACAACAGACGCATGAATCATAAAAGCTCTAAACTAGGAAAACATGGCAACAGCCAAGCATACAATACTACATACATATATATAAGAGGAAAGGCAATGCCTTCTGCACCACAAGATCATCTCCGTGTTAACTCACTCCAACTTAGTCCCTACGTTTCCCTTGAGAGTGAGAACTCTTATCTTTAAAATCTGCTGATCCTTTCATCCTAGTGTGTTGGCTACGCAAAGGCCCTGACCTGTCTCTTGCATCTACCATCATCCTCCCTTTTGGTTGAGAAGACTCAGTAGAGGGAAGTGCCCATCCTCCCCGACCTGCCTGCCCGTTCTGTCCACTGCTGCCAGTCCCTGAGACAAAAATTGCAGCAACAAATATGATTTGATGTTATACGGTGTAAAAAAAGCATTGCCTAGTGTTATTCCTATTGTCACACCCACAATATATCCGGGAAAAGATAAACTGGTATTACGCAAAAAATGATTGAAAATCTAGTGTTTAATATGTAGTGTAACCGAATAAAAAAAACGAATGAACAAAGAAGGCATTGTCCTAAGACGTAACTTACCTATGTTATCATGGCCAATAAAACTCCCGGACCAGCCAGGCAGACGCTTTTGGGCTTTTCCTTTCCAAGATTCTTCAAAACCAGGAAGTTCATCTGGAAAGTTCAATTTAAAACATTTACTTTAACTGCCATGGGACCAGGTAATCTAACTCTATCAACAAATACACCATGGCACTCTGTTGTATATAACATTTACCTTCATTCAAATTATGTAAGGTCTGCATCGTATCCACCCTACCATCCGAGTTCAGCTTTCTCATAACTGAATGACCCTAGAGCAAAAATACTAGTCATAATCCAATGTCAAAGACTCGGAATTTAGATTGACTGAGAAAAACAAGATTTGCAAGCCACCTTGTTGTGAAGTCCCCTAGAAACCCGGTGGCTTGCTTGGCCTGTAGTTGTGTCTGCTTCTTTGCTTTCTTCAAAAGTAATCTATTCCACAACAGAGAAATGTAAGACAATAAAAAAAGGATTATCAATGAACATTCTTTAAGCATCAGAAGAACTTACTCCATCACTTCCAGTCCTCCTTGTTTTTGATGAAGTATGGTAAGCTCCATCAGCGCCACCATAAGTGACAGTGGAGCTCTGAAACACAAAACTACTAGTTTGAGGCTGTTGCTGCTGCTGATTTTGATACAAACCATTGTAACCATTCATATACTGCAAATGCCTGTTCCTTCTCTCAGATTGTCCAGCTTCATCATCTGGAACCTCAACATAAGGTTCGGCATTAGACCTACCATGCTTCCTAGGATTCCCTTTCATCCCGGTATCTGCTTCTTCCTTCTCATCATCAGAATTTAGTTCTTCAATAATCAGACCCCTTGGTCTCTTTGGCTCTGGAGCCTGACGCTCAATAAACCCAGTCGGATGCATATCCATAAAAGGACTTTGACCGGGGCCAAAGAAGCTTGAATCAAACATGCTTCCAAAAGGGCGTGTGATAAAAGGGTCATCAAATGGGTTCCTTCCTCCAAAGAAGTTGGAGAATAAATTTCTAGGACCACCAAATCCTCCAAAGCCCCCAGAACCACCGAAGGGGTCACCACCGAAGAGGTCACCACCGAAGGGGTCACCACCAAAATTGAAGAAAGGATCTCTTCCACCTCTGCCTCCCTGCATTTTCTGAATCCCTCTAAACTCTGAAGAAGAAGAAGAAGAAAGTTAAATATGAATTTCGAGAAAAGAAAAAAGAAAGAAGGAACCAATCTTTGTAATTACTTAGATAACGCCACATACATCATTCTAAAGGTAAATATTTTGTCAAAAACTCAACAAATAGAGCAACACAAGCAATCGATTCCAATTTATTGAACTTCTAAATATGTCTAAATGGAACATAGGAAAAAAAAACAGCGACCGTATCAAATTTCAGAAGCGAAAATCAATCTAAACCCTAAAACCAAAAGATTGAAGGAACATTTCACTTAAAAACAATAAAATATAATCAATGTTTAAAAAAAGTACTAATTTAGTAACAAACAATCGCGAAATTAAGAACCAATCGGTGATTCAATAGGAAGTGGTCATCGTAGCATATATGCTAAATTTCAATGAAAATTGAAGCCTAAAAAGGGAGAAAAACGAGAATACCTTCGATGGAAAGAGGAAATCAAGTCAAATTTGGGACGATCGAAACCCTAGATGCTCTGATTTTGATCAAAATATAAGTTAGGGGGTATTTTCAGGTTTCTATTTATATGGGATCATAAACCGCCTAAGTTGCAATAATGGTATTGAAAAGGAGGATTCTACTTCGTGTGGGAGTTCTCCGTGGTACTTAAGGCCTATATTCGCACGTACAAAGCCCAAGTTTGAAACTTAATTATCTTTTCATTTTAGTTTTTAGTATAAAAAGGACAAATTATACCAACTCAAACTATATTTCGACCATCCAACTTTTAAAATTTATGTAATAGCTATTAATGTTATTGAATTATTATATTTGTGTTATTGATCCATTTTCTTCCATTAAAAATAATGACATGGAACGTTAATTTAATGGGCTAATAATCAATTTGGTCTTTCTTTTGATATTCTTAATAATTACTCCAAAATATTTTTAAAAATATTAAATATGAATTAAAATTATTAATAATTAAATGTATTAAAAAATTAAATACAAATTTTACATTAATATTTATACTAATATTAAATAAAATTAATTATATTAAATTAACCACGTTAAAGAAATTGATGGCATATTTAACCAATGAAAACGTGGCACGGGTTCATCATTTTTCTTTGTCATTCGTGGCTATTGATCGATAATATAACTATTGAAACGCGAATTGATCATTGACTATTTAATATATATTTAAATTTTTTAGAATTTTTTAATTATTTATAGCTTATATAATTTTTTAAAATTTTATATAATTGATATTATAAAAAATTGAATGTTTTCAATTTAAACTTATTTATCATTTTTATATTTTTTATATAGTTTGTTTATTATAAAATTATTCTTAAATTTAATTTTTTTCTATTTTATATATTCTTTAAATATTATAAAAATATATTTTTAAATGTTTTCTTAATGAATTCCAAGCCATCAATTTCCATATCAAAATGAATGCCATGTGATACATTTTCATTTGTTGGATGTGTCATACCGTTTTTTTTTTTACATTAGGTAGTGTTTGGAAAGCCACTTAATAATTAGATTTGGGTGTAATTACTTGTAATTACAGATGGTGGTATGTTTGGATAACCATTATAATTTATAGCTACCATTGAATTAGATGTAATTGGAGCATCCCAATTACACTTTCTAATTTTTAAGGGTGAAAATTATAGTAATTATGCACTTGATTACACCCAAATTTAATTTTTTTTAAAAATATTATTTTTATACTAAGTTATAATTTTTTATATTATAAGTATGAATGAGTGTTTAGGATAATTATGACTTAAGATTTATTATATTATAAATCTTAAAAAATCATATTATAAAAAATAATTTTTGTGTACTTTATACAGTTATAACAAAAATTTATATTATTTAAATCCTATTTTTTAAAGTTATGATAAAAAAGTTTATTATAAAAAATAACTACATGTTATAAAAGTGTAACATATTTATAAAAACTTATGGCTAAGAAATATCGACATAACTTAATTATGTGTCTGCACTATATATTATAAAAAATAATATGCTTATTGGTAAAAAAAAAGTGTTATAGTTTTTTATTATAACTTATTTGTAAAAGAAAATAACTTTTTAAAATTATGACAAAAAATTATATTTTTTATAAAAAATGTTATGAAAATTATTAGACTATAAAAATTATATATTATAGATTTTATATTATTTTTGTCTTAATTAATATATTATAAAAATGTTATAACCTAGCACAATTATTTTTCTAGCTTAAGTTTATATGAGTTTTTATGATTAATACTACATGCTATTTGCATCGTGAACCCTAATATTATATGTTAGATGTTACTTATGCAAATATAAAAAATTTTCTTGCATTATGTCATGGAGTATGATATCATTTGAGGGAATGAAGCTAAACACAAGCACTAGAGATGATTCATGAACTTTTTAATTTGGGACATTCGAGGTTTCAAAATGTGGTTGAGAGAACATTTGTTGTTTTAAAAAAACATTTCTTTTTTAACAGCATCACCTTAGTATAGCATAAAAGAAATAATGCTAGATCGTACTAGCATGTTGCATATTTCATAGTTTCATTTATAGGTCGATTTAAGATGATTCATACGTTGAAGAGTACATGGATGAAAGAGATCTTGATAATTTTAATGATATAAATTCATATTCTCAAGATGATGAACTCGATCAATAACCAACATTTGATGAAAATGAGTTTATATTAAATATCAAAGAGGGAATAATCCAACAAATATGGAACACTAAAACAATTAGATAAAATTACATATGATATTTATTTTTATTGGTAATAATATTATCAACTACTTTTTTTGGACTAACATAATACATATGATAATTTGATTTTAATTTTCTTTTACTTGTTTAGATTTTTTTATCGTCCTAATAATTTTTCTATAATAATTAATATATTTTTAAAATATAAATTATGTAACTTTGTAATTACAACTTGCAATATGATATAAAAAATTAATTTGTGAAGTACAAGGACTAATAACAGAATTTAACATTTTTTTTCCTCTTCAATTTGAGATTTTAGCTCTTTTTAACTGATTCAACCAGCTGACTGAACCAATAATAATCTGAAGCTACATAAATTATCCATTAGCAATGAATTTGAGATGTTCAAAATACATTGGTTTTTTCTCAATCACAAATCCATAACTTGGAAGAAAGGCTAATGCTCTCTCTCACTAAAACAGTACACTCAATATTCTACACTGAAAAGACTAACTACTAGAGAAAAATAAATTGGGTAAACCAAACCCGAGCCGGACATGAACATGAACATGTCGGTACTTGTGAGAAGTCGATAAACTTACACATAAAACAACAACAACAGCAACAACAACAACAACAATGACAACTACGGTGAGAATGAAATTCATTGACGCTTTTGATATCAAACATTGTAATGTTTTATATTAGCCTCCAGGCAGAGATGCATTAATGTCAGTGGGCTTATTTCTTGAATCCGTCGGCGACCAAGTATCGCCACGGAAAGATGAGGAGATGTTTAATTTGGGATCGGCACTAGAAATGGGAATAACAGCCATTGGTGTGGCAGCTGATATTGTTACAGAGTCGTGCTTCTGTTTCTTCAGATTCTGTTCGTGCTGGTTCCCGGCCAGAAAACTGCCTACTACAACCTGGTTTGCAACAACAGAAAGTAAGAAGTTAGAAGCTATGTCGTAACTAGGGTTGCGGTAATCATTTGGTTAAACGAAGTTGTGAAAATATGAAGACCGGAAATAACAGAGAGAAAAGAGTGGCAAAACCGAAGCCAAACCTGCACGGGACCAGCAGCTACTAGGAGTCCAGCGACTCCACCACCTACTACACGTCCATCTGGACTTGCTAATGAAACACTCATCCCGCCAGATCTGCTTCTTGTTCCTCCACTTTCATTGGGCATGAAAGAACCGGACAAGGACAGTATCTCAAAACGACCCTACAGGAAATTTGAGAAGAGATCATACGTTTGCCGATGAAGGATGAAATAACAAAGTAGAACTACTTCACCCTAGGATTAATGAACATCAAAGTCAAGAAATGCAGAATTATTATGAAGAGGAGGCCATATTGCAACTTAGAAGAGTAAAATCAATCAAAGCGATGTCGGTTTTTCTGGAAATTTTACTCCTATACTTCGAATATATGCTTATGCACAAGGGCGTGCACGTCACATGTACATCTGTAAGATGTTCATGCAATAGCTCACAACTTTTGACGATATAATTCAAAGGATGTCTCACAACTGATGTAGAATTAAAGAGAAACAGAGCATTTACCTCGTATGTCAATGTACCCCCGGAAGAATCTGGTTGCCGAAGAGTGACACTTGAGATGATCCCATTTGCAGAGAGAATACATATAGCTCGAGGCCCTTGTTGGGAAAATGATATAATCTTCATTGTGACATCCTAAAAGAACAAAAATTAAATCCCCTGACGTAATGAATTAACGAGTTTTGTTCTTGGCTAAACATCAGAATGAAACTCGCAGTATTCTTGAACCATATTCCTCAGCAAGAAAATTCAGATCTTTCACATTCATAACCAAACAAAAACATCACGCAAGCTCAATGTTATCTATACAACATACCTCACCAGCATTAACAGTGATGATATGCGGCGTAAAATTAGCTCCGACAGAACATGGAACCCATTCACCTACATTGAGAAAGTCATAAGAATCAGCAACAGCACATAGGAGTTATCTCGGCATAAGAGATCTTCCATCAACACACACAGAATTGTGAAAACAAAATCGGATTAAACAAAGAAGAGAAAAGAGAATGATGTAATAAAAAACCAAACACCGCAGAACACAAATGCATAGATATGAGATTTCCAAGAAACTATCATGATCCACTTATCCCCAAATTATAACCAAAACGGAAAACCAACTAAAAGTTCATTGCGTAGCACAAATCCAGCCAAAGAACAAAGATCACCCCGGGGACATTCATGAAAATCACCCGGTTTTATTTTGATACACCGAAAAACAGTGTATTACACCAAGAAGTTGCTTTGTTCGCTAAAATAAATGGCATGACACTCAATCTATCCACCTTACTAGTAAAGATTAAAACTATGATACATATGATTTATATCCTTCACTTCAAGTTCAAACACTCAAAAGAAACTAAATACAGAGTAACCAAAACAGAAGCCCCATATAGTCATAGTTACAAGAGCTTATAAAAGCAACCTATGTTATTTCAAGTCGAGTATGAGTTCGATTCTTTTTCTATGTATTTATAGAGTCATTCTCGTACTATATGTCATGTATGATTTTCCAATAGTCTGAACAGATTTCATATCAAAGTCAGTTCAGATTCTGAAAGATTTGAACAGGAGATTCAAAGCAGCTACCTTCCACAATTTTTTCACCGCATATAATATGCCAAGTGGCAAAGCACACTCAATAACGATAAGATTCCGTAAGGAAACTCAATAATAACCCATAAAAATGCTCTCACTATCATTCAAAAAAATCTACCGCATACACACGCTTCTCAAAGAGATCTCTCGATTATGACTTATAGAGAGGCATGGAGCCCCAGTTCTAAGGCCCCACTTAAAAGACCCATCAACATAAACAAACAAAGAAAACCCAACTTTTAAGATGAAAACAATCCACCAAAATCACTTGAAATGGGTTATGGTTTTTCTCACCTAAATTCTCCGGCTCGTTCTTGGCCTTTGAAAACGATATCGGAGATTTCACTTTCCCTCTCTTCACGGCAGAGAAGTCGATAACCGAAGGTGGCGCTGGCGCAGATGTTGATATCGGTTTCGGAGAGAGCGCTTTAGTGACTGAACCGTCCGGTCCATATTTTCTAGGCCTTCCCCTCTTCTTCTTCTCTGGCATCCCCGACACTGAAACCGGCGGCGGAGGTCCCGGTTGCGTCGCATGGGGCTGCGGCGGTGGAGCGGATCCGGGAGTCGGGTTCGGGTTTTGGGTTGAGTTTTCGGACCTTGGAGCTATGTGGTAGTCCGATGGAGAATCGGATCCTACCACTGTAACTCCAGCAGTAGCAGTAGTGGTAGTTACAAATTCTTTTGACTCCATTGTTAAACTTTAATTTTTGAAAAAAATTAGTGTTTTTTTTTCTTTAGATTTCTATCAAAAATTCATTTGGATTTTAAGCTCAAACAGCTTGTTTCGTTAAAAAAAATTCAAGAAAAAAAATTAAAAACAAAACAGCTTTCAAAGTTCAAAACCAGAAAACATTAAATTTTTTATACTAATTTAAGATTTTCGAAGCTAAAAAAGAAAAAAAAAATCAGTTTAAATGAAACAGGGATTATGGAGGGGTTTTAATTTTTTTTAAATTAAAATTATTTTTGAAGGAGAAAAATTAGATTTGAGAAGGAAAATTGAAAAAGAAAATTAAGCTGAAGGAAAAATGATAGAGATTTTAATAAAAGAGAGGTTTTGTTTTTGTTGTTCAGCTTTTGATAATTTAGCTTCCTAACTTTCTTTTTAAAACTGTTTGAATTTAATATTATTAAAATAATGAAAAGGAATTTATTAAATATTGTGTTTTAATAAAATATTAATTATTTTATTACATTAATATATTGATTTTTTTTTATCTTTGATTGGAATCTAGTAAAATAAAATATTTAAAAATATGAAAGTGGGTAGATTTTTTTTCTCTTTCCTTTTTAATTTTATATTTTTTTATAGAATGAAAAGTGGGTATATATTATTATATAAATATATTGAAAACGTAGTTTTTTTTTGTCGTGAATGACAAGTAATTTCAAGTTGCTAAGTTTTTGAAGAAATTATTTAGAAAAAAAATCAGTTTGTACTTAATTAATTTTTTTAGTAATTAAAAATATTAAAAATTATATTTTTAAAATTTTTAATGACTTTTAAATTTTTTATATTTAAAACATAATTAATTATTACGCAATAAAATTAACAAATATTAATTTTTCTATTTATTTTTAAATTATTTGACAAATAACACAATGTTAGGAATTAAAAGATACTGAACAATTAAATAGAAGATTAAAATGTTTTTTATACTTCAAATAAGTATCATACCTTTAAAATTCACTTTTAAAAAAACCATCTCAGTTAAAAATTATTGTAATTACTTTGCTCTGAAACAACTCATCAACTTAAAAAAATTATTTTTTTACTCGTATTGTGAATGTGACAAAATTTGATATTAGTAGTTAGGTACATGTAAAAATATAAAAAAAAATTATATAAAAGTCAAAATGAAGTTTATTTGAATCTATCAATATTTTGTAATATTTACATTTTGTGGTTTTGATTTTCCAAATTAAAGTACAAGTATCTTAGAGGAAGCAACTCTTTTTTCTAAATATTGGATGCCAGAAAAGTTACGTATATGTAATTTAAGAATCATAACTCTAATTAATATATAACTTTTACACATTAATTTTAATTACTAATTAGTGTATTATCAATTAAAAATTAGTTACATGTATACATATTTAGCTCATACTTTATTTAATAATTGAAGCTCAACAAATCTTAACCATATTAAATCACTTTTAATTTACGTATATATGTGTGTGACATCTATGTTATCAAACAAAAATTTTGTAAATGTTCAAAATACACGTGTGTATTTTATTAATTTAATAAAAATATAAATAAAAAACACCCTAACAATATAATTTAATTTGCATATAGAAATGTATTTTAGTCATTTTATAATTGAGTTGGTGTCTGATTGACTCGTGATACCAACTCAATCAAAAGATTATATATATTACTAAATTATGATACACCCACGATGGTGAAACAAAACTTATGTAAAAAATAGATTTGTATATTTTATATTAAAAATTAAATAAGGCTTTAATGAAACGATTAAGTAGAAACGATCAAAACATTCTAGAATAGTTCGAAGAATTATGAGAGCCGAAGGGCAATGGTGTATCAGATATGTCCTTAGAAACCTTAATAAAGTTGATTGTTTGTCGAAACTGAGTCTAAAGGAGAGTTCAAGTCTTCAAGTTTATGATAGTGCCCCGAATGAAGTTTTAGAGCTCATTCGACATGATAAGAACAATGATACTTTTGTTCAATTTATCTTTTATAATTCTTTTCCGATTTTTTAAAAAGAAAAAAAAAAGAACATTTTCTTATTAATAATCTTTATTTTCATGGATTTTTAATTATTTCTCGATTAAATTAGTTTCCGAAATAAAAATTAATTTATGATTAAAAACCAAGAGATAAAGATTAAACTTATTTTAACAAAAATAAATATATAAAATACGTTGCTCACTTTTATCCTGAATAAAAAAATCGTTAACACGTTGTGGTCATCAAATTGGTGAGGTGTAACGGCTAGGCCAAATATATTTTTGAAAAATGACTATTAAATGTAACAAAAAATTTAACTTATTAACAAAACCACTGTCAATAAAATAAAATAAAATAAAGAACTCTAAATATTCGATTTTAAGATTCTATAACTTAAACAAATCAATTAAACTTGGAGTATTGATTCAACTTAGAAGCTTTAGTTAGATCGATTATCTCAATTTAATCAATAATAAATAATTGCAATTATAATTTCTAAAATGAAAAATCGTCAAGCCATCGATTAAACAATTTAAAAATAAATTATTTCATACTTTTCTTACGAAGAAAACGAGAGGAAAAAAATTATTATTGTTTGTTTATTGAAAAGGGAAGTAATTCTGATTTAATAGAAATAAATAATTTTATATTATAATCATGGATGGACCACAAGACTGACCCATTGGAAATGCAATTAATTTTCAGATTATAAATATTATAACAAAATTTAAAAGGTAAGTTACATAAAACAAGAAAATGGTGGTATTAAATAATTAATTTAAGATAAGAACAAACCAAGTCCTACTATTTAATTCATTTTCAAAACTTTTGTTTTAAATATTATTGATGAGCTCGATGAACATTAACATCCTCACCTCTTTTTTTTCTTTATTTATTTTAATTTATTAATAATGACAAATATTATTATTACTTGAATACAGCAGTGGAATTCGTAAACATCTTTAATTTATTTAATCTTTTTGGTCGGTAAAAAGCCTTTAACTTTATTTATTTTATTTTGGTTTCTAACTCATCGAATGGGGAAAATAAGAACAGATGATTAAGAATCTTTTAATTTTAAAAAATAACGCATGATGCTAACGCTGAAAAATAATATTACTATATTTTATGTATTTATTTATTTTATTTTTCTAATCAGAAAAGGCTAATTGCTGGCATTCCAATAAAGTTTAGTCAAGTAACATGGCTATTTGATTTTCAATACATAATATAATATTATTAAAGTTGAGCAAACAAAACTAAGAAATTGAAAATTGATTCGAGTTGATGGTTTTTGGATTTTTTTCATAAGTTAATTGAATTTATTTTTATTAATTTATAACATAAAAATTGGAAATTTATATTAATTAGTAAAAATAATTTAAAAATTATATAAAAATTTATTTTTCAAAAAAATATTGTGTATTGGGCATGGGTAAACTCGTTTTAGCGATATTATCTTAATCGAATCGGTTGGTTGGACTGGTTAAACTGAAAATTAGTTAGGTATCGATTCAGAGAAAAGTTTTGGATTAGTTGAAACAGGAATAGATGTGAATTGATCTAATCGAGCTAAAAAATTAATTATATATTTTAATGAATATATTGAACTAAGCCATCTAAACTTGTTATACACTGATAAATCAGTGACTTAACCTCTAATTTTAAAAACTTTGCATTTTAGTATTCATACCTGATAAGTGATTTGGCTTCGTGCCTCTTTTTCTTTTAGTCTGTGTGGGGCACTGATGTACTTTCCTCTTTTAAAGAGTTTTATTAATGAAAAAAAAAAGTTCTATAAAAAAAATATTAAAACCTTATCAAAGAAAGTGTAAAAATAATAAAATAAAAAACTTATAAAAAAATAAAATTGAATCAATTATCATGTAAAGTTTAAAATATTCTGAATAAATTGAATCAAACTTAGCCTTAACATACATATACATATACACACCACTGATACACAAGAATCAGGGTTGGAGATCTAAAGTGGTTTTGATGAGTTCGGAGATGAATTGAAGGTTCTAAAAAGGAATTGAGCTTGGCAAGCAGAGTGAGTCTGTTTTTCTTTGTGGAGTCTTTTAGGTAGAAAACAAAGCTTATGTAACCGATGAAGTAAGGAATTTTTTTTTGAAGTACAAAATTAAATTGTATATTTTTATGATAATAAAATATAATTTTATTATTTTAATAGTTTATATCTTTATAATTTTTAAAATATTAAATTAAATTTTCATCATTTTTGAAGTACCCAAATACAACTTCACTACTATTAGTTTAAGATTCTATAAATTATAAAAAATATAAATAATTTAAAATTCATTTTAGGGGAGACCATTTTATTATCCCGCCAGCCCTTAGATCCACTCTGGTACATGATGTGGATCCGTTTAAATACGTTTAATGGTGGAATTATAAAGGGACAGATAAAATATGACTTGATAAAATAGTGAAGAGTTGATAGTTATGAAGTGGCTTAGATATGAAAATAAGAGTGTCCAAGTAAGCTCCACATGTTATTTGACTAGTTGCTCTTTATGAGTGAGACATTCCCTCAGCCCATTAATCTGATGAGGTCCTTTTTGGATTCTTCCATCATCAAATGGTTGATTTGATATGCTTGTTGTCGTCCCATTTTTTGTTTTAGTTTTCTCTTTGCTCTCGGCAGAATAATGTCTGAACCTTTTCTTTATTTCTTCAGCCTTGGATCGGCAATCTAAGAGGTATTTTCGACCATCTTGTAAGGGTTTCCCTCATACTCCACCCTCGACATTAGGCTTGGCCCTTTCAACTTTTCTCCAGCAACCTCATCCCTTTCTTTGTTTAGTGCCATTATATCTTCGGTTCCCTGCTAGTTGGAGCTCGACGGAGCTTGGGATTCTCCGGACCAGCTAGTTTGACTAGTGGCTAAAGCCACTTTAACAGCCATAAGTTCTTCCACTGACGTTGGCTCCCTTCTGCTCCATGGAAATTCACGATGCTATTTTTGGGTCGCCGTGCATGGTCTCCCTGCGAAGGCATTACATGCCGGCGAAAAGTACATCCCCTACTCTCGCCTCCAGCTACTCCGACATTCCCTAGAGCTCCTCCGATAACAATGGTATTTTAGAGGCTAGGATTTTGTAGCTTTGAGGCCGGGGTTCTTAGGCCTATAATTTGTACACACCAACTAAATTAAAAATTAAATTTTAATAATACCATTTTACTTGTAATGATTAGAGACGAAACATGGTGAAGAATTTACCCTTTGGGCAAAGGATTCATTTTTAGTAAATCTAAAAGTGTAGGACCTTATGTCTCCATATGTTTCAAAAAAAAAGGACCTTATATCTCCACAATATTCAACTAACTAAAAACTATATTAATGGACCCAACCAAAACATAGTATACAAAAAAGAATATATTTTATAACATAAAGTCAACCATTATAGTTAATACTTGAAAGTCATTATATACAAATGTTATCCATTAGAAACCATGATTTTTCCACCACCTATTCCATTTTTTTCCCCTTTACTACCAAACTATAACTCTTAGCAACCATTGTGGGCAACAAATAATACCAAATTCCACCATTTTCACATACATAAAGGCTATAAACCGTTAAAATTACTATGGAGATCGCAAGAATAGGATATAAAATACATTTTACTCTCTAAATTCAAAAATTGAACAAATTAATTCATATAAGTTAAATCAAAAAGTAAAATAATCCTTTTGTTAAATTTTTCATTCATTTCTACTGTTATAAGATTTTTGTGCATCAACATGACGTTCATATGGCACATCATGTGCCACTGTTTGATTTTTCAGTCATGTATGCTAATTTTAAACAGTACAAATAAAAGAATATTTTAACAAAAAAGACTAGTTTGTCTAATTTTTTAAGTAGAAGAGTTAAAATGCAATTTGACTCGTATATATATGAAGGTCTCTATGATATTTTACCACTATCAACCCCAAAAACTGGAGCAAAAGAATATGCCTATTTTCTTCAACCAAATTTCCCCTACCATGGAGTTGTCACCTTCAAGAATAGGATTTAATCAACCCCAAATTGTATAGGTTCTTTCTCACTAAGCTCCCAAGCGATAACAAAACCGCCCCGCCAACCCCGATTTCGTGTTCATCCTGCCTTTCAGCCATTTGATGATGCCTAAATGGTAGTTCCTTCACCTTCAAGTTACCTAAGCCGATCTTTTGTCTTACAGATTCAATACTTTTGGGATCTACTAGGTTCCTGGTCGCATCGGTTACATGAAAAACATTCATTGCCATGCCCATCGCGGTTGATATTTCAGCCCTTGTCACATTCAGTCCATTTTCTCTGAACGTTCGGGTCACATCGGTTAATAAACCTTGCCTATCTGATGTGCATAACTCAAGCCTGATGCCCTGAAATCACATATGAACTAGTATGCGTAAGTGTTTGGAATATAGATGAACATTGAAAATCGAGAAGGATCTGAATTGGAATATACCTCAGATGCTCTCCTTTCGATTGCAGCTTGTAAGCATTGGATCAGTCGATGCCTTTCTGGTTCCGAACTAATTGGGGTTCCATCCGTGTGTCTAATATAAAATTCCTGTTACAAGAATCAACAAATTTTAGGTCCAAAAAGTCTAGGAGCCAATGTTTGTAACCAAAACATGAAACAACATAGTACCAGATATGCTTTATCCCCAGTTGTGTTAATAGAGGCATGGAACACAACATATTCCATGTCTGTCAATGTGCAAACAACATCGAACAGAAGCTTAGGCCGATCCTCACATTGAACATTCACGACTGAATAACCCCTTTCTGTCCAATTTTGTACATTGACAACCAGCGAATCCGTCCAACATTGCAAATCAGGCTTCCGTTCATAGTCACGATCTGCAGACATCATTTGATGTAACCTTCTCTCAGTGTGTGTTACAGCCATAGAAACTGAAGTTCTCGCACTACGAATATCATTGTCCCCTCTCAAAACATTCCTTAAACGTGCTTCAATCCTGTCGATTCGTCGTGAGTCCTCGATCGGGGACCCTGAATTACAATCTTTTACATAGATTAAAGACGCAATCCGACCGTTGTGAGTCCATACTTTAGCATCCACCACATTGCATTGTAACTCAGCTAAAACAGCAAATACTTCAGACAAAAGACCAACTCTATCTGTTCCAGTCAATTCCAACGCTGTTAAGCCATTAAATCCAAGGCTTTTATCAGGATAAGTGGTCTCAAGTGACTGTAGAACCCGAAAACAAACAGAACATACATCAGTTTAACAACGAATCAATGTAATAAAAAAGAACATTAACACTAAATAAAATCTAAGTGTTCTAATAACTACCTGTTCAATGTAACTAATAACACTCTCATCGGTTAATTTGTTTCCGTTTAGATCAGTCACATGAAAAACTGCAAATCCATAAAAAAAGAGCCAGTAACAGCAATTTCGAGCAAAGCCCAAAATTTATAACATGGAAACAGAACGAACTTTGGTAAAAGTACCCTTGGACTAGAAATTAGATTGCATTTTTCCCCTTTATTTAAAAAAATTGAGTAAATTAACCACTCCACGTTAGATCAAAGAGGAAACCAAAATTTTCTGTTAAAAATCTCATGTTAACAGTATAAACGGATGTAATTTTTAACCAAAAAAACCAGTTTGTTTTTTTATCTACCATGCATAGACTAATTTGCTTATTTTGTGAGTAGAAGGGGTAAAATACAATCCTACTAGGAGAGCCTCCAAGGTAATTTTACCAACAGACTTCATTTCAGAATTCATGCTTTAAATAATATTTTTCTTACCATCCATGAACCACTGGCCATCTGATGAAATGTAAGCCTTTTTAATTGAAAGATTAAGGTCTGTTAAAATCTGAACAGCATCTAACAATGTTCCATGTCTTCTAGCACTATCAACCTGAAGAAAAATCAAAGTAAACAAGAACTTGAATGAGCCAAAAAGCTTTGAAAAAAAAATCAAAGTGGGGGTGCCTTCATATTTCAGACCGGACAGGTTCAACGGAAGCTAACCTTAACAACTGTCGCTGTGCGACAAACGGTATTGTCGATTACCACCCTGTAAAAAGCAATAAAGCAAAATCAGCAGTAAAATCCACAAAAACGAAATGGGTTTTTGTTTCTTTGATGATTTTTTGTTGCAAACCTGGGAGTACTCATCCGAATAACAAGCTTTTGATATTCATCGAGACAAGCATGCCACTCCATTGTTTTCGTTTAGAAGAAACCCCAAAAAAATATTGAAAATTTTAAGGTAAACACCAAAAAAGAACAACCTTTTTTAATGTCTCGAAACACCTATGAAACCAACAATAGACCAAAATCTGGACACATTTAAAGCTCTTCTGCTTTGAATCCTTTTCTACTAAGTCGCAACTTTTTAACAACTCCCACAAAACTCTTCTTTAATTAAAGAGTTGAAAACGCAAAGCACGCCTTGTTGTTTTAAGCTCTTTTTTTTTCCTGGTTTTATGCTCTCCCATATATAAAAAAAAATGTTGTTTGAATGTTTGTATTATTGTAATATTTTACGCCTTGATTAGTGTGTGTATATATATACAGAGAAGAAAAGAAAAAAAATGGAGCGGGTAACGCCTACTCACTAAGTCTGCCCGTGCTGACCTGCTTTTTTCTTACACGGTGGTTAAATTTAATGATGCCACGTTGTCGATTAAAGTCCAGCTCGGATGCACGTTATGAAAGAGATTATAAACTGGAACCCCACACGTTGGACCAATTTGTTTTAGGCGAGTGCAAGCACTGAACTTATTTCCTTCGTTGCATGATATGTAGTTGTAGATCTAATTCATATATTTTAGTTCAACCGCTATTAGTTTATTTATTTTACGAGTTTTGAAATTTTATTTTTCACAAAATGTTGTTGTTACTTTTTTTTTATTTTCAAAATTTAATATGATAAAATATATTATTATTGTGTAATATTATTTTAGATTATTATTATTAAAAAAAATATTTGATTACTGAATTTAATAGACTTTGTTTACGTCAATATTGAAATTTTAAATATTGAAAAGTATAAAAATTTAGAATAAAAATTAAAATAAATTTATAACTTTACATATAATCATCTATTATTATTTAAATCAAAAATTAAAATTTTAAAAATATAAAAATTAACTACATAAATTATGTATGGTATCGAAAGAAGTAACAAAATTTAACCTCTATTTATATACATAAATGATAAATTATGTAATCTGAGTATTAAAATGTTTAAATTCAAACTTGATTGATAACAAAGATTTGTAGAGCAAAAATTATTAGTCAAATAAAAAAGAAAAAAAGGCAAATTGTACGTAGCCGTATTTAATTTGTCAAAAGGCAAAAAAAAAAACACCGCGCGCATGGGTTCAGAATTCAGATGTAGCCGTGGATGCACGCTTTCGAATTTATTTAGTAGTTTTTTATTTATTTTTAAATTACTTTTTTCAATAAAAAATTCTTTTCTTTTAAATGGATGATTTAAGACGTGTCGAACCAACACTCCGCAGAACATACATCTGGGGCCCACTGTCTGTAAATCAAGTACAGGGTTGTCAGAAAACACGTTCTCCGGTTTAGCTACACCGTGTCGTGTGCACCGGTTCCTACGTGCACGTCTTTACAGTTAAATGGCTATACAGCTGTACCCCAATTAAATAAATAACAAACAAACATGAAGCGGAACTTAATTCTTCTCAATTTTTGGGTAAATTGCACTTAAATCACTAAAATATTAATAAATTTACGTTTTGGTAACATAACTTCAAAAAGTTACATTACTATTGTATTATTCGAAAATTTTATTTAAGTCAGTGGGTTGTTATTATTAAAAAAATTCAACTAACAAGCTCCAAGTAAAGATTTGGCGATCGATATAGTGGATTAATACTCATCGACAAGTAGAATATATTTTAGATTCAAATCGATCAGTTAGTTAATGACAAAGATCAAAGAAAAAAATGTTTAGTTTTCTATTCACAATTTTATGAGGTTTAAAGTCGTTTATGAAAACAACTAAACTGTGGAAGGGGAATGAGAGCTTTCAATTGACACAAGCAGTGTAAATAGAGAAGATCATACAATAATAATTTTAATAATTTAATGACTTAAACGTTAACTTTCTAATAGTTTAAGAACTAAAACATAAATTTATAATAATTTAGTACCTTTAAATGTAGTTTACCCTTTTTTTAAGTCTACGTCTACATCGGCTTATGAACATAATTACGTAAATAAATAAATTAAAATCGAGCATGAAAAATAATTTACTTTGATCAGATATTTAGTTTTAATTATAAAACAATCTATTAACTCTACAATTAAGAAGTTGAAAGCATGCCACGTGGGAGCAAAGCTGTTAAAGCGACTGTTATTGGCGGTTAAAACTTGTGAAATTAAAAGGTTAATATTTAAAAGGGTGAAAGGGACCAGCTTCGGATTGGACATGGCGGGAAAACGGTTTATATTCCCGCCAAACTGGACACCGGTGTGGGCCACGTCATCGCGGAGATATCCAATTATACGTCAACTAGAAAAGCTTGGCTAGAGTCGGGGGCTTTTTACAACAGTGAAGAGTCAAGTACAGAGGCCACTGTGAGCTGGCACGTGGAAGACAGCTCAGCACGTGGATATCCGGCTGGGTCCCTTTGTTACTCACGTTTAAAAAGAAGTTATTATTAATTTTAAATTTTGGATTTTAAAATTTATCTTCAAGATTTGTTTTATGGTTTATGATTATGATTTGATAAATTTTGGAAGGTTTTTTCAAAAAAATTTTAGAAAAATGAAAATTTTAATTAAATTGAAAATATTTACTTTTTATTTAATATTTTAAAATAAAATTATTACAATAATTATGAATTATTTTCATATTTTAAACATAAAATATTTATTTTAAATTATAAAAAATAATAAATTATAACTTAAATAAAAAAATATTTCAATTCAATTAATCATAAATTTTAATTATTTCAAAAATTATCTAAACACATCAATTTAAATTGGTTTTTAATTTTTAATTTTTGTTTTTTTACTCAGCTTGCGCTTCTTTTGGCTCCAAATTCTAAACCGGGTTATACTTGGAGGAAGTGTTAAGCGGGATGGGAAGTGGGTTAGGATCCCATATAGCGGCGCCGCAAATCTCTCCGTGAGACACTCGAAGCATGTTTTCATCTAATGTTATTAAACACGTCACACTAAAAAATAAATAAAATAAATTCATTGATACTTTCCATTATATAAAAAGTAGGTGATTTTCGGGCATTTTACTTAAAAAAGCACATTTTTTTCAATAATTACGAAAATGGGCCAACTATTTAATTATTTATCGGATTGGTCCATTTTCCTCGAAATCGCTGCCACGTCAGCGCGATGTCAGGATACGCGTCAGAACATTGCTACCACGTCAGCACATCGCGCTGACGTGGCAGCGATGTCGGCCGCCACGTAGCGCGTTCCGGGGGACGCGATTTTGACTTTTTTTCACATTAGGTTTTTTCAGCTTTTAGGGCTTAAGGTTCAGGCTTTTTAGGGGTTTTAGGTCCGGGAAGAAATAAATTTTTTTGACCTTTCTGAGCAAATAGTATAAAATCGCATATAGCAGGATGCTATTTGAGAAGAAATTTTGAAATCGCGCCCTCGTTAACGCGCTCTTGCTACAGTAGGTCATGGATGAAATATTTTTTTTTGACGTTTCTGAGCAAATAGTATAAATTCGCTCCTAGCAGGATTCTATTTGAGAAGAATTTGTAAAATCGCGCCCTCGTGGACGCTAAATTGCTACAGTAGGTCATGGATGAAATAAATTTTTTGACATTTCTAAGCAAATAGTATAAAATCGCTTCTAGCAGGATGCTATTTGAGAACAATTTGTGAAAATCGCACCCTCAGGGACGCATTTTTGCTACAGTAGCATGTTTGGGCTGAGGTTATAAATTAGGCAGAAAATGTTCTCAGAATACATAAGTCAGAGCAAAAATAATTTAGAGATGCTAAGAAGGTTAGAGTTTCAAATATGAGTGAACGTATTAGTGCTGTTATTTACTACGATGGTGAGGTTTGCCATACCGAGAATGGTGCTGTTTTTTTGTCGGAGAATACGGTGCGACTGGTTTTTAACCAGAACATAGATTTGACAGAACTTCGTAAAAGAATTAAGCGTAAAATTTTCGAAACGACGCCAATGAAAGTTCTGTCTATCACGTATCGATTTTGTTCTTCTGTTGATCCGATGACATATGACTCGTTCGACATAAAAGGTGCTCGTAGCTTGGAGGCAATGGTGCAGACTCATCTTGCTAGTGGAGCAGCTTATATTGAGTAATATGTACAATTTACATCGCCAACTGATGTACTTGCGACCAGTGTTCGAGATGTATACACGACCCCTTACCGACACTCGGTTAGCGGGTTACAAAATATGGAACAGCCCATGTTCGGTAGCGGTGTCGAATACACATCCCCCGCAATACACTCTGTCAGTGGATGAGACATGTACGTTGGTAGCTCGACGTCTGATGCTGGAAATACGTTCTGGGAAACGACATCAAGTTCTAGTGGGTGGCAATCTACACCCAATTGGGGACGTTATCAAATGCCCCGAAGAAGGGATGACATACTCCCTATGATGTCAACCGGTGAGGGGACCTTATACGCTGCAGATGATTGTGGGTTAGAAGATGTCTCCGATGTGGATCCATCTCGAGCGCCCGGACCGGATGGTGCAGAAGTTGGCTTATTTTCTGAACCGGAGCCTATTCCAACAGAACCTGAAGATGTTGAAAGGAGTTCAAACGAAGAAGAAAATCCACGATTCAGAGCATACTCACCTCCGGCCCACATGCATAATGTCGATCTCTCTGTAGATGATGCATTAGAGTTTCCAGATCTACCACACCGGTTGCGTAATCGTACAAGTTCGGGGGTAGATTCTGGTGAATTTGAAGTTGGTAATCAGTTTACCAACAATGATAGTTTTATTAGTGCTTTGAAGCAACATAGCATCAAAAACGGTGTTAACTATCACGTCGTTAAATCCAAATCTGATAAGTTTGAGGCGAAGTGTGCAGTGCAAGACGGCACATGTTCATGGAAGATCTACGCCTCATTAAGGAAAATAACAGGGTTGTGGGAGATAAAAAAGTACAAAGGTCCACATACATGTGCTGCAGGTACAGTATTGACGGTATATAAATTTTATTATGTAATGTTGCATTATTTAATGTACCCTGTTAATAGGTGTTTCACAATATCATTCCAAGATGGATTCAGCTATGTTAGCTAGCTTGATACTGCCCACGGTAAGAGCAGATCCCAGGACTTCAGTGCCGGTGTTAATTGCCAGTATCCGTAGCCAAATAGAGTACACTCCCTCTTACCGCAAGGCTTGGATAGCTAAGCAAAAGGCGTTGGAGAAGATGCATAGTGGGTGGGATGCCTCATATAATGAAATATGGCAGTGGTGTCATGTGCTAGACAGATACGTCCTAGGTGCCATCACAGACCTTGAAACGGAAAATGCGTACTACAACGGCCGATTGCTACTTGGATGTAAAGTGTTCAAACGCCTTTTTTGGACCTTTAAGCAATGTCGAGACGCATTTCCGTACTGCAAGCCGTTGGTACAAATTGACGGTACCTTTATGTTCGGTAGGTATACTCATTGGCTATTGCTTGCAGTGGCACAGGATGGCAGTGGGAGAATTCTTCCAATTGCATTTGTAATAACACCGGGGGAGTCGTCTGATGACTGGGATTTTTTTCTCTCTAGGTTAAGGTGGCATGTGTGCCCCCAACCTGATATCTGTGTTATTTTAGATCGGAGCGCCAGTATACTAGCTGTATTTGATCGAGAAGGAAGCTTATGGCAGAAACACACCATAGATATTGCCCAAGACACATTACTTCGAACTACTACACGTAATATCCGTCTAAGAGCGAACGACGACAAGTGACCAACATAGGTATTTAGTCTATATATGTGTTATTTCTTTTGTCAATCTGAATTAGTTTTATTGGTAGAAGTGGTGTAAGTTATTCGTTATGATTTTATATTGGCAGGGTATGAAATAAATAAAGATCGTTTTCATGAGATGTTGGCCATTTTACGTTCAATTAACGTAGAAGGGGCGGACTACCTTTGTAACATACGTTTCGAACAGTGGGCACAAGCATACGACAACGGCGTACGATATGGCCATATGACATCGAATCTGGCTGAATGCATAAATTTTGTTCTCAAAGGAACGCGCCATCTACCGATAACATCGGTTGTGCGAGAGACATATTTTCGTTTGACGATGCTATTTCCAAAGCGAGCAGCAAGTTATGCAGGCTAGATGCAAGGAGGCCATGTATGGTGCAGTAAGGTAGTTCGAGAAATTAACAAGGCCAATGCGATGGCAAACACCATGTACAGAGTGTGTCACGATCGAGATAATTTATGGTTTCGCGTGACAGAGTTTGACAGACCACACCAAGGTGTTGTAGGCGGGCAATATCGTGTACACTTGCGAAATAGGACTTGTGACTGTGGGAGGTTTGATGCACTTCGTTATCCATGCGCTCATGTTATTGCAGCTTGTCAGAATCTCCGTCTGGATCCGATGAGTTATGTGGACGAAGTGTACAAATTAGAAAACATGTACAACGTCTGGAGACATGTTTTCCCACTGGTCCCAGATGAACGTAGGTGGCCGCCCGTATCTCTTGCTCCTTTTAAGCTATTACCGGATAGAGAATTACGTCGCAAGCCAAAGGGTCGACCTTGCTCGACTAGAATACGTAACAATATGGATATCCGAGAAAGAGTCAGTTAAACGAAGTTGTGCGGATGGTGTAGGAATCCAGGCCATACAAGTCGATCATGTCCTAATCGCAATAGTTGAATGTAATTGTAAAAAATTAAGTTTGTGAAATTATTAATTGATAAATTGTATTATTTGTCAAATTATATAAAATTATTAATTGTTAGAACTAGTGAAAATATTTTTCCAAATCTAACATTATGTGAATGTTAAGGGTTAGGGTTTTTAAGTTTAGAGTTAGGGTTTTCAACTTAATTAGGTTAGGGTTTTCAACTTAATTAGGTTAGGGTTTTTAATTTAATTAGGTTAGGGTTTAGGATTTAATTAGTTAGGGTTTAGAATTTAATTAGGTTATGGTTTTTAAGTTTAGGGTTAGGATTTTCAACTTAATTAGGTTAGGGGTTTTAAGTTTAGGGTTAGAGTTTTCAACTTAATTAGGTTAGGGTTGTCAACTTAATTAGGTTAGGGTTTTTAAGTTTAGGGTTAGGGTTTTCAACTTAATTAGGTTATGATTTTTAAGTTTAGGGTTAAGGTTTTCAACTTAATTAGGTTAGGGTTTTCAATTTTTATCACATCAAATAAACTTCTATTTTATTACATCATATAAACTTCTATTTTATTACATCAAATAAACTTCTATTTTATTACATCAAATAATATCAAAATAACTCAAAAAAATTCAATTTTTATTACATCAATAAAACTTCTATTTTATTACATCAAACAAACTTCAAAATATTCAAAATATTTGTACAAATATTTTTAAATACGGTAATCAATGTCTATGCCCGGGGATTCAGTGCCACATGGCGGCCGTCGACGGTTACGCGCTAGATTCCTCATTTCTCTAGCTTCCGGCGGCGGTTGTTGTTCCTCCGGCGGGGATTCTGGTTCTTCCGGTACGGCATCTGGTTGTCAGACTTGGGACGATGATCCACCTTCGAAGAATAGTGTATGTGGAGGTGTTTGCATCACGAAGGGCGAGAGTGTTTGAAACCCATACGTTGCTGGGGATTGGTAAAAAGGAGAGCTCCCCGACGGTCCCTCTTGCGATCCCTCGTGTCCCGCTGACCTATACATCGGCAGCCTACTTGGCGTAACAGGAAATGGAGCTGAACCGGGCATTTGGCTCCAACCTGCCATAGGACTCGGAAAATGATACATATAAGGGTTAGGATACATGTAAGGGATAGGAAACGCACCTGACATCGTCTGAAAAAGCGATTGAGTGGGTATCATTGGTTGAATTACAGTGTCGGGTGAATGCCTCGATGCTCTAGTTGGGCCCGGTGATTGCATGGCCGCTGATGATGAGCCGGGTGAATGTTTGGGCCTCGTTGAGGGGCTACCTTCTTCGTCTTGTCGTCTTGGATTTAGAGGTCCGCATATTTCCCTTCCGATATGTATTTGCCGCTGCCTCTCCCCTGGCGTCAGTAAATACGACTTGCCATGGATCCTAAACCATGGCATGTATTCTGGAACGCACGCTAACTCCGGAACGATGATTCGTTCCCGAGTAGGTTGATATTCATGCCAATTTTCCCACATATCTATGTATCCGGACCAGCATTTAGGCCAATCCATACCTAATAGCCGAAGGTCGATTTTGTGGTGATCGTCAAACTCCTCAGGATCCATAGGAATCGGTTGTCTACATCCAAACTGTCGTAGCACTCTCTCTGTCTGGTGCGGCTCCACGGTTGCGAAGTTCATCAGCACGACTTTGACGCGCCAAGCGTTCAGATTTTGTAAAAACTCTTCCGGTATTACTGCCTGAATTGTTGGATCATCGTATGGTGTCCATTGAAACTATATGAACATGATAGAAATGTTAGTTATATACATAATACTAAATACTAAATACTAAATACAAAATATTTATTTGCAATAATACTTACTTGTGCTTCCGACCGTTGGTCCAATAGAAACCGTATATCTTCAAGTTCGGTAGGTAATCGAGCATGACTTGCCGGATGGTTCCACCTAATTAAATAAATTTTTAGCATACTTTTATTTTTAAAAATCTATATAATAATTGTAAAATCTAATATAAAATTTACCTCGTTATGAGTGGGAATGTATATGGGTGGTCCACTCGAGGACGTAGAAATAGAAAGCGAAACCGTGCCCATGACTGCAGTAATGACAGGCAACCTCTGATTTTCGCTCTCCTCAGTCGCGTCGCTCCACACATCTCCCGATACAACGTTGCCAAAACGGCAGACCCCCAACTAAATTCACCGACTTCTGTAAAATCTACGATTTTTAGGAGCCATCTTAGATGTACGCGGCTCCGTGACGTGTCAGGCATCAGATAACCTCCAATTGTTTAAAGAATGTATGCCCGAGCATATCAGATTCTTTCAATTTCGGTTGACTCTTCAGCCGGATCAGGGAATGTGTCACGTAACCAGCCCATCTCTATCTTACCTCCCTCCATTTTATTAGGAATAGCGCCCAAAAGTTCGTAGCACACCGCCTCCCAATTGCTAGATTGAGCAGTCTCGGTGACTGGCTTCCCGTCGACCGACAATCCCAATTGCAGACTCACATTTTCTAGAGTGATAGTGCACTCTCCACATAGATGATGGAATGTGTGCGTCTCGGGTCTCCACCTCTCGATCAATGTATTGATTAGTGTCGATTACAACTTGCATCCCCGGCTTACCGTCGCCACATGCCAAAAACCCGCTTCCCGCAGGTAGTTCTCTACCAACGGTGATGGAGGATCATGCATGTTCCGGATATTGCATTCCAACACCCGATCTACAGACTTTTATAACAAATAATAAATTAATAATTATCTAAAAAAGCATAAATAAAAAATTCTTAAATAATATTTAAAAATTAAATTTAACACTTACCATTTCCATTTGTTCCACCGATATGTGTTGCCTATCAAGACGAGTCAATGATCCGGCCATTGATGAAATCGTAGAAATTTTTACGATTTATAAAAATATAAGTAAAAATTTAAAAACTATTTTAAAAAAGGAAATTGAGAGCAAATTGAAAATAAATATGGGTTTGAGAGATTTTTGGAATGAAATTGAGAGAAAATTGAAATTAAATATGGATTTATGAGAATTTTTGAAGGAAATTGAGAGAAAATTGAGAGGAAATTGAGAGAAAATATGAGAGAGGATTTGTTTGTGAAAAAATAAAAAGGGGTGGGGGTATTTATAGTTTTTTTTGACCGTTGGGGGGGCAACGGTCAAATTTTTGACCGTTGGGCTCTGTTCACGCGCGGGCCGACATCGCTGCCATGTCAGCGCGATGTGCTGACTCAGCACATCGCGCTGACGTGGCAGCGATGTTTTGACGCGTACCCTGACATCGCACTGACGTGGCAGCGATTTCGAGGAAAATGGACCAATCCGGTAAATAATTAAATAGTTGGCCCATTTCCGTAATTATTGAAAAAATGGTCTTTTTTAAGTAAAATGCCCGTGATTTTCTTCTTTCTTTATTTAAAAATTAGGCTAAATTCTAAAATTAGTTACTAAATTATTAATATGTTTTTTATTTTACTCATTGAATTAAAAAAAATTCAATTTCATCACTAATATTGTCGTTTGATTCTATTTTAATTACTCTCCATTAAATAATTAACAAAAATATACCACACTTAATTCTAAGTGCTTACACATTTTATCAAATTGGTCATAATTTTTAATAGTTCAACAAATTTAATCCTCCACAATTACAAAATCTATCAACCATATTTAAAAATTTTAAAAATATTTAGAGCTGAGTTCATATCTTTTTTTTTTTGTTTGTTTTTTATGATAATTTTATTAATTTTTATTTTCTATATGATGAATTTTCATCAAATTGAGACAATATATTATTTATTTTCATTTTACTATAAATAAAAATAATATTTTCGAAGTCACTATCCTAAACGTCCAATTTGATTGAGGCATGAATTTTGATTGCCGTTATTATTTTTAATTGATTTCCAAAACATTACATGATTTTTGACGTTTCAAAGTCAAAGCAAAGTGCAACTAAAATTTGTCAACTGAAAGATCTTTAGCCGACAAAATAAGATAGTGTAATAAAAAAATCATGATAAGGTCAAACTTTGTGCATGTGATACTCCACTACTAACCTGAGCTTTTAAATCATGCTTTGACCACCATTTCTTCGGCATGGGTATGTCCTTCCATCCTCATTGTCTCTCATCTTTATTAAATTTCGGCTACTGATAACTGATGGCTCAATTTAAATTTTATATTCACGTACTTGAATTCGTTTTTAAATTGATTTTATTCCATTTTTTATTAATATGTTTTAGAATCAAATTTTAAATAAAAATATTATTTATGTAAAATAATTTCGGATGGATGAGAATCGATATAATAATTTACGAGGAAAGTAGAAAATGGACGTTATGGTTCCCTTTCACAAGGCAAACATTAACAATCCAATTTCAGTACTTATTATGTGCCCAAAGGAGCAAATTGAAAAAGAAAAAGAGAAGGCAAAATAATTGGTTTATTCACAATTGGCTTATTCAACAAATAGCAAAGATATTGTTGATTTTTACTTTCTTTTTAATGATTAGGCATGAATTTTTCAACAAATAGCAGTCCCACTATATATTCTTTTAACCAAGTAATCATAATAGAGGGATATGAAAATGACAAGTTTCTTCATTGTTCATTGTAAAAAATATTCATATTAGCTTTTTATTCCCTTTTGAAATCCTTCAATTTGATTTCACCCTTTAGTTTATGTTACAATAATGAATCGAATTATTTCCGATTTAAAATTTAAAATATCGTACACCAACTCATAACGATACATAAAATTGAATAGTCATTTATTCGTTAAGTAAAATTGATTCAAAAATCGATACGGGTTAATTGAAATGAGTAAAAAATTGGTTAAATCAAGTAGTTGAATTGATTGAACTGAATTTTCTAATTTTTAATTTTTTGAAAATTTTAATGATTTAATTAAACGAATCGGGAGGATTGGGCAAATAGGTGGAATCGATGAACCGGTGCCTGACCGATTCGATCACCGGCCCGGTTATACAAACCTTGGTTTGAGTTTTGTGGATAGGAGTGCAATCAAATCGAGCTGAATTTGGATATTGGCAAGCTCAAGCTTGACCAAACGTTTATTTTTTAAGCTAAAGTTCAACTTGATATATAATTGAACCACTTGAGCTCATTTATCAAATTTGTACTCGAGCTCAACTAAACTCACACATATTCAAACTCGACTCAATTAAAAATAACAATGCAATTTAATAATATAAAATATTTAAAATATATATTAAAAATGATTTTTTTCCTTTTTATAATCTTCATACCTGTTTTAGGAGCCATGTTCGAGGTTTTCTTCCAACAATATTATCTCTAAAGTTTAAACTTGCATATTTCATTGAGGATACAACATGCCTTACCGTTGAGCTATTTGAGTCAAGTAGTACTAAATTATTTTTACTAACTATCGAATTGAGTTTAAATTTTTAAATTAAACTCAAATAGTTTGCGAGCATTAGTGTATCCTTATTCGTGGATAAAAAAAGCATTAAAAAACTCTAGTGATTACCAAACACCGTATTCGAAATAAAAAGAGCCTCGCCCCATAAAGGTGGTTTTTTTTTCTGTAGAAGATCATGTGTTGGTAGATTAACAAAATAATTAGAAAACAGAGGGTTTTGCCGCACAATACTTAGCCCCTTATTAAGATTGCGTGGTACCCCCCTAAAGATTTTGGATTAGGTTCTCATACTCCCCACCTGCTGGTTAATCACGTAACATCATCAACGCATTGTTTTTATCAATGATATCATGTGTTGTTGCCCAAACATGTTTATTGAAAGATAATATACCTTTGACTTCTGTTTTTTCCGACAATATTTTAATGTTGTTATAATTTCTTTTTCTTTTTTGAATCCTTAATCTACAATGTCCAATTGGCTGCACAAGAACATGTTTGGTTGGGTGTTGGGAAGAAACTGAACTTTGGATGCCACCCGATTGGTAGTGTTAAAGCATTATTTTGAAGGGGAGATTAGTAATTACGATAAAATTCCAAATTCAAATTGGGATAATTATAGAATAGAATTTAATCTATACAAAATGTAATAGATAAGAAATTAGAAAGAATTGGATAGAATTCATCAAATAACACATGCACATGTTGGGATTGGAAACCAATACGTAGTAATCATGTATAGTTGGATGTGAACGTCGATACTTAACCAATAATGTCAAGATTTCATTTACTTTCTTCTTCCTTTTTTTTTTGCATGTGTATTTTTTCCATAAATGAGATTTTCATGGTAAAAATGTCATGAATGTCTTTTTACTTTGATTGTATTTTATCTTATTTACCTAAAGAAAAAGGGTAAATTAGTCTATATATGTTAGACTAAGGAGCAAATGAGTCATTTCATTAAAAATTTCATTCATTTTTTTGTTAAAACTTGATCCCTATATGTCAACATGAAGTATATATATGATACATCACGTGTAACCAATTGATTATTCCAACAGCCATGCTAATTTTTAATAAAAAACAGATAAAATTTTTAATAAAAAATACCAATTTATTTTTTAATGTAACGTATATAAAATGAATAGACATAAAGAGGGTTAGCAAGCAATAGCATTGTTTTTTTATAGCCCATGTAAGAAGACTATGGTTTTAGTTCAGTTAAACCCAAAAAATAGTTGATAGGCTTCGTTTAAGGATCCAGGGCTATGCGTGGGCTTTTGTTTTTTTAAACATAACTGGCCTTTTTCAGATTTTTTAAAATAAAACAATAAAAGAAAAACAGAACTACTAGCATCAAAGTCTAGCAATCATCTCATCACTACATCTGTTCGTCCTCGAGTTATCTATTTAAACTTGAAGGCTCGTCTGAAATTTAAGAAGTCTTGGGTAAAAAAAATAGATTTGTTTAAAAAATAGGTAAAATTTGAGCTTAAATATTCAATGCTTTGAGCCCTACCTAACTAGTCTCTTTTATTTTTTTAACACAACATTAAGGGTAGAGGGTGGAGATAACACCGAACTCGTGCCAAACAAGTATTTGATAAAAGCTTTAATGATCTCTACATTTAAGTCAAAACCTCTTTTTTTTTAAATTTATAATGATTTATATTATGTTACGTATTTTATTACACAAGAATTAAATTTATAGTAATATACAATACTATTATAATGTATATATTAACAAATGTTACTGTATATAAAATTTTAGTAAATAGAATTATAAAGAATTATTAAATATTGAAATAAAATAAAATAATTTATTTTTAATTTTTTTTATAATATGGACGAGCTAAAAGGGATAGGTATTTACAAAATTTTAGATTCATATTTCATATGAAGTTGAATTTGTACCCATAAATCACCTCTACCCTCTGCACACGGCATGCTCAGCTCTGACAAGGCAAGTTGATGCCGTCAAAAGAATCCAATGCCTCCCAAGGTTAAAACCGAAACTGGCAAAGAGAGTGACTGGCACCATATCCGTAAATGACATCAGCCGCTAACTCGATCAGAGGAGGAAGCGCGATGGTACCCATAATCACACCCTCTCCATTCGCAGCAACCAAGGTGGCGATGGAAATAGAGGAGCTGAGGACCCACCGGATCAGACAGATAGACCAAATTCTGGACACCTTTAAAGGAGATGTGAATGCAAGATAACAAAGGACATTAATAGAATAGCCTTCATATATAACTCTGGGTAAAATTTCAACCAAATCAACGAACAAGTGTTCATCTTTCCTAAGACAAACGTACACATTACAGCATCCGAAAGAGAAGCAATTGATTACCATCCAACAGAACACGGCAACTAATGTATGTTGCTCCTACATTCCCTTGTCATATACGGCTTGGATTTTATCCGCCAAGTTAATCAAGAAGTGTTTCACAATCATAAATTTTATGACTAAAGAAAGACATCAACAAGAGTGCATCCACCTACTAGCAAATATCGAGAGAATTTCCATAAATCTGAAACCAACACATAAGGCAATAAACAAATATCACCATCATCAGGTACTGACACAAGTTGCACCCCTAATTTTAGATTTTACATGTTCACAACCAATATCACCATCAGCAGAATGCAGATGTTTTCAGCCAATTACCATATCTTTTTCCTCTCATTTTAATGAAAGAAATAGCTTTACTCAAAAGAAAGAACAGTACAAGGGAGTAAAAGAAAATTGAGAATATATTTCAGAACACCAGCATAAATTGCTTCCACCTGAATGAAAAACTTTTCACATCAATAAATCCATGTATTCACTTGACAGCAGATTGTAAACAAACGGTTAAAATAAATGAGAAGGCAAGAACCTAAACTGAATTTCAACCTAAGTAAAAATGTCAAGCACTCCAACTAAAAGAAGATCCTAACATCATAGATTACCTATTTAACAGACAAGACTATGCAGCAGAAGCATTGTCAACAGGAGCCAACAAAAGTTCACCCACAGTACAGATGAATATAACTATTAAAAACTATAAAAAGAGTTGTTATAGTGTTAGCCGACCCGCTATCTGACTAAAACCGATCCGACCGATTATTACTTATGATTATGTAGCTCTCCGCTTAGAAGCTCGCATACCACACAGATCGCCTGTAGGTTTCGCTAACATGCAGTTTGCCAGCATGCTGGCAAATCTATACCAAGAGGACACATGTTGATATTAAAGGAGGGTACATGTTAACATGCATGTAACCTATTTAAACTTAGACGTCACATAAATGGACCGTACCTTATAAATATGGAAATAGATCCTTAAGGGGAGGGAGGGACAATCACTCAACAAGAATGGTAAACCCTAGTAATCAATTCAGACACATTGGAAATCATATTAGGCGCAAGAAAATGGTCCATGTCAGTATTCCGTTAAACACTTAATGGCTGAGTGAAAAAAAAAAACAATGTAAAAAAATTAATGATCAAATTGTAATTTTTTATAATTAAGTGACTAAAGTGAAAACTTACTAATAGTTGAGTACTATTCAATGTAGTTTACCCTTTAAAATAATGTGAATTATATAGTACTGGTAGGCGGAAATACAGAACGTGATGCGGGAGATCTGCTTGTTGGAATGGTAAACCATAGGGGCTCGTCTCATAATCATATGAGAACAGCTTCAACAGCCAAATTTATCTCTAGGAAACAATCTCCCAGGGCCATTGCTGTTTACATATTCCTCCTCTTTGCTTTCTCAATCTTCATTTTTGTCTTCAACGCTGGCAACATTGTGGAAGACCACCCCGCCCCAGTTATCTCCATCCAATCCCACCCTCAAACTAAATTTCTACAGGTCTCTGATTCAATATTTCTTCTGTTTCTCTTAATGGGTTCTTATATTCGAGGCTTTTGAAAAATGGGTCATTGTCTTTTTGCGGTATCTGAAAATTATATGAACAAATTGGCAGCTATCTAGGTGGTGGTGTTATTATAAAATGTATAATCTAATTTTGGAAAACCGTTGTAGTTTGCGGAAAAAGGTAATTCAATGATAAATTGCTTCTATAATTTCATTTTGACTTATGCAGACAGCTGATGATGAACTTTGGGATGCCCCTTCTCGCCATGGTTTACGTCCATGTATCAAGCCTACGAGCAGATATAAAGGTAAAATCTACAATTTTAGTTTGTACTCTGTTGCCTTTTTCTTTTGGAGCAGTTCTTTTGCCGAGCTTACTCTTTTGATCAATGTGTAGTTGTATATTTGTTTATTTGTTTGTAACGAATACTTCCTAATTCCATTTAATGTTATGTCAGCTGCACATGGATCTGACCGCTATTTAACAGTGAAAAGCAATGGAGGATTGAATCAAATGCGCACCGGTGTATGTTCACTTACATCTATTTCTTTTCTTTTGTTTTTGCTTGCCTTTTCACTGTGTCTAATTACACCCAGAGTCACATCCTATGGTTTCATAGAATTAAAAACTTGCTTGAGTTTATGGCATTAATAATTGTACCGATCTTCTTGCATTTTAGCCTTGTATTTTGTACTACAAGGTTATGTTACTTAGACACAGGAGTAAGTGTTAGAAATGGATGTGTCTGACATAGATATGTTAATTTTTTTCTAGGCTTTCATATATATATATATATTTGGAGAGTCTTTGGAGGGTCATATCACTATAATCATGTCTGAATATATGTTGAATACAGTTACTTTAAGAAATAGAGAGTCGAAGCAGCATAGCTACATTGTGCCTTCCTGGAAGTGAAAAATACTTTTTAGTAACTTTTTTTCTCCTCTGCTCTTCATAAAAGAGGAAGTTAATAGCGTTTTGTTTTGTCATTCCAGGTCCTCTTTTATTCGTTTTAAAATGAAAAAGCATAGGCTAAGAATGTGTCAAGGCGTATGCTTTTATGAGGATGTTCATTTTAAGAGCGAGAAATGTTTTGAAGAAAGACTTCATGCCAGTATAACCAGCTATGTTTGAGTTTTTCTAGAAAGCCTTTACTTTCTTTAAGTTTCAAATAATAATTTGGATCAAGAAGAAATTCTTCATTTTAAACTTTAATCTAGAATTGAAAGTTCAGAAGTTTCCTTGTATGAATATGAAACTTTCCAATTATAAATGATTGTCAAGGCATGCTACTAGGTAGGCCTTCACCTTGCACCTTAGCATTAAACAACAAAGCAACTCAAACACTTTCGGGCAAGGCTCATTTGATCAGGTGCACACTTGGTTTGCCTAGGTGTGCCCCTATTATTATTATTATGTTCTTTTTTTTAAGGCTATAATCATAAAAAATGCCCTCCTTATTGAAGTTCTCTTCAATTTATTTTTAACTTTTAAAATAGATGTACCTCTACTAGCAAGAAAGGTGATAGCGTCAAATTCTTACTTCTCAATATGTGAGTATTCAACAGCAAACATGGGACCGTAAGAAAATCATGCATATTGGCCAAAGAAAAAGTTGCATGTTTGTAAATAAACTAGATCACACGTCAGAGTTTATTATCATAATTGTATGTCTTAAGCTATCTTATATATACACACGCAGACACAAAGAGACACATATGCATATCGTCCCTTACTTCACTCAGGCGGGTGCTTCTTTTGTGCCTTGCACTTGAGGCAATGTAAAGTGCTAGGCCCTAGAGCATGCCTTGACCCTTGACAATAGTATATGGTAAAAACCTTTATTTTATATATTTCATATCTTATATAATCCTAGGAATGACAATGAGGTGAACTTTCATATTCTAAGAGTACTTTGCATATCTTATATAATCCAAGGAATGAAAATGATATGAAATAGTTAATATTTTAAGTCCGAGCTAAGCGCTTGATGCTTTGTATTCTAAGAGCAATTTGCATATCATTTTTTACACTTCTATAGTGTTTGGGGTCAATAAAAATTGTTGTGAAAGCTTTTAACTGTTGGCACATCAAAAAAATTGTCTCTATGTTTATCCTATTTGACTTGCTTGAACTTGTATTTCATAGAGTGCATTTATTAGCTCTACAATCTGTTGTGTTTGCTTTCAAGTTTCTTACATGTGGTTGAATGCATTTGTTAGCTCTAAAATCCATTGTTGTTTGCTTTCAAGTTTCCCAGATGCTGCCTTGTTGGTTCATTGACCAAAACTTCGGTAACCATTCTCTTGTAGATATCAGACATGGTGGCTGTGGCATACATAATGAATGCGACCTTAGTCATTCCCCAGCTGGATAGACGATCCTTCTGGCAAGACTCAAGGTATTATCATTTGTTTCTCTCTTAACTCCAACAAGTCTGTAATTGTTTTGATCTTAATTAGTTTCCTGTTATTACTTAAGGTATCTTATCTTGAATTCTGTGAAACAGTATATTTTCTGATATATTTGATGAGCTTCATTTCATCACAACTTTACAAGGAAATGTGAGGATTGTTAGGGAGCTTCCAAAGGAACTGGAACTTGTTCCTCGGGCACGAAAGCACTTTACTTCCTGGTCTAGCATGGGATACTACAAAGAAATGATGCAGCTATGGAATGATCATCAGGTTTATAAACCATTTTCTTTGCTATACTTGTTGGCATTATTGTTTTTGGTTGTGGCTTCTTTTAGATACCTTCTTATAGAGACATTCATGATGTGATTAATCTGCATTGATGCATTGCAATCTGTCTGAGTTAACATTTTTCAGAGTATAATTCACTGTTACTTTTTGTTTAATGCAGTTATAACAAGTAGAAAGGAATTCATTCTTTTTACTAAAGAATTTCTAGGTGGTTCAGTATTAAGGCAAAGTTCTCCAGAATGTAGTAATAAAATTTCAAACTGCATGCTCTTTCCCCAAATTATGTAGGATGCAAAAAAAAAAGAAAAGAAAATTAAGGCAAGTTTTAATTCCAAGGATGCTGACCAAGAAAAATTTGCAGGTGATCCATGTTGCTAAATCAGATTCTAGACTTGCGAACAATGATCTTCCTCTTGACATACAGAGGTTGAGATGTCGTGCTCTATATCATGCTCTCCACTTCTCTCCCCCCATTGAGAGCTTAGGAAAGGTGAATTGCTACTCTTTGATGTTCATGCCCATGTTAATTTACTGCCTGCACACATGAAGAAAAGGCATGGGAAGCTTTTTAAAAGCAGCTAGAATTTAAGACCTTATAAAAAATTCATCATGTAATGGTAGAATATAATTGAGCACAGCGCATTCATGTTTATTTCAGTTTTGATGCATTTAAGAGGTCTCTTACGGGGCTTCCTTTTTAAATTATGTTCTGAGTATGCATGATGATGACACCACAGAAGCTGGTGGATCGTCTGAGAATGCGGAGTGGAAAATACATTGCACTTCACTTAAGATATGAGAAAGACATGCTTGCTTTTACTGGTTGTACTTCTGGTTTGACTGATGCAGAATCTGAAGAGCTGAGAATAATGAGGTGGGAACCTATCCTTTGTGCTAATGCATTTGCTTTCAGTCTTAACAAGAATTCGTTTCTTCATCATAAATTCGATTTGTCTTAGGCTTTACCATTGAGGTTGAAAAGTGATTTTTCAACCCAAACCATGGTTTCAATCCAAAAGCAATAGTAAACAAGGAGCTTTTCGAACCAAACCATGTTTTTTAACTGAGATTTTAGCTCAAGCTAAAAAGTCAATTTTTTTAGCTTTTGGTTGAAATTACTTTCTTATCCTCATTAAAGAAGTCCAACATATCTTCTACTTTACATCATCATTTCTAAAATAGACTCTTTGTTTTTTCAAAAGCAGTTTTCAACTATGGTAAGCAGTGTCAAACTTTTCGGAAGCACTTTTCAACCTTAATGATAAACTGGCCCTTATTGAAAACAACATAGAAGAACTTCTACGATGAGAATATTAGCCTCTGGCTTGTTCATATGGTCTGGGTAATTGCTTTGTCGATTACTCGCCATCCGTTAAACCGTATACTAATCTCCAAGTATTTTAGATGTTTTACCAAGTGAACCTTAATGAATAAACTAACCTGATAACAGTCTCGATACATGGACTTCAAATCTTTGTTTTTAATTCTTTGAAGTTTCAGAAAGGTTAGCTAGTTTCACCTTATCCTTGACGTGCTTTAGATGGTTTTCTTTGTTATTTAAATTTACTAAAAATGGGGAATAATGTGACTAGATTGACCAAGTTAATTATTAAAGAAGTCATCTTTTTGGCGCTTAAGCATTTCTGCATTTTTTAGCTTATACTGAACTTTCTAAATATCTTTCCAGGGAGAACACAAAGCATTGGAAGGTTAAAGATATAAACTCTACTGAACAGAGGATAGGTGGCTTTTGTCCACTAACCCCCAAAGAAGTCGGGATATTTCTTCAAGCTATTGGCTATCCTCCATCAACATTAATTTATGTTGCATCTGGTGAAATTTATGGTGGCGATGCTCGCCTTTCAGAGCTTATGTCTTTTTTTCCAAATCTAGTTTTCAAGGTCTGCAAGTCATATTTTGTCTTTGTTATAAATAGTTTGATATGCATAGTCTGCCATGAGGATGTGGTGCCTTCATGACTTGGTACTTATGTTGATGACAGGAAAAACTGGCAACAAAGGAAGAGTTGAATGCGTTTGCTAAGCATGCATCTCAAAGTGCTGCACTAGATTACATTGTTTCTTTGGAAAGTGATGTGTTTGTTCCATCATATTCAGGTAACATGGCACGAGCAGTTGAGGGGCACCGCAGATTCTTAGGCCATCGGAAGACAATCACCCCAGACAGGTTACTGACAGTGAAAGTATTATTTGGTTCTTTTTAGGACAAGGTTTTCTATGAGGACATGAACCATTGATCTTTGGTCTTGTTAGTTAGTTTGTCTGGTTCTTTTAATACAAGGTGATATCAACTTTAATAATGGTTTTTTAACTTCTTTTCGAGAAATACTTAGTACTATGAGAGACCCTATGGTATAAGAATACTTCTGTGTTTTTTTTTCCGAAAGAAATATTATTCTTATTCAAGCAATTTATATTCTTATCTCAAGTGTGTTAATATATATTTTACAGGAAAGGACTAGTCAGGCTTTTTGATGAGTTAGAAAGTGGACAGCTCAGAGAAACATCCTCATTTTCCGATCTTGTGCAGCAAATGCACAAAAACAGGTAGTTATGTTGCAACTAGCAACTATCAGTTCTCCATGAATTAGACCCTTTGTACCATGTGGACCTACTTAAATGTACCATGGAAGCCCTTGTATTAGGAGTTAGATTGCATTTTACCTCTTCTACTAAAAAATGGGTAAATTAGTCCCTATCTGTTAGATCAAAGAGAAAATCAATCATTTTTGTTAAAAATTTCATTCTTTTGTAATGTAAAAAACTGGTGTGGTTGATGGAATGACTGGACAGTGACAAAACAGCTTGGACGTGGAAACTTGTACAAAATTGGAAGTATCTCATGACAGTGTCCAATGGAATGGCATAATTTTGGATGAAATTTGATATTCATTTTTCTTTTTGTATTTATGATGTAGACAAGGAGCTCCAAGAAAACGAAAAGGTCCTTCACCTGGAATAAAAGGCAAAGCACGTTTTAGGACCGAAGAATCCTTCTATGAAAATCCATACCCTGAGTGTATATGTAGTTCAAAGGTTGTATAAAATAGTCATCAACTGATTTGGCTGCAGTGAGTTGCTTGAATGAAAAGGATCTCCCCATTTGAGTGCGTATGGTATGTTAAACCGAGATGGAAGGTTCCCTGGATATGAACTTCAAGCAATGAGCGTGCACGGTGCAGCTGCTATTTGACTGACCCAAAGTTCACAATGCAGATAATAGTAAATTGAATCTCCTCTTATACGAGTTGCATTCCTTGGCAGGTAGTAAAAGCTTGTAGTACCACTTTTTTTATGAACCCTGAATTTTATTGCTGATAAAATCTTTTTTTTTCTTTTTCTTTTTTTGCTCTCCATTGTTCTCAGTTTTAAAGATATGATGATAGTTTTTATATATTTTATTTAGAACACCGATGAGCAGCAATCATGATTTTAATGTAGTTTATTAGAAAGTTGACTTATAATTTTTACCTATAAAGGTCTTGTAAAGTAAAAATATTTTCAATTTAAGGCTCTTATCTATTTTTTGCTGATGCATTAGAAATTACAAGCACTTTAACATCAATATAAAAGTACTAAAAAAATTTCGAAACCATATTAGCACTTTAAAAAAATATTATATTATTTTTTATTTAATAAATTATGCTCGTTAAATTGACATCAGTATTAAATAAAAATTAATTTAAAACTTCAAAAATATATATATATATTAAAATTCAAGGCTTTCATAAATAAAAGTCGAGCTTGTTTAATTACAAAATAATATAAGGATTTGTTTAATTTAAAATAGTATTAATTTTCGTAAAAAAGTGTCGTATCGAAACAAAGTGGAACAATAGCAGCATCATATAATTTTGACCTTGATATATGTCTCAATCAATGCCCATTTTCATATTTATTTATTCGAAATCTTTAAGTACTTGATTTTTAATTCAATTTCTATTTCTTGCCATTATTTTTTTCTTTTTCATAATTACCTTTATTCATTAAACCTAACCAGACTAATTTACTATTATTTCGTTGTTTAAATATTGTGAGGGTTAAATATTTATAATTTTGCTTAGGAAAAAACTATTATCTAATTATTCTTTTTCTTTTTTTATCACCCAACTATAAAAAATTTATAAAATAGTCACCTAATTATTCCATTATCTTTTTTCTAACTAATATAAAAATGGAAACATAAAAAAGAATAAGAAATAACAATTTATTTAATTGATTTTGATGTTTTGAAATCTAAAATTTCAATATTAAAAAAAATTTAGAATTTTCAGTGAAAGGTAAACAAGTAGGATATGTCAAATTTTTAATGCATTATTTTAATTTCTACCCTTTTTTCATTTTAATCTTTAATGTTTTTTTTATCCGATCAATACTTAAAAAGAATTTTATTTGGATGACCAAAATGAAATCAACCTAAAAGTTGGGTGATAAAAATAAAAATGTAAACATAATGTGACGTGTATAGTCATTCACTATTAGAAATTTAATGCTTGAGTGATTAAAATAAAAACACTTTAAATATTAAGTAACAAAATTACAAAAAATTTGTTTTAGGTGACAAAAATAAAAAAGATAAATAAATTTCAATTTCAATTACGCAATTCAAGGTTAAATTTTATTCAAAACATATTTTTAGAAAAAAAAAACCTATTTTCCAAAAAAATATTTTTAAACGGTTTGATTTTAAATTTAATTATTTGTACTCGAGTTTTAGTTAATGAACTTGCCAACCGATCTTATATGGTACGAATAATCTAAATTATACTTGGTCGTTTTTTTTTTCTTTTTCTTTTTTGAACTTATAGTTGGTCGGTTTGAGATAGCATAAGGTCGACAATGGATTAAAATTGCGTTTTGCAAGGTTGACATTTATAAAGCATGCTTGCCAAAAAATACTAAAAGAAAACCCTAAATATGTCAGTATTAATTCTTTTGAAGGTGTCAGTATTAATTTTTGTTGAACCTACAAAAGAAAATTATATATTTCATGGCGGCATATATATATTGAATTTTAAATACAAATAATTTAACTATTAATAACTTTTTATTATTTAACTATGAAAAATTATGAAGTGATCATTTAATTATTTAATTTTATTTTTTTTGTCAGCAACTACTAAGGGTGGTAGTACCTTCAATATTTATAAATTACGTTAATTTAGTCTTGATTTTTTTAAAATAATTAACTATCAATATTTACACATCGAAATTTTAAAGTTATTCTATACCCAAGATAATGATTACACTCTCAACCACTGGTTAAGATAAAAAAAAACCTTTATCATCTCATCTAACTCTGATTTATAAGTTTTTAATTTTAGATTATCATACATTAATCAAAATACATTAATCAAAATTGATTAGACAAAAACTAAAACATTACTAAAGTTGTTTCTTCAATAATTTTAAATAATTAAATTAATCTAACTAAAAAGATCACAAATAGAACCTGCACGCACGTTGACAAATATTAAAAGCAAATACATGATAAACAATATCCATTTCAAAAATTTCGAGTTTGACTTTCAGAGAATTTTAGCTTCATGAACGTGTCAGAAAAGCATGCATTTCGGTTTTCTGAATCCTTCTTCGGTCGGGTTGGTGAGTTTGCAAACACTATATATAATGTGAACATGTAGAGTCAATAACAGGAATTAATTGTTCGTAACTTGTTTGATCAAAGGTCTCATAGAAAAAAAAAACCATGTCTTTTTCATTGAATTCATGGAGCTTTGTGTTTCTTTTTATGACACTAACAGCATTGGCAATCATCGGCAAACCTTCTGTAGCTGCCGTAGTGTACCGGCCAAGCCCTTGGGCACTCGCCCATGCAACCTTTTACGGCGATGAAACCGCCTCCGAGACTATGGGTATGTTATGTCGCAAATTATACGCGTTTACAGGTGAATATTCAGACATGAAATCCAGAATAATCGGTTATAATTAAATGTTTTTTCTTTACAGGAGGTGCTTGTGGGTATGGGAATTTGTTTAGCAATGGTTATGGTATTGACACAGCTGCACTGAGCACAACATTGTTCAACAATGGGTTTGCTTGTGGGACTTGTTATCAAATAAAGTGTGTTAAGTCGCCTTGGTGCTACAGTGGGGTTCAATTCACCACCGTGACGGCTACAAACCTTTGCCCTCCGAATTGGGCCAAAGACACCAACAATGGTGGGTGGTGCAACCCTCCACGAGTCCATTTTGATATGTCGAAGCCCGCTTTTATGAAAATTGCTCAGTGGAAAGCCGGCATTGTTCCTATCATGTACCGAAGGTACGACTTTTTTTAATGATTTTGAATAGGGATATACCCACGCTACATATACCATGTTCAAAAGGAGTTGTCTAAATAAATATCTATCACTTGCTCCTCGAAAATAATATCTCCAATAAATTATAAGGGTGAATAGTCCTTAACCATCAAACTAAACAAGAAAGTTCCATAAAAAATGTTATGATCGTTATTTTATAATTTCGAATTTTCGATTCCTTACAGGGTACCGTGTATAAGACGAGGGGGGCTTCGATTTTATTTTCAAGGGAATGGGTATTGGTTGTTAGTGTATGCGATGAATGTAGGAGGAGGCGGTGACATTGCCAAAATGTGGGTCAAAGGAAGCAAAACAGGGTGGATTAGTATGAGTCATAATTGGGGAGCTTCGTATCAAGCATTTGCAACACTTACGGGCCAATCTTTATCTTTCAAGATCACTTCATACACTTCCAAGGAGACTATCATATGTTGGAATGTTGCACCTGCAAATTGGAACGTAGGTTTGACTTACAAGTCAAATGTCAACTTCCATTAATCTGGTCTGGCCTAATTTATGAACACATTTATTTCATTTAGTTGATCCCGTTAGTTTTTCCTTTTTATTGGAGAATTGTATTTGTACTTTTTATAACATAGGCAATGATGAACATCCACGTGGTTCAATCGAGTCTGAATAATGTAACTAAGAGAATTATAATATTGTTTTCTTTTAGTTTTGTGGCGGATCTTAACATGTAATTTTTAAGAGAATCGTCAATTAATACAATGTATATTTGAACTTGTTTTATTTCAGGTCACAACATACATGGTCATATTTGTACAATAATCGAACTCTTGGAATGATTTTCATTTCTGCAATGTGAACAGTGAAAATGAACATCCAACTAGTATTTTAGGCCCATACAATTCAATGTTTAATTTGATACTTAAGTTTCTTTTTGTTCCAATTATCTAAGCTCAATTTCAATGTTCAATTTAATAATTGAGTGTTCTTTTTGTCTCGATTAAGTACTTATGTTTTTTACTATAGCACACGTGTCAAATTTTAATTGGATTACATGATACCGTTTGTTTTGGGTACCAAATTGAATATTGAATGACGGGTAGTTGGTTCGGTTATTCCAACTAGTGCACACCATTCCAATAATAAACCATTGTAACTAACTCCATTTTCCGCATCGGTTAAAATTTCAACTTATGCCAATCCTACCAATTTGTTCCACTCAATTTTGGCCGCATTGGCCAAAATATTGCGCACTGAGTGGTGCATAAATAATATTAAAAAATATAAAATTTCTAACTATCTACCATTATGATAATAAATAATAATAAAAATTTACCAAAACATTGTACATTAGCTGGCATATGAATATTTTATCTTTGAAATTTATTTAATATCATTCATTTGATATTTGTAATTTTTTTATATACATAATATTTTTTTTTAAAATATCAATAAATCATAAAATGGTACACTGAAACAAACTAATACCAATAAGCACCAATTCCGGTGATACTAACTACTTGATATTGATAAATTCTAATTGAGGGTAAAAAAACTTAAGTATCAAACTGAATATTAAACTCAATTTCAGGTACCAAATGATTATTAGCCCTAAATTTTTAAAAGCTTTTGGTCCATCAATTTTACCATTCCCACGCATTTCATCACCACTCTGGACAGGTCAGCCCATAATCATTAAGCCTTATCTCAATAGGTTGCTTTTATATAGTTTCAGGACCCTCCAACCTTTTTATTTTTTGCTCATTTACGTTATGGGCTAAAGGCTGAATCTGAAAATCAACTAGTAATTGGCAATGGGTTCCGAAAAACATGGAGGGAGCTTGCCTGAACCTGAGGCAAAATCAACACATACTAGAAATTTTTTGCCTCACTCATGGATTTGAATTCTATGAAATTTTGATTTAGATTTTAGCAGTAACATAAAAGAATTTCAGTGATCAAATCGTTTCATAATCAAAACAACGAAAACAACAACAAAAAATGTCAGCGGCTGCTTCTTCGTCTTCTTCTGTGTATGAATCGAGAGACGCAGTGAAAGAAAAACAACCAAAGCAAGAAGTAATTAAAGATTGCACATACAAGACTAAGGCTATCCAGTTCTTAGGTCGTACTACGCCTATTATTCTCCAAAACGACAATGGACCTTGCCCTCTCCTCGCCATCTGTAACTCTCTCTCTCCATTTCTGTTTTTTTTAATTGTTGATTGGAATATTCGGATTGCAAATTCAATTTAAAATTTGATTTAGGTCTTACGTTTTTAATTTTAGTTTAAAAAAAAAATGGAAGAATTTCGTTTCAATTTTCTTTCCATTGTTTCTCAGAGCGGTCAAGTATGGATTTCTTTACAGCATCGCAATTATTTGATTATATTTTGGTTTTATTGGCTTGATTCTTTGTTGTTGCTTTTGCTTTTAGCGGGAATACCTCAATGAAAGAACAGGACAGTATATACATGTGTATATCATTTATGGATTGAATTATGAACATGATCAAATTTCTAATTGTTCGACATCATCATTATCATTTTATGGTGGCAATTTGAATTTGGAGCTAATTAAGTTTTGAAAATGAACGTCTGTGACAGGTAATGTTCTCCTTTTAAGCAACAACTTGAACCTGAGTCCCGATATAGCCGAAGTTTCGCAGGAGAAACTACTTTCACTGGTGGCCGAGCGCCTCATTGATTCCAACAGTAATGTCGACGTAATTTCTTTACCTTTTTTTATGCTTGATTCATTTTCTTGCTGCTGGTATAGTTTGTTCATAGTGATAAATCCTTTCTTTCGGCAATGTAGAATAAAGATGCCGGATACGTCGAAAATCAACTGCGGAATATTGCTGATGCGATCGATTTACTCCCTCGTCTTGCTACAGGGATTAATGTAAATATCAAATTCAGGAGGTTAGCGTTTTCGTTTCTTTTTTTCTTTAAGTTTTTTTTCCTCCTACAAACCAGTTCATTTCGTGGTTTGTATTGAAGAATGTGTACAACATACAGAACAGACGATTTTGAGTTCACTTCAGAGTGTGCCATATTCGATCTACTTAATATTCCTCTCTATCATGGTTGGATAGTTGATCCCCAGGTACTCCAAAGCTAATAAGAATTGTGTATTTATATTGCTGTTGTTTCCTTTGTTGATCGTATTGTTGTCGTATGCATCTTTTATGGCTCGATGGGGTACGGATCATGTCATCATATCGGTCTTGCCAAGCTCCTAGAGTAATCCATGGAAGCTTGTTATGTGTATAGGATTTCAGTGTTTCTTTGTCTGCTTGCTCAACAAACATGATTAACCGTTAGACAAGGAACTTTGATGTTTTATTTTCATGGTACACATGTGTGCCAGGACTATCAAACTGCTTCTGCCGTTGGTTCAAAATCCTACAATGCAATTATGGAAGAGCTTGTTGCACTGGAAGCACGAAATATGGAGGTTTTACGTAAAAGTAACTCTGGAGATTGTGTGGATTTTGCTGCTGCAACAACTGCCACTCTGGGAGTTCCCTCTCCTTGCCTCTTGAAAACCAAATCTTTTGACGAGTCTCCTCGTTCTTTGTCTGGTCAGAAAATATTAAGAAAAGGGGATCTCGATGAGGAAGCGGAGCTACTGAGAGTCTTGAAATTATCAGAGGCTGAATCGCAAAACTCGGTTAGTGATCCTGGCAGTTCCCATGAAAGATCATGTTCAAAGAATCTTGTTTCTGTAGATACACTAGAGGGGGAAAAAGGCGTTGAAAATCCAAACTTGCAGTGGACCGAACCTTCCTTATCAGATAATTGCACTTCCTTGAGCAATGATAGCGGTAGTAAGATATGTTCCAAGACCCTCAAAAGGGAAGAGTCCCAGAAGACTGATGGGATTAATCAGCATCAGTCATCTTATGTTAAATCCGGAGAAATTAACCTTTCAAATGATGTGGCTGAGAATAAGGGGAATGGTGCAGAAGAACTGGTCCAGGTTGAAGGTGCACTTCCTGTTTATCTGGCAAAAGATACTGCTTCTAACAATGGAAATAACACTGAAATATTGCAAGGGGTTCAAAAAATCGAGATTCAATCCGATTCTACAACCGATCCTCATGACATTCCTGATAATGTGAATGGGTGCCTGATCATAAAAGTATCATCCGTGGCTTTACAAAATGCCGGTTCAGATTCTTCTAGTGGCAGAATGCATCATGCAAATGTGCCTCAAAGTGAACCTATATACGAAGGCGAAGAATGCATAGCAGATTCTGCAACAACAGCAACAACATACGAAAACCCGGAGCCAATGTATGAAGGTGAGGCAATTCTTGCAAAACAAGTTGACCAAAGAGCTGTAGATGACTGCAATGTAAGGTCTAAAGATGAAATCACTCCACAACAAGGTTAGTAGTGCATCTTACTAGAAAATATAGATCTTTATTGTCATAGAGTGTGTATATCTTTCTTTCATCTATTCGACCTCCGTTCTTCGTTATGTAAGGTCTAAAGTTGCTTGTTGCTATTCAGGGGAACTGATCGGAAACTTCTTGAAGAACAATGCCAGTCAATTGACCTTTTATGGGTATTCTTAGTATTATGTAGCTGTTTAAAGATCCAATTTCTTCGAGTCTATTACATCGTAACTCTTTATGTCATTATCAAGCTTGTTGTTTAGTGACCTATTAATCCATTCTACAGGCTTTTTTGCTTACAAGACGGACTTAAAGAACGCGAACTTTGTGTTTTTTTCCGTAATAATCATTTCAGCACCATGTTTAAGGTCAGTTTCTCTGTGGATTAATACCTGTGACCGTCTACGAGCTGCCAATTATGTGTTCCCTCGAAACGACTTGACTAAACTAATAAGCTGATATAAGAACCAGTTTTCTTTGTTTGCTCTAATGGTCATTTGTTCATTCATTGGATCTCATCTTTTTTGCAGTATAATGGTGAACTCTATCTTTTAGCTACTGACCAAGGCTATCTAAATCAGCCCAATTTGGTTTGGGAAAAACTAAATGAGGTAAAATTGTTACCATTGTCGGGAATTAACCCATATCTGACATTTATACTTGAGTCTGAGTAATATGTTGATTCTTTCAGGTCAACGGAGACACGCTGTTTATGACCAGCAGCTTCAAGGAGTTCAAGGTGAATGATAATCATGTCACAGGTACTTGGGATGAGCAAAATGCTATGGCCAGTACTGCTGTGAGTATTTTCCCTTTTTTGCAAGCAAATATTTTTAACTGTTGATTCCTATTTACTTAGTAAAAATACCATGAAACCCTTGTACAATATATCAGATTGCATTTTGCTTCATTAAAAAATGAGCAAACTAGTCTCTGTATATTAGTATTGAAGCAATGGTTAGCATGTAGCAATCACATGTTTTATTATTATTATTATTATTATTATTATTATTTGGATGTAATGATGTAACTTAGTTGTATTCCAACTAAGTTTGTTAGTGGTAGTAGGTGGTGATTTATTTTAAGTGGATGTAATGATGAAACTTAGTTGTATTCCAACTAAGTTTGTTAGTGGTAGTAGGTGGTGATTTATTTTAAGTGGATGTAATGATGAAACTTAGTTGTATTCCAACTAAGTTGTCAAGTTGTAAGCTTATATAAATAGGCTTTATGCCATTTTAAAAAAAAAATGAATGAATTCAATCAAGATTTCATCCATATACTCTCTATTTTAGCTTTGCTTAAAATTTATTTCATTTTTCTTCTTTGTTTCTGCCGCAAGTCTCGATTCTTGCTCGGTAAGCTTTTTGTTGAACCTTGCTATTTGTTGCACTTAGCTCCAACAATTGGTATCAGAGCCTATTTCTTAAGGGATCTGTTATACAAATTCATGGCTTCATCAAGCTTTTCACCAGCTGCACCTCAAGTCTTCAATGGAGAAGGCTACCACATATGGGTGGTTAAAATGAAGACCTACCTACAAGCTTTCGATCTGTGAGAGGTAGTCAACTCAGATGTTGAACCAGAGCCACTTAGAGGCAATCCAACAGTGGCTCAAATCAGGCAGCATGCTGATGAGAGGACCAAGAGGCACAAAGCCATGTCTTGCATCCAGAACTCAGTGTCAGATGTGATTTTCACAAGGATTATGGCCTGTGAATCACCAAAACAAGCCTGGGACAAGTTGCAAGAGGAGTTTCAAGGGACAGAGAGGACAAGGCAGCAACAGTTGCTGAACTTAAGGAGAGATTTCGAGAATTTGAAGATGAAGGAAGAAGAAACTATCAAGCAGTACTCTGACAGGATTATGGCTGTGGTTAACAGCATAAGGCTCCTTGGAGAGCAGCTCAAGGAAGCTAGGATAGTGGAGAAGGTTATTGCAACTCTGCCCGAGAGGTATGAGGTAAAAATCTCATCTCTCGAGGACTCAAGGGACCTGTACACCATCTCCCTGACAGAGTTGATCAATGCTTTATATGCTCAAGAGCAAAGAAGAGCAAGCAGACTGGAGGAGCATCAAGAAGGTGCCTTTCAGGCAAGAACAAACACTGCCTACAAAGGCAAGAAGGCCTGGAGAGACAAGCCAAGGACTGATGTTGCAAGAAAAGAGGGTCAGACTTGCAAGCACTGCAGAAGGGCTGGTCATCCAAAAGAAAAATGCTGGTTCAATCCAGATGCTGTATGTCAACTTTGTAAAAAGAAGGGTCATGTTGAGAGAGTCTGCAAGAGCAAGGCCAAATCAAGGCAGAGTCAGTTTCAACAGAAGAAAGCTGAGGCTCGAGTAGCTAAGGAGGACAGTGACCAAGAGGAGCAAGTCTTTGCTGTGTTATGCTCAGCTGCTCAAGAAAGGTTCTCATCTGGTTGGCTTTTAGACAGTGGATGCACCAACCACATGACACCTGATGCTGCAATCTTCAAGTCTTTAGACAGAAGCTGCAGAACTAAAGTCAAGATAGGAAATGAACATTTTATTCAAGCTGAAGGCAAGGGTGATGTGCTGATATGCACCCCCACAGGTGCCAAAGTGATTTCAAATGTGCTTTTGGTGCCTGAAATTGACAGAAACCTGCTCAGCATAGCTCAGTTGCTGGAGAAAGGTTATTCTGTTGTGTTCAAAGACAACCAATGCCAAATCAATGATCCAAGTGGATCCAAGCTGATGGCAGTTCCTATGGCTAATAAGAGCTTTGTAGTTGACTAGACCAGGGAGTCAGACATTGCCTACACAGTCACATCAGATGAATCCAAGCTTTGGCATCAAAGACTGGGACATGCCAACTTCAGATCGATGGCTCGAATGGTCAGAGAGGACTTGGCTGAAAACTTCATCAACTCAGTGGATCATGATGATGTGTGTGAAGTGTGTCAGCTAGGAAAGCAGGCCAGACTCTCATTTCCCTCGAATCAAGCCTGGAGAGCCTCTGAAAAACTCCAACTGGTGCACACTGATGTGTGTGGCCCTATGAGGACTGAGTCATTAAGTGGAAACAGGTACTTCATACTGTTCATTGATGATTTTTCAAGATATTGCTGGCTTTACTTCATAAAACAGAAATCAGAGGCGGCCTCAGTGTTTTGGAAGTTCAAGACTGCTGCTGAGACTGAAACAGGTTGCAAGCTAAAGTCCATAAGGTCTGATAATGGGACTGAGTACACCTCAGCTCAGTTCCAAGCCTTCTGTGATAAGGCAGGCATCAAACATCAACTTACCAACACATATACACCTCAGCAAAATGGTGTAAGTGAAAGGAAGAATAGGAGTTTGATGGATATGGCCAGGTGCTTGATGATTCAGAAGAATCTGCCTAAAGCACTATGGGCAGAGGCAGTTAACACTGCAAACTACATTCAAAATAGGCTTCCAACCAAGGCCTTGGATCAGAAGACTCCATTCGAAGCCTGGTTTGGATTCAAGCCATCACTGGCTCATCTGAAGGTCTTTGGATGCATCTGTTATGCTCATGTACCTGCTGTCAAAAGGGACAAATTGTTTGAAAGGGCTCGACCTGGTATTTTGGTGGGCTACAGCACTGTTAAGAAGGGCTATAAGATCTTGGATCCTTCAACAAAAAAAGTGTCAGTCAGTAGGGATGTGGTATTTGATGAAAAGTCATGTTGGAACTGGGAAAAACATGAACCTGAGGAAGTTTCAGAAGGACTTACAGCAGATCAAGCTGAGCCAGATCAAAATGTTCCTGAAATGGACATTGATGATGAACCAGTTAGAGGAACAAGACCATTGACTGAGATTTATGAAAGAGCTCATGTAGCCATAGCTGAACCAAGCAATTTTGAAGAGGCTGGAGCTCAGCAAGAGTGGAAGCAGGCAATGGCTGAGGAGATTAGCATGATTGAGAAGAACCAGACCTGGGAATTAGTTGAAAGGCCAGTCAAAAGGAAGATAATTGGGGTGAAGTGGGTGTACAAAGCTAAGCAAAATGCTGATGGTACCTTGAACAAACTGAAAGCAAGGCTAGTTGTCAAGGGGTTCAGTCAGAGGTATGGCCTGGACTACCTGGAGACCTTTGCACCAGTGGCCAGGCTAGACACCATCAGATTACTGATTGCCTTAGCAGCACAGCTCGAGTGGAAGATCCATCAACTCGATGTGAAATCAGCCTTTCTGAATGGTTTCTTAGATGAAGAGATCTATGTTGAACAACCACAAGGGTTTGAGATAGCTGGCAGAGAGCATATGGTCTACAAACTGAAGAAGGCCCTATATGGCTTAAAACAGGCTCCAAGGGCCTGGTACAGCAGAATCGATGGCTACTTGACTAATTTGGGATTCGATCGAAGCAAGAGTGAGCCAACACTGTATGTCAAGAAGCAAGGGACACAAACACAGCTCATTGTATCCCTATATGTTGATGACCTGCTGGTGACAGGAGGAGATCGAGCAGTGCTGGTCGATTTCAAGACCAAGATGCAAGAAGTATTTGAAATGTCTGATCTAGGGGAAATGTCTTATTTCCTTGGAATGGAGGTGACTCAAGCACAAAATGGGACATTTCTAAGTCAGAGAAACTTTGCCACAAAGATTCTGACCAAGTTCTCCATGCAAAACAGTAAAGCAACTAAAACACCTGTTGCTGTTGGAGAAAAACTATCGAGCCAAGGTGATTTTGAGAAGGTTTGTGAAACAACCTACAGAAGTCTAGTTGGTTGTCTATTATATTTAACTGCCACTAGACCAGACATAATGTATGCTGTAGGATTGCTCTCAAGGTTCTTGCATTGTTGCAATAAAAAGCATTTACAAGCTGCTAAGAGAGTGCTTAGATATGTCAAAGACACTTTGAGCTATGGTTTAAGGTACAGCAAGGAAGGAAATCTGAAGCTGGTTGGCTACACTGATAGTGACTGGGCTGGCTCGATAGATGACATGAAAAGCACCTCAGGGTATGCTTTCAACCTTGGTTCAGCCATGTTTTGCTGGAGCTCGAAGAAGCAAAGTCTGGTGGCTCAATCTACTGCTGAAGCAGAACATGTGGCAGCTGCAAGTGCTGTCAACCAAGCCATTTGGCTAAGGAAAATCTTAGCTGATTTGAAAGTGCATCAAAAGGAAGCTACTGAGATCTTCTGTGACAACCAATCTTCAGTTGCAATTGCTAAAAATCCAGTGTTCCATGGAAGAACAAAGCATTTCAGCATCAAGTTGCATGTTGTTCGAGAAATGGAGCAAGCTCAGGAAGTGAAGCTGATCCATTGTAATTCTGAGGATCAACTTGCAGACATTTTGACTAAAGCCCTTAATGTCACAAGGTTCGAATGTCTAAGAAGGAAGCTAGGTGTTTGCTCCATGCAAACCAAGGAGGAGTATTGAAGCAATGGTTAGCATGTAGCAATCACATGTTTTATTATTATTATTATTATTATTTGGATGTAATGATGTAACTTAGTTGTATTCCAACTAAGTTTGTTAGTGGTAGTAGGTGGTGATTTATTTTAAGTGGATGTAATGATGAAACTTAGTTGTATTCCAACTAAGTTTGTTAGTGGTAGTAGGTGGTGATTTATTTTAAGTGGATGTAATGATGAAACTTAGTTGTATTCCAACTAAGTTGTCAAGTTGTAAGCTTGTATAAATAGGCTTTATGCCATTTAAAAAAAAAATGAATGAATTCAATCAAGATTTCATCCATATACTCTCTATTTTAGCTTTGCTTAAAATTTATTTCATTTTTCTTCTTTGTTTCTGCCGCAAGTCTCGATTCTTGCTCGGCAAGCTTTTTGTTGAACCTTGCTATTTGTTGCACTTAGCTCCAACAATTAGATATATGAACAAATTGATTCTTCCTATTAAAAATTTCGATCTATTTTTACAATTTAAATTTTAAAATTGGCATGACTAATAAAATAATCAAATAGTGATATATGATGTGTCATATGTAGCTCATGTTGATGTATAATGACAAGTTTTAACGGTAAAATTGAATGAAATTTTTAACAGAATGATCAATTTACTCCTTAATCAAACACACAGAGATTAATTTGTCCGTTCTTTTAATAAATGAGATAAAATGCAATTTTTACCCTATTTACTTTCATGAATACTTACCAAACAAATTTTCACCATGCAAGGACTACATTGCCAGCATTGATAGTGCAGTGCAAGCTGGATTGGACGTAAAGTACGTTACATGTATCGATGTTAATCTGTTCTAATGATAATATAAATTTCTCACAATTTCTTGGAAGTCATTGTTCTGTCTATTAGAAAATATTTCAGAAATGTTGCTTTTGATTCGATTGGTTCTATGAAAATTTTCATTGCAGCTCGGATTTACAGCTTGCAATAGCTCTGCAACAACAGGAATTTGAAGAAGACCCACCACCGCGTCAGCCACCACCCGTTGTTGGTGGTTCAAGATTAGTAACAACTCAACAGGTATTCGATTCTTTATTTTTGTCGAAATATCCATGTTTGTAGCCCATATCCTACGTATAACCAGACTCGATTTTGAAGATATGGCACTTCCAAGATCCTTCAAATACATGAAAAAAACTTATATATGTAGCTTTAAGATATTTGTGTTGAGGTGGGCATTTTGCAGGGGCAGAGAAGCAGTGGAAGGAGCTCCTCGTCGTCATCTTCGTCTTCATCCCCGAAGGAAGATACGAAATCAAAAGATGTGTATTGTGATGTAAGTTTTTGCTTTAAATCCATTTGGAGAAAGACTTTGTTTACTGTAAATGGTTTGTTTCTTTGATCCAATTGTATTTCAACACTAATAAAAACCATAATTCACCACTTATTGTGATTTTAGACGAACATTTTGACTATAAAAAGGGAAAAAAAATCAACAATATTTCTTTAATTGATGCTAACTTTGATAATTCCTTTAATTGCCACTATGATTTTTTTTCCATCATCAAGAAATTACCAAACACATTGTTTTAAACCTATTATAAATGTCATAATTAAAAAAAAAAAAGCTTGCGATCTTAAAAATATCATGGAAACCTTGTGTTTCGTGTCAGATTATATTTTGCTTTTTCTACTAAAATAATGATAAATTAATTATTGTATATTATATTAAAGAGTAAATTAATTTTTCTTTATTAAAAATTTAAACAATTTTTATTGTTAAAAATTGACGTGTATATAATTAAACAGAAAAAAAAAGAAACGAAAGGGATGAAGTCACCTGTTGAACACAGGTAGGAGGGAAATAGATTTCGATAGCAAGAATTCCAGCATTCTTTGCCATTTTTGCGTATCCAAGTAACGAAAAAAGATAAGGTACAAAGCCTATATCAACAATAATAGCAACTACAACTCTTTATTATTAAAATTTAAAAACAAACAACCCTTCTTTTTTTATTGGATAAACTAAAAAATAATCACTTTTGTTTGCCTCAAATTATATTTTAGTCATTTATGTTTGAAATGTTATGTTTTAGTCATTTACGTTATCGTTTTGTTACGAAGTAGTCACTGTTGTTCCAATAGGGTCGGAAGCGTGTAAATTATTGTACTAAAAAATCACACAAAGTTCAATTCCCAGGGAAGAGAGGTGGATCACATGGATCTCTTAAATACCAAGTCTTTCCTTAGACAGAATATCCCTTCTATAGTAATTTAATAGCACAATTAAATACTACTATTATACCCTCAAATATTGAAAGAAAAATAGGACAAGAAAGAACACAAGAGATTTAACGAGGTTCGGTAAATTATACCTACGTCCTCGGGCACTAACACCAGATGATAACTTTACTATCTCCAAAATATTACAAACAAATAGAATTCCTTAAGAATTCTCAAATGGGAGAAGAGAGAAAACTAAGAGAGAAAGATTGGTTGGGATGGTTGAAATGAGAAATGGTTAGGCCTATTTATAGTTGAAGTTCAGGGACTAACTTGCAAATGGCCTAAAAAATTAGGGACCAAAATTGCAATTATCCCTTTCAACTTTAAACAACTTGCCAACTATTTTTTTTCTTTCGGTGCCAATTGCACCTCCCACCATTTTTGACTTTTCAACCCCTTTTTTAATTTAACTTATCAACAATCTCCACCTTGAAGATTTGATTAGGATAATCACATCTTCACACACTTCCTTCAACTCCCCAAATTCGATAAAGCTATCTTTTGTAGTGCCTCCAAATGCGCTCTCGAGCGCCATACACCTAAAGGTGCTCAAATTCTCAGGATGTTAATCAAGTTCAAACAATGATTAAACTTGATTGTTGTTACCACCTTGGTCATCATATCTGCGGGATTATCTGTTGTTGGAATCTTCTCAAGTAGAATTTTTCCTTTTTCAAAGACTTCCCGCACAAAGTGATATCTTACGTCGATATGCTTGGTTCTTGAATGATAGACTTGATTTTTCGCTAAATGAATAGCGCTCTGACTGTCACAATATAGACTAATGTGACTTTGAACAACTCCCAAGTCTTTCAATAATCCATTAAGCCAAATAGCCTCCTTAACAGCTTCTGTAACTGCCATATATTCTGCCTCTGTAGTAGACACAGCTACTGTAGACTGTAAGGTAGACTTCCAACTCACTGGGGCTTTCGCAAGAGTAAACAGATACCCCGTAGTTGAACGACGTTTATCTAAATCACCAGCAAAGTCGGAATCAACATATCCAACTACAAACTGACCAAGTGCTTCATCCTGTTCAAAAATTAAACCAACATCTACGGTTTTTCGAAGATACCGTAGAATCCATTTCACAGCTTGCCAATGTCCTTTTCCAGGATCATGCATATACCTGCTCACAACTCCAACAGCTTGTGAAATGTCAGGCCTCGTACACACCATCGCATACATCAAACTCCCAACTGCATTAGCATATGGGACTTTCGCCATATATTCTCTTTCATCTTCAGTCTTCGGAGATAATTGAGCACTAAGTTTCAAATGAGAAGCAAGTGGGGTACTTACATGTTTTGTGTTTTCATTTACACCAAAACATTGTAATACCTTTTTCAGATATTGCTTCTGATTTAAACAGAGCTTGCCTCTCGGTCTATCTCTACTTATCTCCATGCCGAGAATCTTCTTGGCCTCACCTAGATCTTTCATCTCGAACTCTTGATTCAACTGAGCCTTCAGCTTATCTATCTCATTTTGGCTCTTCGAAGCGATTAACATATCATCAACATACAAGAGTAGATAAATGAAAGATCCGTCATGCAGCTTCTGCAAATATACACAATTGTCATATTTGCTTCTTGTGTACTTCTGCCTTCTCATAAAGCTATCAAATCGCTTGTACCACTGCCTCGGGGATTGCTTCAATCCATATAGCGATTTGTTCAGCTTACAAACCCAATTTCTACCACCAGCATCTGTGTATCCTTCTGGCTGAGTCATATAGATCTCCTCTTCTAACTCACCATGCAAGAAAGCCGTCTTAACATCAAGTTGAGCTAGCTCCAAATTCAACTGTGCTACCAAGGCCAACAAAATTCTAATGGAGGAATGCTTCACAACAGGGGAAAATACATCATTGTAGTCAATTCCCTCCTTCTGAGCGTAGCCTTTAGCTACCAATCTTGCCTTGTAGCGAATATCCTTCTTGCTAGGAGATCCATCTTTCTTTGCGAATACCCACTTGCATCCGATTGCCCTTTTACCTTTCGGTAATTGCGCCAACTCCCAAGTATTGTTCTTCCGGAGAGACTGCATTTCTTCATCCATGGCGCTTTTCCATTTATCACTTTCTAAGCTTTGCATTGCTTCTTGATAAGTGATAGGAATATCATCAACAACGGGAAGGGCGTAGGCCACCATATCAGTAAATCGAGCAGGTTTACGAATTTCTCTCCGTGGCCTTGCAACTGCAACTGGTTCTGGTGTACTTAGTGGTTCTTGGGTCAGAACCTCTTCAACCTCTAATTCCTCCATTGTGGCTGGAGAATTAGACTTATTAACTGGGCAAATCCCCATCTGCTCAAACTCCACCTGTTTTGGAGTACACTCCACCTGCTGTGGAGTATTGCTCGTCTGAATATCTTTATCTGCTACATTTTTCAATGTGGCAGATTCATCAAAGGTAACATCTCTGCTACAGATCATTTTCTTTGTGCTTAAGCACCAAAGACGAAATCCCTTCACTCCAGAAGTGATTCCCATAAAGAGAGCTTTCTTTGCCCTCGGATCTAACTTTGACTCCTTCACATGGTAATATGCAGTGGTTCCAAACACATGTAAGGAATCATAATCTGTAGCCGATTTTCCAGACCATACCTCCATAGGAGTTTTTCTTTCTAATGCAGATGATGGCAAACGATTAACAAGATGGCCAGCGTATGTCACAGCCTCAGCCCAAAATTGCTTGCCCAACCCAGCATTGGACAACATACATCGAACTTTCTCCAGCAATGTTCGATTCATACGCTCTGCCACTCCATTCTGTTGTGGTGTATCCCTAACTGTGAAGTGTCGAACAATACCATACTCTTGGCACACATCGAAGAACGGATCACTTTTATATTCCCCTCCATTGTCCGTCCTAAGCCGCTTGATTTTCTTGCCAGTCTGGTTTTCGATCATAGTTTTCCATTTAAGAAAAAACTCCAAGCACTTCATCTTTAGTTTTCATGGTATACACCCAAACTCTTCTGGAAAAGTCATCAACAAAAGTAACAAAGTAGTGTTTTCCTCCCAATGAAGGTGTCTTGGAAGGCCCCCACACATCTGAGTGAATATATTCCAAAATACCTTTTGTATTATGGATAGCAGTGCCGAATTTCACTCTCTTTTGCTTTCCCAGAACACAGTGCTCACAAAATTTTAATTTGCAAGCCTTTGCACCTTTCAACAATCCTTGCTTTGCCAGAATTTGCAAGGATTTTTCGCTGGCATGTCCCAACTTCATATGCCACAACTGCATTGAGTCCAAGTCTTTATTACCGGAAGCTGCAGCGACTGCTCCAATAACTGTACTACCTTGGTAGTAATACAAGTTATTTTTCCTGATGCCCTTCAATATCACAAGTGCGCCAGATGTCACTTTCAAAATCCCATCTCTCATAGTAACAACTGAACCATTGGATTCCAAGGCTCCCAATGAGATGAGATTTTTCTTCAAACTGGGCACGTACCGAACATCAGTCAGAACTCTGGTTGATCCATCTTGATTCTTTAATTGGATTGAACCTATCCCAACAGTTTTACAGGCATTGTCATTGCCCATATAAACAACTTCTCCATTTAGTTCTACTAAATCAGAGAACCACTCCCGGTTAGGGGACATATGATAGGTACAACCCGAATCCAATATCCACTCATCTGAATGGAACGACGATGATGATGCAACCAGTGATAGTTCAGAGTCACTAGTATCATGCTTAGTAACACAAGCATCTACAGCAGCTTTTCCCTTATTCTTCAGCTTTGGACAATTTTTCTTCCAGTGGCCTTTCTCATGACAAAAAGCACATTCATCTTTCCCGAGTCTGGACTTTGACTTTGATCTCCCCTTTTGAGTTTTCTTCCGAGTGTATGAACGACCTCGGACTACTAAAGCTTCTGTATCTCTGATTGAGTTTTTCTGTTTGTCCTTCTTTCTCTGTTCATAACTGTATAAGGCCGCACAGACTTCGCTCAGAGATATATCACTCCTGCCATGAAGTAGAGTAGTTTCTAGGAACTCAAACTCCTCAGGAAGTGACCCCAACAGCATCAAAGCCAAATCTTCATCTTTGAATGTCTCATCCATATTCAGCAAATCAGTGACTAACTGATTAAATTTGGTGATGTGATCATTCATTGTGGTACTTGGGACGTATGTGAAGCGAAACAGTCTTTTCTTCAAGTGGAGCTTATTTTGACTGTTTTTCTTCAAAAATTTTTCTTCAAGTGCCACCCACAACTTATTTGCAGAAGTCTCCTTTGAAAAAGCATACCTCTGCTCTCGAGAAAGGCATGATCGAATTGTGCCACATGCCAACCGATTGATCGCCTTCCAATCTTTCTCCTGTACATCATCTGGTTTCTCTTCATCAATGGCAATGTCTAGACCCTGCTGAAAAAGGGCATCTAGAACCTCACTTTGCCACATACCAAAATGGCCCGTGCTATCAAAGATCTCCACGGCCAATCTTGCATTTGCAATTGTCGGTCTTGTCCACATGGACGATGTTGAAGCTCCTACACCGACCGTTTTCTCCATAATCTTTCAATATACCTAAGGAAATCTTTTCTGATGTGGAAGATCAGTTTAAACTGCAACCACAGAGCATACTACGATTAACCTTCGGCTCTTGATACCACTTGTTGTTCCAATAGGGTCGGAAGCGTGTAAATTATTGTACTAAAAAATCACACAAAGTTCAATTCCCAGGGAAGAGAGGTGGATCACATGGATCTCTTAAATACCAAGTCTTTCCTTAGACAGAATATCCCTTCTATAGTAATTTAATAGCACAATTAAATACTACTATTATACCCTCAAATATTGAAAGAAAAATAGGACAAGAAAGAACACAAGAGATTTAACGAGGTTCGGTAAATTATACCTACGTCCTCGGGCACTAACACCAGATGATAACTTTACTATCTCCAAAATATTACAAACAAATAGAATTCCTTAAGAATTCTCAAATGGGAGAAGAGAGAAAACTAAGAGAGAAAGATTGGTTGGGATGGTTGAAATGAGAAATGGTTAGGCCTATTTATAGTTGAAGTTCAGGGACTAACTTGCAAATGGCCTAAAAAATTAGGGACCAAAATTGCAATTATCCCTTTCAACTTTAAACAACTTGCCAACTATTTTTTTTCTTTCGGTGCCAATTGCACCTCCCACCATTTTTGACTTTTCAACCCCTTTTTTAATTTAACTTATCAACAGTCACTCTACCATTAAACTCCATTATCGCCCTAACGGAAGTCTTACGTGGCAATCCAAATGAGTTTTAAATGCCAACTTGGATGTTAGTTGTTGGGATGAAAATAAATTTTTAATTAAATAAATTTAATTTGGATTGCCACGTAAGACATCCAAGTTGGCATTTAAAACTCATTTGGACTGCCACGTAGGACCACAATTAGGAAGGTAACAGAGCTTAACAGTAGAGCAACCAATTTGTAACAAAACGATAACGTAAGTGACTAAAATGTAATATTTCAAATATAAATGACTAAAATGTAATTTGAGGTTAACAAAAATGACTATTTTCGTAGTTTACCCATTATTATTTTATTGTTATTGTTTTTATGTTTGTGAAGAGTAAAAATATTGACCCTCTTTTATAATATGTTTCTCATTAATATTATTCATTTTCAATTAATTATGATAAATGTTAATAGAAAATATTATTATGAATAAAATATAATATTTACTTGAAAGAAAGTTCATTATTCTTTGAATTCATGTCCAAAATTTATATTATTCGAAGTTTTATATATATTTATGCCCAATAGCTATATTTAATACATATTTCGATGCAGATTCAACTAATATTCAATTAATATCTTCCAGAAAAATTCTGCCAGTTTTAGATTTTTTATAATTAACTTAAAATAAAGAATATTTTTTTATTATTTTTCTGAATAACAAAATGAGTGATTTGTGTTAATTTGTATGAACTGAGTTCAAGCTTAAATTCTTTTTAAAAATTAGATCTCGACTCGATCTAATTCAACTCATGAATACATTTAATTGTAACATTATAGATACTTAAAATAGAAAATAAGCCATGCATCTTATATTAATCATATAATATTAAAAGGGTAATCTTATAAACGGGTTGAGATTTTACCACATCTCCTATTTAATTTTTTAAAATACAATTTAATAACACATTACAAAATCTTAATCCCACTTATAGAGTTAAAAAGTCCCACCACCGGTGTACCAAACAATTATCCATATTAAAGAGTAAATATTCAATACATAGACGATGAAAAGTTTTAATACTACTCTGTACTCTTTGCATATTTAAAATTTACTCTTTTTTATTATTTCAAAAAATTAATCCTTACTCTTCAAATTTAAAAATATAAGTTCAATTGCTAATCCCATTCGTATGTGACATTAATTACTAGATCAATTTTTTTTATTTTAAAATATCACACTAATGAATTTAATAAAAAAATTAATCCTTAGATTTTTTAATATGAAAAATAAAAGACTAAATTTTAATTTATATAAAAACTTAAAACATATTATAGGTTATGCATTCACTTCATTTTCAACTAGCAACTAATAATGGTTTTTTTTTCTTTGATGAAATTGTGAAAAATTTTCTTTTCTTAAAAATAAAACAATGCGAAATGAAAAATATTCAAAATGAACTCGTGTGATTTGATCTAAACTTTGATAATTAATAATTATTCACCTACAAAACCCGTCCGGTTCAAGTTTCCGGGGGTAAATGTAGATCTTTATTTGGATAGCTCTCTTTGGACATAATATGTACGTGTGCGGTGTAACCAGAACCTGTTCACTCATAAAACCCACTTTGATTCAAAGTTTTCGAGGAGCAAGTGATATGTCTTTATTTGAGCAACTCCTTATGACGTAATGAGTGTTAGAGGTGTTCATAAGCCAAACCTAAACATAATATTAACACAATTTATACTTATCTAAAGCTAACTCAACTCGAAATATAGGCTTAAAATCACAAACTTAAAAAAGCAAGTCAAGCTGGGCCAAGATTGGGCCACGAATTTTCAAGTCCGAGTTTAGCTCATATTTTAAACGAGTTTAATTTTTTTTACCCAATCTCATTTTTTGAATCTAATACTTTTGTTCAAACCATCTCGTATTATGGGCTAGTCTTTAAATTTTAGTAAATAATTCAACCCATGAATAGGTCTAATACGTGCATGTGTGGTATGTATATATCACTAAGCTCAAAAAAAAGAGAATCATCAGTGAAGAGAACAATGATATAATAGCTGAAACAACAATGTTACTTGTATTTGTCACAAGTATATCAAGAAATACAAATCGAAAAAAGGGTTCGGAGCTTCACGTTGCTGCTTCGACTAGATCTTTTCTGCTTAAATTTGAAGAAAAAAAAAACAAGCAAGTTCCAGTAGAAGGAGCAAAAAGAAGCTGAGGATGACCCTATTTCAACAACAAAAGAATACAAACAATGTGATAATTGAACAACATTGCCTGTGCTGTGTGGCTAAGATCCGGATTTGATCTTTCAAGTAAAAACCCGAATTTTATCAAACTGTTCAATGTAGAAAGTTTTTGTATGTCATTGCTGTAGTTCTTAATGGCAATCATTTTGTATGAATGGGTGTTTTTTCTGTATATTACAAGCACATGTGCTTGTGGAGCCGGTTTACAGATTACCGGATTGTGACCATTTTGACTTGTAGAATTGGACCTTATCGGGGGCGATGACCTCAAGAGCCCCGATAACGCATTTATGATACGAGAAATCTACGATTGCCCCATCGGTCCTTGCCAAAAGAAAGCAGCGAGAATTTTTATGTTCAGGGTGATACCCTACCTGCAAAAAATAGGGGAACGAAGATCAAGAAACCATCGTATCTGTGCGTATGTACATGTATAATAGATGTTAAAACTCCAATATATTTTAACATACCTTTATTTCTTGAGCTCCAGATCCGACCTTCTCATCTCTTCGAGGATGAAAGTACAATGCCATCATTGCGGAATTCCAGTCAGCTCCGCTTAACCGGTGGCCAATAGGAGACCTACAGTCAGCAAAAGTGTAAACTTAGAAGAAGTAAATAACTTCAAGTCTGAGAAATTAAGAATACGAAACATGTCTAGTCATTTTATCGGAATTGATGTTGAGAATCAAAACACTCAAGACGAGAAATCAGGAGATATCATAAGCTATCCACCATTCTAAGACATACAAAGCAGTGCAACAAGCTCAAGATAAAGGGTCAACTTGGCATATATTCGGAATTTAGCAAAGACATATTGAAACCGATTATAATATAACATCACCAAAAACCTGGAACTATATGGCAATCAGAGAACGGAAAAGCACGACCAAACTGAACAGAGAAGGTAAACAACAAATTGGAGGAAAGCTTACTTGTGCAATATATCCTTTAAAGTTCGCGAAAGCCTCTGAATGTCATTTAACGTCAGAAATTCTCTCAATATTTTTGTTTCAATATTTTTCAGCCGTTCAAAGGCAGAATCACCAAGTGCATCCATAAGTTCAGAGACATATTTCTCGGACTTGATGTTACAAGCTTGGGGTACTTCAAACTCTACATCTTGGTTCTGAGAACCAACAATATTTCCAAGAAGATTATACACATCAACCGGTTCGGTGATCATTTCATCCTGAAATTAACAATGGCATGAACACAATTAGCTAGTTATTTCTAAAATGCATCATTCATAAAAATAACTTTGACAGTACATTATGTGCAAGACATGCATAAATATACCTTCATAGAGTACAGTATATCAAACTGTGCACCAGTCCCGATGCAAGGAACTCTTCCCCATGACAATGCATCAATGGTCCCTGAAGATTATCCGAAACTCCTTTCTTTGCAGCTTTGACAAAGGAAGCACTGGGATTCTGCCACAAATTAGATAAGGCTAAGTCGACTTTAAAAACGACATTTACTTGGCTTAAATTAAGAGCATCAACTAGATATAATGATACTAACTGAAAAGCATGCTTGCATAAAAGGAGATGAGACAAATGCATGTTCTTGTCGTAGTCTCAAGCCTTTTGAGTTTAAGCCAACAAACTCCCGGTAACAGACAGACAATCGGCGACAAGATGCAAATGCTCATTTAGTATAGTCTTGCCGGTATCTGATATAGCGCTCTTCAAATTCTGCATTTAAAATAGCATGAAGCAAGTTAATTTAATGCAGTTAACCGGTAGAAATATGTGGAGTAATAACAATGACGTAATACTTACATTGAGAAAAAATTTCCATCCAGAATCTATGCCATATGCCGAGCAAAACTGATTAATATCATCTGGATGACTACGTGTCCAGTCGATCAAATCCATTATTGGAAGGCAATCATTCATAAGCATGCCCCAGAGTTTTGTTTTACCAAAACCACCTGTTACAGCTACCCTCAAGTAAAGTTCACCAGGAGAAGTTTTATGAGATTTTGAGACTTTGAATCGATCATTCCATAAAATTTGCACCTTCTTGATCTCCGGGAATCCTAAAGAGAATTTTATAGATTCAACACCAAAAGAAGACGAACGAGATTTCGAATACTAGTAAATTTGGACAAAAACGGAGAACTAGAATTACAAACCTTTTACAACTGCTTCCAGAAGGGAAGGTAGCACTATGGCTTGAATCACATCCAATTCTATATGAGACCTTTTGGAAGGCTCAACAATCGTGACGGTGATACAAAACATATCATCTTTATTTGGCATATCAGTATGAGAACAAGACCTGCCACTCAATCAAGCAAGTCAAGAAGCAAAATAAAGTTCAGCGAATAAATCAATAATGCTAGCGGACATGTTTTATCTCCAGAGCTGGCAATTCACTGTTTTGTTTAAAACCCAAGCAACTTTCCACGGATATAAGGATAAGTTGGCCTAACTTAAATGGACAGATATTTTGATATTCATTGAACTATGTAAAAGATGAATTACATTGTATTAATAGTGTCAGTGAGTAGTTCTTGCAACAATGGGACATGCTAAAGAAAGGGGGGGGGGGAACTTACTTGCTTGTAACTTGGATGTCAGGCAAATTGATTTTCCATAATTTTTTGGCATTGGCGTAGTGCATCTGAAGAGAACCAATAATAGAATGCACTGAAAGGCGCCTCCTTTTCATGGTCTCCTGTAAAGTACAGCATTTTATGGGGGAAACTTGAAAGTCGAAGATTTATCATCATTAAAAATACCATTTACCTATCACATTACCTTGCACACATGAAAATGGCAAACCCAAGGGTTGAAACAGTTTTCAGTTGACTTCTGCGGGGAGTAGCTATACCACAGGACACAATTAAATCTCGAGTAATAATAAGAAAAGCATAAAACGAGAAAGGACGAGTTATAAAAGAAATAAAACTCACGTTATTAAGGCAGTAGATACAATATCCGAAAAGATCAACCTCTCCAAATAATTCTTGATTTCTAAAGCTGCATACTCGAAACAATGTCTCCCCTTTCCAAGTTTATCCGATAAAAATAGCGTCATAGTCTGGTCTGAATTCCTTCTTCTAGAACCACATTCAAGGACCTCTGAGCAAGTTAATCAGATTAATTTGTTAGCATTTAACATGTGCAACCATTTTTATATCAACCAACTAAATTCGGGATTCACACCATCTCGCCATCAGAAGCGAATTTAGAGTGGGAAAATTTTTTTAGTCTCCTAATAAATGATAGAATTAAAGTTACTATATGGTAAACTTGCACTTTGGCCCCCAAAATAAAAAGATTTCTATATAGTCCTTTCAAAAGTGATGAAATCATAAGTGAATACAAGATAAAATTACACTTTAGCCTCACAAAAAATTTATAATTCAATTCGCCCCCCCCCACAAAAAAAGAACTTCTGGATTTGCCCCCTGCTCACCATCCCATCAGGGCTAAAACTTTGGTGGACTGGGTTGTGGTGGCACATATAACATAAAAGAACATGGACATTGAGAAGCAAAATGCATGGAATTTGACCATAAGCACATTCGAACCATTTGCTTTTAGTTCAGAATGTGTCAAGTTGTTCCATGGTTCTTAGGAACTATATTAGATAGGTTTCAGCACAGTACTAATTTGTATCCTTAAATTTTTCTTTAGATGAAGACCATGGTTTTTAGCAACTAATTAAAGAGAAAGAGAGATGCACTTCAGGTTTAGCAATGGTGAAGTTTCAAGTAACTAATCGGTTGATCCAAAGCACTATATGCAGCCTCAGAAATGGCACAGGAGACAATGAACCAAAGTTGGCCACTGTTCCATCAGTAGGATACTGCCTGACTTTGTAGTTCATTAGCAAAACTAGTTGCAGTAGATGTACCCTTATCACTACCATAGCTGAACTGAACACCTGATCTCCATATGCATTCCTCACAGTTCCGTCATATGATGCGCATAGATCACGCAAGAAGAACATAAGCCTCGTGACAGTGTCCAGGAAGGTCAGCTGGTCGCTGAAAGAACTATCTCGACTAGTAACGGAATGCACAAAACATTCTAGTGGATTCAGGCCTGTCATAAAGAACTTTCGATCACAGCATATGGGATGAAATTCTTTGCAGATTCAACACAGTCATCACCGTTCTGGGTTAAGCCCTGAGATTTTAGATCATTCCATTCAGAACATGAGAGTTTAGGAGGAAACCTGAATGATAAAGGTACAACTGAACGTTGCAGTCCCAAGACACATGCTATGCTGCACTAGCTTCAGCAAGTTACCCTTGCTCCCTGCTTTGAACATGGTCAATAATGAATTGTCTTTATTTGCATATTTGTATGATAAATTCTGGATATCTCGAAAACTTGCTTAAAAGAATCAACAGAAGCTTGATTAACTGCAGCTGATCTTTGCTTCTCATAACACATCCGCTCAAAATCAAAACCCACAAAACCATCAATTTCTTCATTATTTCCAGCAAGGAAATCACAGAAGGAATCAACCATTAACTGCTTAAAGTTGCAAGTCAGCTCTGTTTCTTGGAGACCATAGAAGATTTCATCCATCATGTTCTTTCGTGAATTTGAATCAGGAGTTAGGTATAGGTCCAAGAGTGAAACGCTCATACCCCTCATTGATAACCACTCACAAAGAACTTCCTGAGCACCATGCAAAAATCAAGGACCTTTCCTCGACAATTTTAATGAGACTTTCAAAAGGTTGCCATCAGCATCTCGGAACCAAGAAGATCCCTCAGATGAAGTTATAAGCTCCCCATTACGGATAACAACATCACTTGGAGAAAAACCATAATCCAATTCGGGAGGAAAGAGCATGCTGAATAACTGCTTTCCAGTCCAAACAGGATTACTCAATAAAGGAGCTTTGATGATTGCTGCGACGGTGAACGATTGGGACAGAACATTTCAAGCTGTTGCATTTCGTACAAGTTCAAGAGAACCCCATCACCATTGACCAAATAAGCAGCTGATAAACTATCATGACTCAGTGAAAGTAGATTTCGGCCACTTTGGCCATTAATTAGCTGCCTATTCAAAGAAACAAGCTCGCTGAGCTCAACCCTTGTGTTGATGGACTGAGGAACATAGCCATGAAGGCAATCACCGTCAAAATCTCCACGAAAAGGGGAACAAATAAGGGGTTTATCGAAACAGAGGAACTCACAGGTAGAACTTTGACAATAGGGCAATGAAAGAGTGCTGATGTATAGAAGGAGTCTGTTTATAAGCACATATCCCCATTATTTAGGGGCCTATAGATGATGTCCCCAGTCGGATCTTTTCATTATGATGAATTCTAACTAATGTACCTTCTCTCCTAATACAAATCTCACCCTTCTCAAGAATACGCAAATTACAGCAAGCTTTCAATCTTTCCTCGTTCCACTTGTTCAGTTGCTCAGCAATTTGCAACCTCTCTGCAACAGGACATGGTATACCAATTTCCGATAGTTTAAGATTTGGATTTCCGGTAAGAACCATGCGGAAGCAATGGTCATTTCGCTTTCCAAGAAGAACGTTTTTCATGTATCTTAAACCAGACATGTTAGAAACAGGATCTTTATTCCTTGTCAGGGCAAGGATAAGTTCATTATCTTCATTTGATGGCTTCTCCTGGAACAGCTGCACAATGAATGTAACCACAGAGATGGAGCATAAGATTCCACAAAAGTTGAACCAAATACAAAAAAGAAAACAAGGCACTGTAACTTGCCTTTGAAATTTTTAGGCAGTCCAATACATGGGAACTCAGTTCAT